>NW_024080870.1:446450-762617 GCF_003009895.1 Hyaena hyaena | reverse complement strand
AAAAAAAAAAAAAAAAGACTGTGTATACCTCCACCCCTACACACATACACACAACTTTTGAAATAGCAGGTTGGAATGGGATCTGTCCTTTGCAACCAGAAGAGTGCTCATCATTATAGTGTATGATAGTTACCAAAATTCATCCTTTTTTACCCGCTCTGTGAAAATGGATCTGGGCCCTTTAAAACTTTTCTTCCTGGGGCGCCTGGGGAGGTCAGCCTCTTAAGCGTCCACATCTGATCAGGTCATGATCCCGGTTTGTGAGTTCCAGCCCCACGTCTGGTTCTTTGCTGTCAGCGCAGAGCCCACTTCTGATCTTCTATGCGCCCTCCCCCACCCCCACCCCCTCTCCGTTCTCTCTCTCAAAAATAAATAAACATTAAAAAAAAAAAAAAGAAGGAAAAAAAGAAACCTTTTTTCCTGTGCCGGCAGGCACTGAAGCTTTGTCAGTAGAGGGCGCCAGAGAGAGACGGTTCAGGAGGAAAGCGCTTTCCTTCCTGGCGCCTTGTGCTTACCTGGCAGGCGCTTGGAGTGGGTCTAGACGTTTCTCCAGGGCCCCCGCTCCCCCAGTGCCTGCCTCCTGCTGCACATGCAGCGTTACCCCAGAGTCCACTTCCTTCGGTGCGGGCCGTTCTCCAGGCCCGTGCGGTGCAGGGTGGGCAGCAGTGCCTGGAGGCGGCCAGCTTCCCCCTGACTCCTTCCCCCGCGCCCCGCAGATGGTTTCGTAGAGCATCCCAGGGAGCAGATTTCCAGCAAGTTCCAGAGGCGACACCTCGCCAACGAGGTCTGGGTGCTGCTGACTCTGGCGGCAGAGGGACTCTTCTTTGGAAATTCAGTCTCATCCCCAGCGTCCAACCCATCCTTACACCAGTCGCCCATGGCAGTTATTAATTCTTTATATCACACTTTCACTGTTTAATTGCCTAATGGCTTCCCTGTCCTGGTTGGGCCGGGACTTACACACACCTCAAGTGGCAAGAGAGAGGTGGGTTTTTTTGTTTTTTTTTTAACCTTCTAATTCAAACACTGTTATGGTGATTGCATTTTTAGATCATTTTATTTTATTATTTTTTAATGTTTTTATTTATTTTTGAGATAGAGCACAAGCGGGGGAGGGGCAGAGAGAGAGGGAGACACAGAATCCGAAGCAGGCTCCAGGCCCTGAGCTGCCAGCACAGAGACCAACTTGAGGCTCAGACCCCCGAACTGCAAGGTCATGACCTGAGCCAAAGTCAGGCACTTAAGGAACCAAGCCATTCAGGCACCCCTATTTTATTTTATTATTTTATTTTATTTTATTTTATTTTTTTAATGTTTTATTTATTTCTAGGAGACAGATAGAGAGACAGCGTGAGCAGGGGAGGGTCAGAGAGATAGGGAGTTACAGACTGAAACAGGCTCCAGGCTCTGAGCTGGCAGTCAGCACAGAGCCCGACGTGGGGCTTGAACCCACGAACTGCGAGATCATGACCTAAGTGAAAGTCAGACGCCTAACCAACTAAGCACCCAGGCGCCCCTATTTTACTTTATTTTATTTTATCTTATCTTATCTTATTTTATCTTATCTTATTTTATTTTATTTTATTTTATTTTATGTTTATTGATTCATTGAGAGAGAGAGCACGCGCATGCACGAGCAGGGGAGAGAAAGAGGGAGAGAGACAGAATCCCAAATGGGCTCCACACTGTCAGCACAGAGCTTGACGTGGGGCTTTAAGTCATGAACTGTGAAATAATGACCTAAGCCGAAACCAAGAGCCTAACGCTCAACCGGCTGAGCCACCCAGGTGCCCCTCCCCTTTGCCATTTTGAAGGCTGTTAGGTGGCACTGGTTAAGAGTGCAGGCTGTGGACTGGGAAGCATGTGATTTGTCTCAGCTCTGCCACTTACCGTGTGTGTGATCAGGGACAAGCCACTTAACCTCTGAAGACCCTGGTTCTCTCACCTGCACAATGACGGTGCTAAGAGCCCCCGTTTCCCAGAGGTGTTGCTCACGCATGCAAAGCCCTCAAAAAATGTTAGTTGCTATTATATGTTCTAATGCAAATTGGGATGGGGGGTTGAAGAAGTCCAATGGGAAGGGTGCAGGGAATGTGGGGGTAGCAGTCCAAGGGAGGTGATGAGTAGCTGACCTTGGGATAAGGAGGGGCAGAGAAAGGGAGACCTCAGTGGGCTGGGATAACGGAATAGGGCAGCATGGAGGAGGTGACGCTCAGGCTGGGCCAGGAAGGAGAAGAGAGACTGGGAGAGAGCTCACCAGAATGGACAAAGAGACAGGCTCAGAGAGAGGTGACCAGTTGTGGCTGAGATCTCGCATTGGAGACTTAGTGGACAGTCTCACATAGCCTCTGTATAAAAACTATCAAAATTTTATTTCCTCTTAATGCTAAGGTTTTGAAATCCAGTGTGGATTGAATGTTCACAGCACACCTCAGTTTGGACTGGCCCCCGCCCCTCTTCAAGTTCTCAGTGGCCGTATGTGACTGGTAGCTTTCATGTTGGACAGCCCCACTCTGGACGATGACAGAGCCAGTGAGAAAGGCCGCAAAGAGCATTTTAAGCTGTGGAAATCAGACTGAGGACAAAGGGTCAGGTTGAAAAAGATTGGGTCTGAGTTAATATAATTCTTTGTTAGACAGAATCTTCACCAAACATAGGATTGGCCGGGGGGTGGAGGGGTGGCATGCTTTAATATTTCGAAAGTTCTCTGATGCCATACAGATAGCCATTTCCCCCCTAGTAAGCTCAATGCCAACGGCCACCATAATCAGACTTTCTACATCCAAGTCTTTGTTCTGTTTTGCATTGCTGTGTGGCCTTGGCAAATCACTTAATTTCTCTGTTTCAGGTTGTTTTTTTTTTCCATCCCTAAAGGGTAGAAGATAACAATAGAACAATTCAGAGGTTGTTTCAAGGAGCATTAATGTTAGGCACTCAGAACCCTGCTGGGCCTATGGTAAGTACCCTTGCACCCTGGCTATAGACTTAAAACTGTTTTCAGCTCCTACGTTACTGACCTGCGAGAAGAAACAAGTTGGAGATGAGCCTGTCTCCAGCCGGGTTTACTGAGCTTCAGACAGGAGAGGGGAGAGGGAGGTGAATGTTCCAAGACTGTACTTCATTTAAAGTCATAACATAAGGAAGTGGGTGGCAGTGCCAATAGAAAAGCAGACTGGAAAAAGGTAGCCAACAAGTAAAATAAATCAGGAGATAAATGGATATAGAAAAAGAACGGCCATTACTTTTTGCTGCCCTGCTGCGCCCCAAGGTTTGGAAACTCTGTGTCTCCAGGAGCGAGGCTGGTTTTGCAAAGAAGTGAGGCAGCCTGAGCGTGACCGTAGGGTGTTGGTGAGGTCTGTGGCAGCAAGTTTCTCAGCTCGGCCTACTGAAGTCGGTACTAAAATGCGTTACTTACTTTCTTTAACCTCGTGGGTAAGAGCATGTATCTCACGTGATTCCACTTGGGAACTGGGGCGGATTGCTTAAACCCCCTGTGCTTCAGTTTCCTCATCTGTTAAATGGGGATACTAGTAACAGTTTACAAAGGTGAATCACTTCGGACAATAGCTGACACCTAGGCGTTCAACAAGTATTGGCTACCATTATTATTGTCGTTGATGATGTCATTGGTGCAGAAACGGGGGCATTGGAGCAGGATGTTCAAGCTAATCTTCAAACTGGTATGATGAAAGGCATTAGTATGGAAATCAGACAGACCCAGGTCTCCAACTGACTAGTGGAGTGATTCATTTGCGTTGCATAATATCTCTGAGTGCACCTTCCTCACATATAAAACGAAGGTAAGTCAACCAGATGTTTTGAGGGGAAAGAACACAAATTTGAATCGACGGCAAGAAAATGCATCATTTCACATAGCAAAGAGCGCAGTGGTGGGGTGTCCTCGAGGCGTGGCTAATCCAAAAACTGAATCTGATTCTCAAAAACCCAGAAGCTTTCCTTACCTATCCAGACATCGCCTTCAGACTGGGTTGAGTTTCTTTTGTGGTCACTAGGTGGCCTCTGGCGTCTTGTGGTAATTGAGGGAATATGCCTTGAGGGTAATTGAGGGACTACTGAGCAATGGATAGCCCCCCACTCCCACCTCCGTAATGGAATACAATTCCTTCTTTTCACTGTAATTGGTCTCATACCTACCCCTTGACTGAGAATCCCTTCAATTGGGAAGTGCCTGAAACTGATTGGCTTAGGCCTGGATTCCTGAACCAATCACAGGCAGGGAAATAGGATTTCCAAGTTTAGACCAATCAGAGTCCACCTCTGGAGATGGGGGCGAGGCTTCAGTCACCTGGGCTGCAGGCAGTTCTGGATTTCAAGAAAATCAAGACTGGCTGTAGAGTAGGTAATCAGCAGTAAACCCCCTCCCCTCCCAACCTCCCAGGATTATCAAGATTAAATAAGGAAAGGTCTTTACAGCACTAAGCATAGTGCCTCACACTTACTATTAAGCTTATCTGTGTTGTTAGTGGGAGCTGAGTTGAGTGCACAGAACTGCTAAGTTGGTTTCCAAGAGAGAGAACAGAGAGAGTACAGGCAGGATTGATTTCTATACTTATATATCAATCTCTCTTTATATCAATCTATCTAAATCTATATATAACTATATAGTTAAAAGAGAAAGAGCATAAATATTCTTAGCCATTTGCCAGCTGTCAAGTGCCCCGTAGACAGACAGAGACGAATGCAGTGATGAGGCAGGTCTTGCACGTGATCTGGAATAACATCGGGGGAAAGAAGTGACAGGTACAGACAGATTAAAGGACTGATCCTCAGTGGATGAAAACAGGTGCCTTGATGTGAGGTTCATGAAACATGAGTTTTGGGGCACTTGTTTATGTCCTAGTAAATTTTTTTTGTTTCAAAGGTTTTGCTCACATGTCTTTCATTAGATCAAGGGTCAGCAAACTATAGCTCTTGGGGAAAGTCTGGCTTGCTGTTCATTTCCTAGTGGTTTTATAGTCATAGTTAAACTGTATTTTCCTTCCTTCCTTCCTTTCCTTCGTTCTTTCTTAACTTCTACACTCAGCATGGGACTTGAACTCACAACCCTGAGATAAAGAGTCAAGTGCTCTACTGACTGAGCCAGCCAGGCACTCCTAACCTGTTTTTTCCGTAAGGAGGACCTCTCCAAAATCACATCAACTAGATCCCCCACAAAATGTAACTTTCTCCTTTGAGTGCAAACCCAAACCCAAAGATCTTAGCTAGAAGGCAAGCTGATGGGTGAAAGTCACGTGGAATTTTAGAGATGGCTAAGTGATTTTCCTCTCTCTTTCTCTCTCTGTTCTGTGAGTTGCTGCCCGGCTTTATTTTGCGAGGATATTCTCTCCATGTAGCGGAAATGATGACCTGTGGTGGCTTCAGACTCTCAGGTTGGCAGCCTTTCAGAAGGAGAACTTTTGCTTCCCAATATGTTCGGATCAGGCTTAGAGAAGGGGCGCCTGGCTGGCTCAGTTGGAAGAGCATGTGACTCTTGATCTCTGGGTGATGGGTTCGAGCTCCACACTGAGTGTAGCATTTACTTTAAAACTAAATAAATATTGGGTGCCTGGGTGGTGCAGTTGGTTGAGTGTCCGACTTCAGCTTAGTTCATGATCTCACAGTCCGTGAGTTCAAGCCCCGTGTCAGGCTCTGTGCTGACAGCTCAGAGCCTGGAGCCTGCTTGGGATTCTGTGTCTCCCTCTCTCTCTGACCCTCCCCTGCTCATGCTGTCTCTCTCTCTGAAATAAATAAACATTAAAAATATAAATATAAATAAATAAAATCTGAGGAAAAAAATCCCAGAGAAGTTTCTGATTGGCCCAGCATGGGTCACATGCCTACGTTGTGAGCCAATCCAGTGGCCAGGGGAATGGGCTCCTCTGGCCATCCCAGGATCACATGAAGTTCTCTGAGAGGAGCTTGGAGGAAGGGAACGTTAGATTTACACGAAGTAACCTTGTATTTGCACAGTAGATCAATCAGTTCTATGAAATCACAGGCCTGATATAAAATAATCACACCCCACACGCCCGGGCGTTTTACAGGTGGAGGGAGAAAGCACCGTGTTTCCCGTGATGCCCGATGGGACTCATCGTCCTGGGCTCTGTGACCCGGCACAAATGGGAAGGACCTGGTGTCAGACTGTTTAGCAGACTCTCTGGGGGCTCCTCAAAAGCATTTTGTTTAACATACCCACGGAGGCTTCTCCTTGCGGAAGCTACTACCTTCCCGGCTGCCAGAGCCGCTTTCCGAGAATAGCTACGGTTCAGGGGGTGGAGGTGGCTAAATCCTCATCCGTCGTCTGCAAAGAATCAAACGTCACTTTCTATCACGACCTCCAGGGGCGCTGGCGCCCCCTTTGTACCCCGAGTATAGTCTGAACCTCATCTCCCGGGGGTGTTTGGCCAAAGAGTCTCTGGGTCAACCCAGGAGAATGTCAGCCATAACCACAAGGTTCCTCCTTTGTTAGAAGTCTGCTGGGGCTGGAATGCAGGAGCTGAAGAAAAGCCGGGGGTGGGGGGGGGTGGTTCTTACTATAAAGATACGGAGCATCTTGCAGAACGTCACGGCCCCAGGAGGGTCCAGAAATGGAAACCCATCAGAAATGCAGACTGGATTTGCATTTCAGGGAGCCTCTTGGCTCTGTTTCTCACTGCAGGTTGGATTTATTTTTCTTCCTCTCTCCATCCTCACTTCCTCTGCTCCTAGACCACTCCAGGGGCTGTGGCAGCTCTGAGCTCAGTCCTGGCCACATGGCGTCTTTCTCTTTCTCTCCTTCTCTGTGGACTTGTAAAACATACAGGGTGGCCATGGATGGTTAAGCAGGTTCTGCACTATACAAGGACCCCTGAGCTAGGAGGCCCTCCTCTACATGTCAAGCCATGTGCACAGGGCTCCAGGGCACATCCACCCACAGGGAAGTCCTTCCTCTAGCCCAGTAAAGTTGTCGTATGGGTTCGTGGCACCCAGAGTGAACTGTGGACTCCTCCTCCAACCACAGCCCTTGACCCCCTTGCTCTCTCCCAGCTCCTTGCAGCTTGGTTAGGATTGGCGATCAAGGTGTCAAAGGGTAAGGGTTGCTGGAGCCAGATCTTGCTTGGAATCTGAGTCTTGGGGCCTTACTTGCCCAGCAGTGGTGGCTGCAGAGACTGATCGTGCCTCCTGGATCCTGAAGGCCGCCCTGATCCCTGCTGAGGTCTGCGTTGTTCACCTTTTTCTCTGATTGTCTGATGTCTCATTTCTCCTTCCAACAAATGCCTATTTTTTGCTTCAGATCTTCACAGTAAAGTCGTATGCTGCTTATAACCAAAGAATCACAACCTGTAACACCAACGACAACAGACAGATTTGAGCCCTTTCTGTGTGCCAGGCACCCTTCAAAGGCTTTTTGTGTAGATTCCTTACAACAACCCCGTGAGGCAGGTACTACTGTAATCATCCCCATTTCACAGCTGGGAAAGCCGAGGCTGAGCACAGTGCTCAAAGGGATCACCCAAGTATTAAGGAGCAGAGCTTGGAGTCTGATGTGCAGTCAAATGAGTCAGATGTACAACCCTAGTCCAGTGAGTGGGACAGGGGGCAGACCACCCAAACACAGCTGCCAGAGACTCTTTGCTAAGCGTGAGGGGCGTCGTGAGATGAGCCCCTAGTGATGTTCCCAGTTCCCTCTTTCTGGGCACAGTGGGATGGCACTCGCTGCCCCTTGCTGCACTGCACGTGTAAGGCTCTGTGATTAGGCTGGCCAGGGAGTCGTGTGTGAAAGTGACCGTGTTCTCTCCCGTTCTCTCTGGCACCGCATCCCACCATGTTAGCCTGAGTCACCACGAGGAACAGAGTCTCTGACACCTAGCAATGGACGTGTCACAGGAGCAAGAAGTAAACTTTTGTTGTCTGAGGCCATTGGGTCATTGGGCCTGAGGGTCATTTGTTACTGCAGTGGAAGTCAACCAATCCTGACTGATACAGTTCAAGGAGTCACCTTCAATATATATATATAATATATATATATATATAATTTTTAAAAGTTTATTTATTTTGAGAGAGAGAGAGTGTGAGGGGGGAGAAGAGAGAGAGTGAGCAAGCACACACACAAGCAGGAGAGGGTCAGAGAGAAAGGGAATCCCAAGCAGGTTCCGCGTTGTCAATGCAGAGCCCGACGTGGGGCTCGATCTCACCAACTTAGAGATTTTGACCTGAGCTAAGAGTCAGACGTTTAACCAACTGAGCCACCAGGCGCCCCATGTTTTCTGTTTTCTACGGCCACTGTAGCGCATTGCCAAAAACATCACGGCTTAAACAACTCAAAATCATTACAGGACAGCTCCGCGGTTGCAAGTCTGTGTGGGCCTCGTAAGATGAAGTTGTCAGCAGGGCTGTGTGCCTTTCCAGAGGCTCCAGAGAATCTCTTTTCTTGCCCTCCTCAGCTTCTCTAAGACGCTACCATATTCCTTAGCCCCTGGCCTCCTTCCGCCTTTCGGCAAAGTCAGCCACAGCTGCCCAAGTGGCTTCCACCACATCCATCCTTGGGTCTGGTCCTCTGCCTCCATCTTCCTTCTAATGTTTTATTTATTTATTTATTTATTTATTTATTTATTTATTTTTTTTTTTTGAGAGAGAGAGAGAGAGAGAGGCAGCATGAACAGGGGAGGGTCAGAGAGAGAGGGAGACACAGAATCCGAAGCAGGCTCCAGGTTCTGAGCTGGCTGTCTTCACAGAGCCCGATGTGGGGCTCGAACCCATAAGCAGTGAGATCATGACCTGAGCTGAAGTCAGACGCTCAAAGGACTGAGCCACCCAGGCACCCCTCCACCTTCCTTCTAAGAACTGAGACTGCATTGGTCTCACCCAGGTCATTCAGGTCTCTAATCCTCATTTTGTTTTATTGTTATTATTTTTTTTTACCTAGGTTCCACACCCAATGTGAGGCTAGAACTCATGACCATGAGATCTACAGTAGCATGCTTGACGACTGAGCCAGCCAGGTGCCCCCTAATCCCTAATTTTAAAAAATTTGTTAACGTTTATTTATTTTTGAAAGACAGAGCCTGAGCAGGGGAGGGGCAAAGAGAGAGGGAGACACAGAATCAGAAGCAGGTTCCAGGCTCCGAGCTGTCAGCACAGAGCCTGATGCAGGGCTCAAACTCAGGAATTTCGAGATCATGACCTGAACTGAAGTCAGATGCTTAACTGACTGAGCCACCCAGGTGCCATGTCCATCCCTGTTTCTTTTTTCTTTCTTTCTTTTTAATTTATTTCTAGGAGAGAGAGAGAGAGACAGCGTGAGCAGGGGAGGGTCAGAGAGAGAGGGAGTCACAAACTCTGAAACAGGCTCCAGACTCTGAGCTGGCAGTCAGCACAGAGCCCAACACGGGGCCCGAACCCACGAACCGCGAGACCATGACCTGAGCGAAAGTCGGACGCTTAACCGACTAAGCCACCCAGGCGCCCCATCCCTGTTTCAGTCATCAGATTAGGAGCTTCAATTCCCCGTCCCATGTAAAGGAGCATATTTGCAGGTTCCGTCCTGGGGATAAAGATATGGACCCCTTTGAGGGCTCACGATCCTGCTCACCACGGCCCCTTGTGAGAAAGTCACTAGCTGCGACCACTGTGCCTCAGGTGTCCTCGTTTCTATCAGTGTTGGGGAGACCGGACTCTGTTGATGGCCCGAGCTGCCCTGCCCACAGAAGGCGTGTGGCTTTCCCAAACTGGAAGCCAGGAAAACAAGTGTCTCTCTGAGATGCCTCTGACCTCTGACTGGGCCACCAGCCCGCCATCCCGGGGTCTCCACTCTCTTCCAACTCAGGCCAACGGGACCTCCGTGTCTGAGCGTTTACGGCAATAAAACCCACCTTATTCCGGGTGGCACCGTGCTGGAGACAAACCGAGTGCTTTTTGGATCCAAACTGTGGCCCCGGCCACCCCAGCCCCGCACAGAGACTTTGCAGCCTGTTCCTTTGCTGCTGTGGCCTTGGGATTGAAGGGACGTCTGACAGATGCTTCTGTCGCCACAGGAGAGTAAGACAAGTGGGGTCTCGGCGCCAGCCCTCTGCCCTGAGAAACGTCTCCCTGGGGGTGCCCGCACTTCCTGTGAGTGGTGCACGCTGGGAGCTGCCACCGCTCAGGGCGCCTAGGCCCTCAGACAGCCCAGAGTTCAAACCCTCCCTCTGCCTCTTACTAGCCGGGGTGACTTTGCTTAGCTTATTTTATTTCCTCCTCTCAAAAAACGGAGATGATAATTATAGCACGTCTCCGGGAGTGTTGCGAGGGTAAAAATGCAAATGTGGATGCAAATGACATGTAGATTTGCCTAGTAGATCCTGAATAAATGTTTGCTCTTGCTTTTACTATTATCTCGATAGGAGCCCATGCATTCTCTAGACCCAGGCGATCCCGTCGGCTGGTGTAAACATGAATAAAGACGGAGGAAGTTTAGAGCTTGTTTAGTTATCTCTATTCAAAATAAAAATGCCAAAAAAAAATACAATAAAAATCTGCACCGTTTTCCTACGTTTCCCTAGCCGTGGTCCAAAAACCACATCTGTCAGCGTCATTGTGTGCATGTCTGTGTGTGTGTGTCTGGCTGGGGTGGGGACCGGTGGAAATGGCAAGTGCCCAGGCCTCAGCCCAGCCTGACCAAACATGGGACCTAGGAATCTGCATTAAAAGGAAAAAAAAAAACCGCCCAGGGACGGCTGGGGTCTCAGTCAGTTAGGCAGCTGACTCTTGGTTTCTGCGCAAGTCACGATCCCGCGGTTTGTGAGATCGAGCCCCACAGCGGGCTCTGTGCTGACAGCTCAGAGCCTGCTTGGGATTCTCTCTCTCTCCTTCTCTCTCTCTCTCTCTCTCTGCCCCTCCTCCTCTCTCTCTCTCAAAAGAAATAAACTTAAAAAAAAAAAAAAAGAACTAGGCTCTTCTTAAATGCCTCTTCAAAAAAAACACAAACTGCCCAGACATTCTCAGGCTTACTAAATTGAAACACTGCTCTCTCTTCGCAGAGAACCTCAGTGGGGGGAGGAGAGTTACAGCTCATCGCCTGGGATGTCACGAGCGGCTGGGGAACTGGACACACCTGCTCCTTCCTCAGGACGCTGCTGCCCCGGCCGCTCCGGTGACAGGCGTGCAGGGGGACGCCGAGCCCCCCCACCCCCTGCCTGCCCGCGTCAGGACTGAACAGGGGCTTCCCGGCTTGCACTCCAGCAGCTCAGCGTGGCGGGGTCACAGCCGGCCCCTCAGGGTCCCGGGGAAAAGGCCCTGTGACCTGTCACCACCCTAACAAGGTGACGGCTGCGGTGTAAGAGCCCAGGCCAAGGGAAGGCAGGAGAAGGGAGGAGGCACCTGTCCATCCACCTGGCTTCCGGCGAGCAGGGCTGAATCACCTCCAGGTGGCACCTGGACCGAGCAGAAACCACTGCTTCTCCCCCGCCCCGCCGTTTTCACTTGGGAAACTTTAATTCCTTGCCCTTCCCTGCATCTGGGAAAACACCTGAGGCCCTGGCTTGGCCTGAGCTTGGCACTGCACGGAGCTCAGGAGTGGCGATACTGCAGCCAGGATCAACCCCTGGCTCTGCTGTGTGACCTTAGGCAAGTTAACGCACCGCTCTGTTTCCTTGATTTCTTCGTCTGTAAAATGGGGATCATGGAGCCTACCCCACTGGGTTGGGGTGAGGATTGAATGAGTTAATGAGTGTGAATGTCAAGTGCTTGCTGCCGGTGATTCAGCAAGTGAGAAGTAAGTGTTCTTGGTACCCTTGTCAGTACTGCTAATAATAAGTATGTGTTTCTGTTTTGTTTTGTTTTTTCGGGGTTTGTTTGTTTGTTTTGAGAGAGAGAGCACACGTGCGCAAGCAGGGGAGAGGGCCGAGAGGGTAGTAAGCGTGTTTGAAGAGCACTTCTCCACCCCCTGAGCCTGTGCGGAAAGCTTTAGGTACATGACACGATCTGTATAAAGACCCAATAGGTTCTGGGGGCGCCGGCCGGCTCAGTCCATAGACCATGTGACCCATGATCTCAGGGTTGTGAATTTGAGCCCCATGTTGACTGTAGAGATTAGTTACACATACACAGGGGCATCTGGGTGACTCAGAAGGTTAAGCATACGACTCTTGGACTCTTGACTTCAGCTCAGATCATGATCTCGCAGTTTGTGGGTTCAAGCCCCAAGGCAGGCTCTGTGCTGATGGTGCAGAGCCTGCTTGGGATTCTCTGTCTCCCTCTCATTCTCAAAATAAATAAATTTAAAAAAAAGAAAAACCTGGGGCGCCTGGGTGGCTCAGTCGGTGAAGCGTCCGACTTCGGCTCAGGTAGTGAGCCCGCGGTTTGTGGGTTTGAGCCCCACATCGGGCTCTGTGCTGACAGCTTGGAGCCTGGAGCCTGCTTCGGATTCTGTGTCTCCCTCTCTCTTGCCCCTTCCTCACTTGTGCATGTGCTCTCTCTCTCAAAAAGAAACACTTAAAAACTTTTTTAAAAACTTAAGAAACCGTAACAATAAATTCGGGAAATGCCCAACAGTGGTGATGGGTGCACAACATTGTGAAAGTTTTCGTTGCCACCAGATAGTGACTTGTGCTCTTGAAATGATTAAAATGATAAATCCGATGTTATGTCTCCTTTGCCACATAGGCACACGCACTGGGCATGAGGCAGACAGGGAAACTAGACGTGCGCGCTCGTTGTCCTCGGGGCCTTTGTGATAACACCCACATTGCCAATGAGAGAAACTGAGGCTCAGAGACACGTGTGCTGGCCCAGGCTCGCAGAGCTGAGAATGGCTCAGGCTGCCTCGTACTCCAGTGCACCTGACACTGTCAAGCCCCCTCATTCAATCTGTTCGTCATTGTGTTCTTTTCTTCAAGAAACACAAGCTGCCCCCTGCTGTGGGCCAGGTCCTGTCCCCGGTGCAGCAGACAGTAAGAGACAGATGTGGAACACTCACACACATGCGTGTACATTTCCAACCCAGACAAGTGCTGAGAAGGAGGGGTGATACCCAATTCCAGTTGGTCACGTGACTTTGGAGTTTGGGGACAGCACTCCGGACGAAGTGACAGTCAGGACCTGAGACTGGAGTAGGAGTCCCGGAGCAGAGGTCGGAAGGGAACATTCTTGGTGGAGGAAGCAGCCACTCGTGCAAAGGCCCTGTGTCCTCTGTGGCCAGGACAGGGTGGAGGAGATGGAAGAAGCCAGGGGTGTGAGGAATGCAGAGGCCAGGTGACACATGCAGGCTGTCCCCTGGGAAGTCTTGCCTTTGTCCTAAAGAGTAACAGAAGCTTTTAAAAGGGTTTGAAACCAGGGAACATCATGACCCAGTTCGCCCCTGGAAAGCCCACCTTTCCCCAGCCTGGACACCCCACTGGAAGCAACGAGGGATCCCAGCAGTCTGCCGGCTCCCGACAAGACCCCACACACACCCTCACCCCCAGCACACACACTGCCTCCCCCTCCCCTGTACCCCTCTCCAGAGACTCCTGCTCCCTCGGGAAGCCACGGATCTCCCTCTCAGCTTCCCTCTCTCCACCTACCGGAATGCAAGCTCCTCAAAGCCGAGGACATTTCTGTCCACAGTGTCCCCAGCACACAAAACAGGGCCTGGCGTCTGGTAGGCGCTCAATAAACAGACACTCAGTTGTTGGCTGAAGTCCTAACGTCACCCTGCAGATCGGAGGGTACGGGCACGTCTGGCGGGGGGGGGGGGGCAGCTGGGAATCTACCGGAGTCGACTGGGAGTCTGGAGGGGTGATGCTGCTCGGACCCTGAGCTGCAGAGACTCAGGAACATTCAGATATGACTGGGAGCTTCCCTAGGAGGCTTCCGAGGGTCACGGTGGTCAGGAAGAGAAGAGCACGTTTCCTTCTTGGAGGAAAGACGGCCCAAGGTCAAGCTGGGTGTGGGGGCGGCCCTGATTAGAAACCTAGTCCAAGCTCTGCTCTGAGACCCCGTCCTGGCCCTGCCCCTGCTAGTGCTTCTTGGGGTCTTCCGTGCCTTCTCTGTCGAGCTGCAAAGCACAGCTTATAAGTCAAGCCCTCAAAGAAGTTATTTATTTTTTGAGAGCGAGAGAAAGAGAGAGAGAGAGTGTATGTGGGGTAGGGCAGAGAGAGAGGGAGACACAGAATCTGAAACAGGCTCCAGGCTCTGAACTATTAGCACCGTGCCTGATGTGGGGCTCGAACCCATGAGCTGAAGTCAGACACTTAACTGACTGAGCCACCCAGGTGCCCCGTGTTTATTTATTTTTGAGAGAGAGCAGGAGTTGGGGAGGGGTAGAGACACACACAGGGAATGTGAATCAGCCTCGAGGCTCTGAGCTGTCAGCACTGAGCCCCAGGCGGGGCTCGAACTCACAAACAGCAAGATCATGCCCTGAGCCCAAGTCAGACTCTTAACCGACTGAGCCCCCCAGGTGCCCTTCACGAGTGTTGAAGTGCACAACACTATGCCTTTAACTACAGCAGATCTCCAGAACTTGCTTGTAGTTCGAGCCAAGTTCAAGGTGGGAATAATGGATTCTTCGGTGGGGGCGAGGGCAGGGCGTCGTCACTGGGGAGGGCTTCAGGAGAGGGGTGGTTTAGAACAAGACCCTGGAAAGTGACTGGGATTTTTCTTCATGCCAGTGATGGGGAGACTGTCAGAAGAGAGGTGGGGTGCGGCGGACAGCAGAGGACCTGCGGGGGCCCCGGGCAGCAGCGTGGGGGGGGTGGGGTTCACAGGGAACAGCAGTCTGTCTCAGCAGCGGGTCCTTATTATACTTATTATAATAAGTACAATGGAGTACTTACTACTCCAGTGGCTACATATGTAACTTATGGTGATGCCTGCGACAGCTGTCACACATCCACATGAGAAGGGTTTTATTTTTTAACTTTATGGAGACGTCATTTACATACCATGAAACCAAGTTCAATCGTTTTTCAGTATGTTTACACAATGGTGCGGCCATTGCTACGGTTAGAACCTTCCCCTCACTCTGAAATGATCCTTGGGGCCCTTGCGCAGTGAGTCCCGTTCCGTCCAGCAGCCCCGGCAACCTTGTGCCCAAGTTCCGTCTCTGTGCATTCCCACATGCTGGACATTTCGTACACACGGACTCCTACAACCCTGGTGTCCTGCGTCTGGCTTCCATCACTAAGGATCATGTTTTCAAGATTCATCCGTATTGTGTCGAGTATGGGTACTCAGTTCCTTTTTAGGGCTGTATAATATTCCACTGTACGGGTGGGCTATGGTTGTTTTTTAAGTTTTTTGGTTTTTTTTTTACAAGTAGTTTATTCTTAAGTTGGTTTCCGTATAAATTTTTTAAGTTTATTTATTTATTTTTGAGAGAGAGAGAGAGAGAGAGAGCTGAAGAGGGGCAGAGAGAAAGAGAGGGAGAGAAAATATCCCAAGCAGCCTCTGTGCTGTCAGCGTAAAGCCTGGTGTGGGGCTTGAACCCACGAGCAGTGAGATCATGGCATGAGCCAAAACCAAGAGTCAGATGCTTAACCGACCGGGCCACCCAGGCGCCCCTGGATGGACTGTGTGTTATTTATTCATTCACCAGCCCATGTACATTTAATTACTTCCGGGGTTTGGCCATTGGAAATAGCGCTGTGAGAGCTAGTTCCCTGTACTCTGTGTCACCGTATGTTTTCACTGCTTTTGTGTTTAAAAAAATTTTTTTTAACTGTTTATTTATTTTTGAGAGACAGAGACAGAGCACAAGTGGGGGAGGGGCAGAGACAGGGAGACACAGAATCTGAAGCAGGCTCCAGGCTCTGAGCTGTCAGCACAGAGCCCGACGCGGGGCTCGAACCCATGAACTGCGAGATCATGACCTGAGCCGAAGTCAGACGCTTAGCCAACCGAGCCACCCAGGAGCCCATTTTCATTTCTTTTGGGTAGATACCTAGGAGTGGAATGGCTGGTTGTATGGTAAAGTAACACTTGTTATTTAAATATCCAACTCGTGATCTCGGCTCAGGTCATGGGGCTCTGTGTGGACAGTGCAGAGCCTGCTCGGGATTTTCTCTTTCTGCCCCTCCCCTATGCTCTCTCTCTTTCTCTCTCTTTCTCTCTCTCTCTCTCTCTCAAAATAAATTTAAAAAACAGTAAAAAAGAAAAGAAAAAAGTAGAAACTGCCCATACTGTTTGAGAAGGGCCTTTTTTAAAATAAGCCCTATGTGAGACTTGTACTCATGACCCTGAGATCAAGAGTCACATGCTTACTGACTGAGCCAGCCAGGCACACAGAGAAGTGTTTCTTTAAGAAGGTGCAGAGTGTCGGGGCGCCTGGGTTAAGTGTCCGACTTCGGCTCAGGTCATGACCTCACAGTTTGTGGGTTCGAGCCCCGTGTCGGGCTCTGTGCTGACAGCTCAGAGCCTGGAGCCTGCTTCAGATTCTGTGTCTCCCCTCTCTCTCTGACCCTCCCCTGCTCACGCTGCCTCTCTCTCTCTCTCAGAAATAAATAAAACATTAAAAAAAAAATAGTCTAGGGGTGCCTGTGTGTTGCAGTCAGTTAAGCGTCTGACTCTTGATCTCAGCTCAAGTCACGACCTCACAGTTTGTGGGTTCGAGCCCCGCATCGGGCTCTGTGCTGAGGTTGCAGAGCCAGCTTGGGATTCTGTCTCTCCTTCTTCTGACCCTCCCCCGCTTGTGCTCTCTCTCTCTCAAAATAAATAAAATAAATTAAAAAAAAAAAAGAATAGTCTCAGGAACCATTGAGAAAAGTGATCAACGTTTGCAAAAAGCCTCCTCTGCAGTGTTCTCTTGTGCGGAAATCGGGTTTCTGAGTTGTGAGGGGGCACACCCTACACCCTACCACGCGCACACCTTGCTCAGCCTGTACGTTTGCTGTTTAACATGTACGAGCATTTTTCATGTTTTGCATGGAATATATAAGTTGGTCAGAAGGGATTTTTTTTTCCCCCTGGATTGGTAGTTTGGACTGAAATGGGGTAATCGTGACAATTTCTCTCTGCCCCTCACCCCACCCTGTCTATTAATGGAACGATTATTAACACAGAGGCATTGGTGTTGTCCACACACATACAATTACGGTGGCAGCTAGCCAAGCTGGGTGGCGGCTGAGAGCTTCTCGAGTCTGTACCCACGGTAATTAATTATTGCAGGTCCTGATTTTGGTAGGTGCCCAGAAAGTGTCTGTAGAATGACTGTATGACTGTGACAAGTGTGGGAATTTAGCCCTTCAGAGTGCTGATGTTCAACATTCGCTGAAACCACCCTGTGTATCAGGCACTGTGCTCGCTCCCAGGGGACCCCCCCAAGCTAGTGGGGAGCAGACAAGGCCTTGTGTTCAAAAATCATTAAGAATTTCAAGATGGCGGGGCACCTGGGTGGCTTGGTCAACTGAGCGTCTGACTCTTGATCTCGGCTCAGGTCATGATCTCACGGTTTGTGGGTTTGAGCCCGACATTGAGCACTGTGCTGACAGTGTGGAGCCTGCTTTGGATTCTCTCTCTCCCTCTCTCTCTCCGCCTACCCCACCTCCGCTTGCTCGCTCTGTCTTAAAATAAATAAACAAGGCACTTGGGTGGCTCAGTCGGTTAAGCATCTGACTGTTGGTTTTCAGTTTGGGTCATGAGCTCACAGTTGATGAGATGGAGCCCAGGTGGGCTCTTTGCTGATGGGGCGGAGCCTGCTTGGGATTCTCTCTCTCTGCCCCTCCCTCACTGGGTTCTCTCTCAAAATAAATAAACATTAAAAAAAAAAAATTCAAGATAGCAACGGCAGAGCATTAACCCAGAGTGAAGCTCTTGTGAGCGCAAACGCATGTGCAGACTGTAAGCCCAGAAGGCAGCCTTGCACGGAGATGTATATATGCATGGCAAATTTTCTCAAAGGATACACCAAATATTGTTAATACTGTGTGAAAGGGGTCAGATGATATTACTTCTGTGTGCAAAAGTTTGGGGTTGATATGATGCGTTACTCAGAGTCATAGCCAATGTCCTGACCACAGTCTGTAAACCTCCCATAATCCCTAGCTCTTTTTTTTAATGTGTTTTTTATTTATTTCTGAGAGAGAGAGACAGCATGAGCAGGGGAGGGTCAGAGAGAGAGGGAGAACACAGGATCTGAAATAAGCTCCAGGCTCTGAGCTGTCAGCACAGAGGCCAATGCGGGGCTCGAACCCACGAACCATGAGATCATGACCTGAGCCAAAGTCGGACGCTCAACCGACCGAACCACACAGGCGCCCCCCATAATCCCTAGCTCTTGACTCTCACCTGCTCTTCTCCTCCTTGCCCTCTCCACTCATCTGCTATGCTTCCTTGTTGTTTTTTTCCAGTTAACCTTCCATAATCCTGCCTCAGGGCCTTTGCACTTGCTATCCTTCTCCCCGTAGCCTGCTGACTAACTCTCTTTGTGCAAAGGTCACCTCCACAAAAGCATTTCCTACCTGGTCTGGTTAAAGCTGCCATTTCCTCCAAAAACTGCACGTAACCCTCAAACTCCCTAGACCCCTAATTTCCTTTCTTTTTTCTCCATAGACCTATTACCTTCTAATAGACTTAATAATTGACTTGTATAATTGCCCCCCACTTGACATGAGGGCAGGGATTTGTAAGAGTATTTGTCTTTTTAAAATCTCTACTATAGCCCAAGTGCCTATAAGAGCACCTGGCGTATAACAGGTGCTCAATAACTGTTCAGTGAGGGAAGGAAGACAGACTTCCTCTGTACAGGCAGGCAGGTTAGGCCTTTGAGTTAAATGCCATGACTGGTCCCTGTTTTACATGTGAAGAGACGGAGGCTTATCAGGGAGGGCACTGTGAGGGCAGCTCTGTTAATCACCATTTGTATGTATTGGGTATAACCTTGGGCCTGTAAGGGAAGCTTTCGTTTTCCTTTCTGTACTCTCTCAATTTGGATTTTTCACCATGGTCCATGTTTTTTCTATTTAAGAGGGGGAAAAGTACTATGATTATGTCGAGGAGTCGTACTCAAGACTGTGTTTTTGATTTTCAAGAACTGCCATTGATTTTATAGGGCAGTGTCTTGGCACGCAGGAGGTGCCCAATAAGTGTTTGTAATATGGATGGGGATATATTGGAAGGTCCACAGAGGGAGAAGATGAGACGAGACATCTTTATTTTATTTTATTTTATTTAGAAAAATTTTAATGTTTATTTTTTCTTGAGAGAGGGGGAGAGAGAGTGAGCAGGGGAGGGGCAGAGAGAGAGGGAGAGACACAGAATCTGAAGCAGGCTCCAGGCTCTGAGCTGTCAGCGCAGAGCCCGATGCAGGGCTCGAACTTACCAGCAGGGAGATCACGACCTGAGCCCAAGTCAGATGCTTAACCGACTGAGCCACCCAGGCGCCCCGAGAGATCTTTAAGAACAGCATTGGAGGGGCACCTGGTTGGCGCAGTCGGTTGAGCGTCTGACTTGATTTTGGCTCAGATTATGAGCTCACGGTTGGTGAGTTTGAGCCCCGCCTTGGGCTCTGCACTGATGGCTCAGACTGCTTCAGATTCTGTCTCTCCTCCTCTCTGCCCCTCCCCAGCTGGTGCTCTCTCTCTCAAAATAAACTTAAAAAAAAAAAAAAAAAGAACAGCGCTGGCAACGAATGAAGTCTATTCTTGAACATGCATTGGATAACAGCACGTACAAACGTAGCCTGTCCTCATTATTTGTGGATTCTGTAGTTGTGCCTTCGCTCACTGAAATTAGTAACCTCCCAAATCCATGCTCACGTGCTTTTGGGAGGCCATCCCTGGACAGGGCAGGGCCGCAAAGTAACAGAGTCGCCCCAGAGGCACGTTTAGAGCTGATGTTGAACGAGGCTGTGACATTGTGCCCCCTGCTTCCGCCGTTGTGGTCGTCACGTGTCCTTTCCGTGGTCTGTTTAGCACCACTGTTTTTGCGTTTTTGTGCTTCTTGTTGACTCTTGCACTTTCTGTGGATTTTGCTATGGAGAACGGCCCGCAGCACGGAGGGGCTGCCCGGGTGCTGCTAAGCGCAAGGAGGCTGTGATGTGCCTCACAGAGAAAATTCGGGTGTCACGTAAGCTCCGCTCAGCCACAGGTCGCAGGGCCGCTGCCCCTGAATACGATGTTCACGACTCTGCAATGTGTGTAAGTAAGGTGTCCTTGAACACAAACACACATAACACAAGGTTGTGTACTGATTGGGAAACGTGACCCAAGGCTTGCGGGAACCAGCTCCTCTGTTTTCCCTCGGAGCAACTGTTCAGCCTTCATTAGCCCAGTGTCCGTGGTGACCTTATAGAACGCGGCTACGGGGGACCCGGAGAATGACTTTACACGCAGTACAGTGTGCTGACCGGAAGGGTACTGACTGATGGCCTTGACCTATGGACGCATCCTCTAAGCACCGAGCAGACCAACACCGACTAACAGAACTTTCCCAGCCCCCCCGCAAAGCTTCCCCCGTGGCCTCCCCAGGTACCACCTATTCCCCATCCATGGGAACTGTATACCAAGCTTGCCACGGATTAGTTTTCCCTCTTCTTGGATTCCACGTAAATAGAGTCTCATGCGCTTGTGAGAGTCATTCATGTTTTTGTGTGTCTCAGGGACTTATTCTTTTTCATTGCTGTAGGGTATTCCATTGTATGACTGTGGTATAGCCAATGTAACCATTCCTCTGTCGATGTCCCTTGGGTCGTTTCTAGTTTTGTTATTATTAGGATATCTTGTTATTTAAAAAAGAATAATGTGGGGCGCCGGGGGGGCTCAGTTGGTTAAGTCTCCAACTCTTGGTTTCAGCTCAGGTCATGATGTCACTGGTTCATGGGTTTGAGACCCTCGTCAGGCTTTGCACTGATAATGCAGAACCTGCTTGGGATTCTCTCTCTCCCTCTCTCTCTGCCCTTCCCTAGCTTGTGGGCACGCTGTCTCTCTCTCAACATAAATAAATAAACTTAAAAAAAAAATAAAAAAGAATGATGCATTCATAGATAATATGTTCCCAAAACATATTGCTAAAACATTCCTAAATGTTCATGTAACAACCTACTAAGGATTTCTGCAAAATAGAAAGCATTTACAATCAGCTGATTATTACTTAAAAAAAAAATGGAGCGACTGGCTGGCTCACTGTGAGTAGAGCATGTGACTCTTGATCTTGGGGTTGTGAGTTCAAGCCGCATATTGAGTGTGGAGCCTACTTAAAAAAATAAAAATAAAAATAAACAAAATCACTGCATTAATGCACATTAATGAACTCAGTGGAGTGATGTGATGTATGCACGGATATTATACAGCACGTGTGACATGCAATCACGTTATGATGTTATGTTAAATTATGTTTCCTTCAACCATGCAGAGAACCTGTACTGTAATGCAATTAAACAATGGAAAAATATGTTAAAGGTTATAAAGATATTATCTAAATGGGCATGATTCATTAGCCCTAAGGTACATGGCCAAAGTCAATACTTGGACCCGTTAAGGGCTAAGTCTGCAGGGAAAAAATGGATAAGGTGAAGCATAGAATATTTATTTATTTATTATTATTTTTTTAAAGTCAAGTTTCTTTTTTTTTTAATGTTTTTTATTTATTTCTGAGAGAGAGAGAGGCAGTGTGAGCAGGCGAGGGTCAGAGAGAGAGGGAGACACAGAATCTGAAGCAGGCTCCAGGCTCTGAGCTGTCAGCACAGAGTCCGACGTGGGGCTTGAACCCACAAACTGTGAGATCATGACCTGAGCTGAAGTCGGACGCTTAACTGACTGAGCCACCCGGGCGCCCCTTATCTATTTATTTTTATAATTTTTTTAATGTTTAATTTATTCTTAAGAGAGAGAGAGACAGAGCAGGAGTGGGTGAGGGGCAGAGCGAGGGGCGGACACAGAATCTGAAGCAGGCTCCAGGCTCTGACCTGTCAGCACAGAGCCCGATGTGGGGCTCAGACTCACAAGCCGCGAGATCATGACCTGAGCGGAAGTCGGATGCTTAACCGACTGAGCCACCCAGGCACCCAAATCTATTTATTTAGTTTTAAAGTAGGCTCCAAGCTCAGCATAGAGCTCAATGTGGGGTTTAAACTCCCCACCCTGAGATCTAGAAACAAACAATGTTTAAATGTCAGGCAATTATTTGCAGCACAGCCAAATTCATTCATTCTATCCATCCGTCCATTCATCTAACAAAGTGCTCTAGTGAATGCAGTAGCTCCCCCTTATTTGTGATTTCACTTTTCGCGATCGTTGACCTATGGTCAACCTTGGTCCTGAAACAGATGATCCTACTTCTTTTTTTTTCTCTCTTTCTTTCTCTCTCTCTCTCTTTCTTTCTTTCTTTCTTTTTTACAAATAGTTTGTCAAATTAGTTTCCACATAACACTCAGTGCTCATCCCCACAAGTGCCCTCCTCCATGCCCATCCCCCCCTCCCCCCCCACTACATCAGTCCTCAGTTTTTGTCAGCATTCAAGAGTCTCTCATGGTTTGCCTCTCTCCCTTTCCCCCACCATTTCCTCCCTTCTTCTCCCCCTTGTTCCTCCGTCAAGTTCCTCCTAATCCTCCTATACGTGCAAACATATGATATTTGTCCTTCTCTGCCTGACTTATTTCGCTCAGCATAACACCCTCAAGGTCCATCCATGTGATTACACATGGCCAGATGTCATTGTTTCTCATTGCCATGGAGTATTCCATGGTATAGATAAACCACATCTTCTTGATCCATTCATCTGTTGATGGACACTTAGGCTCTTTCCATGTTTTAGCTATTGTGGAGAGTGCTGCTATGAACATTGGGGTACATGTGCTCCTATGCCTCAGCATTTCTGTATCCCTTGGGTAAATTCCTAGCAGTGCTATTGCTGGGTCATAGGGGAGTTCTATTGTTAGTTTCCTGAGGAACCTCCACACTGTTTTCCAGAGGGGCTGTACCAGTTTACATTCCCACCAACAGTGTAGGAGGGTGCCCGTTTCTCCACATCCTCGCCAGCATCTAGAGTTCTCTGATTTGCTCATTTTAGCCACTCTGACTGGCGTGAGGTGGTATCTCAGTGTGGTTTTGATTTGTATTTCCCTGATGAGGAGGGATGCTGAGCATCGTTTCATGTGTCTGTTGGCCATCTGGATGTCCTCTTTGGAGAAGTGTCTGTTCATGTCTTCTGCCCATTTCTTCACTGGGTTGTTTGTTTTTCGGGCGTGTAGTTTGGTGAGTTCCTTATAGATTCTGGATATTAACCCTTTATCTGATATGTCATTTGCAACTATCTTTTCCCATTCCGTTGGTTGCCTATTAGTTTTCTGGGTTGTTTCCTTGGCTGTGCAGAAGCTTTTAATCTTGATGAGGTCCCAATCGTTTATTTTTGCTCTTGATTCCCTTGCTTTGGGGGATGTGTCAAGTAAGAAGTTGCTGCGGTGGAGGTCAAGGAGGTTGTTTCCTGCTTTCTCCTCTAGGGTGTTGATAGTTTCCTGTCTCACGTTCAGGTCCTTGATCCATTTTGAGTTTATTTTTGTGCATGGTGTGAGAAAATGATCTAGTTTCATTCTTCTGCATGTTGCTGTCCAGTTCTCCCAGCACCCAGATGATCCTACTTCTAAAGTAGGGTCAAAAGTCCACAGTAGCTAACACCACATCACGGCGCCTACCTCCTTCACCTCACTTCATCTCCTCACGTAGGCTTTTTATCATCTCACACATCAGCACAAGATGGGAGTGTACAATGAGGTATTTTGAAAGAGAGAGAGAGATTACACTCACATAGCTTTTATTACAATATTTAGCATATTATTATAACTATTCTTTTTTATCATTGTTGTTGTTAATCTCTGCCTGTGCCTAATTTAGAAATTAAAATATTTTCTAGGGGCGCCTGGGTGTCTTAGCCAGTTAAGCATCCGACTTCGGCTCAGGTCATGATCTTACAGTTCGTGGGTTCGAGCCCCGCGTTGGGCTCTGTGCTGATAGTTCAGAGCCTGGAGCCTGTTTCAGATTCTGTGTCTCCCTCTCTCTCTGACCCTCCCCTGCTCACGCTGTCTCTCTCTCTTTCTCAGAAATAAATATAACATTTAAAAAATAAATAAATAAAATCTTTTCTAAATTTTATTTATTTATTTTGAGAGAGCACTGGGGAGGGGCTGAGAGAGGGAGACAGAGAGAGAGAGAATCCCATGCAGGCTCTGCACTGTCAGCACAGAACCCCACACAGGGCTCAAACCCGTAACCAGGAGATCATGACCTGAGCCGAAATCAAGAGTTGGACGCTTAACCGACAGAGGCACCTAGGCATCCCTATAATTTTTTTTTAATATTTATTTATTTTTGTGTGTGTGAGAGAGAGAGAGAGAGCACAGCAGGGCGAGGAGGTTCGGAAAGAGGGGGACAGAGGATCTGAAGCAGGCTCTGTGCTAACAGCAGAGAGCCCCAGGGGGCTGGCACTCAAAAATCGCAATGACCTGGGCCAAAGTCGGATGCTCAGCCGACTGAGCCACCCAGGTGCACCTAAATTAAGTTTTATCATGGGTATTGTGGGGGCCCCTGGCTAGCTCAGTCTTGAAGCATGAGACTTTTGAACTTGGGGTCTTGAGTTCAAACCCCATCTTTGCATAGAGATTACTTAAAAATACAATGTTAAAAGTTAAGCATACCATAGGTATGTGTGTATAGGAAAAAATAGTGTAAGATTCCGGATGATCCACATTCCAGGCATCCACTGGGGGGGATCTTGGGATCTGTCCCCCTGCATAAGGGGGAGCAGGCGCCACTCTATTTGGAATGAAAAGTCCTAACATGAGGGGGTTTCCACTTTGTTTCAAGAAGAGGTGAAAGGGCGCCTGGCTGGCTCAGAGGATGGCCTTCAATTCTCGATCTCCAGGTTCGAGCCCCACTTTGCCGGTAGGGATTATTTAAGTGAACACATCTTAAAAAGAAACGGCGGAGCCTTCTCAATTACTTTAGAATAGGAAGCTCGTTGGTTCTGGAACTACGCCTTAGGGAAACCTTTAGGTTATGCAAATGAAGCAAGGATTCCGGCCCCTGCCTTTAGACCTGCCTGTGGGGGAGGGGAGGGGGTCGCTGGGAGCGGGGCTATAAAAGACTGGAGATTGGGCAGAAGAGGATCAGATCTCTTTTCCTTCTGAGTTGGGTCCTCGTCAGTGGGCGCAGAACGGTAAGCGGGGCCCCAGAGCCCCAGGCCTCAAGAGATCCAGCAAGCAGTCAAGGCCACGTCGGAAGCCGATGCCTGCGCAGGGCTGTAAGCCTGGCGGGAGGCGCAGAGCCGGGTCTCTCCCACGGTGGTCCCTCCCCAGATGCCTGCGGGAGCTCCCTCCTCACGTCCCCAGCACCAGCTTCCAATGCAGGTTGTTCCTGACTAGCTTTAGCTGGAGGGAAAACAGCAGAAAACAAGGTATGTGTTTTGTTTCTGTTTGGCTTCAGAATCCTGTTTTCCAACTCTGTTGCTGGTCCCTGAGAAAAAGCTGTAGATTTCAGGGGCGCGGAGTAGGGTCTTGCCGTTGGGTGGCTTTGCCTTCCTTAGCCGGTTCCTCTCTTCTGCGGAGGGTTTGAGGCATGCAAGCCTGTGATTTGCAAATGCACGTTTGACCTCTCCCTTTGCAGTTTGAGCCTGAGTTCCCTTCTCGTGCCTTTGGCGTCGCTCCTTTGGAAGCTGATTGGATTGACCAAAAAGGAGTTGCGACCTTCAGTAACTAGCAGAAGGATGGATTGGGGGCAGAGGCCAGAGGCCGGGTGGAGACCAAAGAAGGGGAAGCCGTTAATAAGGTCGAACCAGAAAAATTGGCGACAGGGCTCCTACAAGAACCCACGCTCCACCTCGGCGCAGATGCACAAGCGTAGTCGTCATTTCCCCTGAAAATCCCTTAAGTCACCTTTGTCATCTTTTAAAATCCAATTCTCTTCTAGAGTAGGAACGGATCACCCTTACAAGTACTGCTCAACTGACCATTGTATTTAGAAATGTCATGACATCCCTCCCTTCCGAAAACAGCCCCCCCAACAATAAAACCCTTCAAATCTGGGAATCACATCAGCCCAGAAGTGGAACTTTGTAAGTTAGCATTAAAATGTTGGACATTTGTTCTGGCTCCATTGACTTGCAAGGTGCTTTCCCTCCCCCTCCCCTTACCCCCTGTTCCTTTGCGGTTGAGAGCTTCCTGCTACTTAGGTTTTTGCGGTTCCCTGTGCAGAGGATGCCCTTGCTTGCTCGGAGCTGCCGGAGCACCCCCACCCTTGGGCAGCGCATGGATCCGGAGAGGCTTGGGTGCGCCTCCAGGGCGTGCGGGGCGCTAGGCGGCCGGGAGCAGGGGGCGTGGCGGCCGGGAGCAGGGGGCGTGGCGCCCCGGAGCAGGGGGCGTGGCTTCGCCAGCATGGGTGGGCTGCGGCCCGCCGCCGCAGTGTCTGACGTTCAGGCTCCCAGAAACCTGCTAATGAAATGCATCGGTTTCTTCCTTCGGGCGATATTTGAGTCTTTCTTGCGGATTCTACTTGGAACCGATAAGGGCAGTTCCTACCTCTTGGAGGATACATTTCTATGGAGCAGACAGACATTTTTTTTTTTTTTTAAATCTACATTAAGGAAACATTTCAACTCAGTACACTTATTGAGCACCTATGTGTGCTTGGCCCTGGAGATAGGGGACAGATGAAGCAAATGGGGCCCTGCTGGTTTGAGAAATTCACATTGAGCAGAAGAAAGACATTAAGCACACAATAACACATGTTAACTCATCAACGCTTTTAATCAGAACGGCCATACACAGATGGCTACCTTTGCAGCTTTGGGGAAGGAGCGGTGTGAGGGGCAGTGGTGGGGGGCGAGCGGGATCCCTCAGAAAGTGGAGGGATCCACGTGGGGCAAAAGTTGTTAGAAGGAAGAGAATGGCATTTGGGGGCAAGGCATGGAGGCCAGAGGCAGTTCCAGATTCTAGAGGTGGAAAGGCAGGCGGGGAGGGGCCAGAACAAACAAGGCCAGATCTAGAAAGTGCTTAAGAAAGGGAATTACTCCGTCAAATTCCATTTTTAAAGGATGACTCTGGCTGCCGCTGCGGAGGAATGGGAGCATCAGGGCAGGCCAGGGGGTGCCCTCAGGAAACTTGCCCTCACCCATCAAGGATGGAGGGGACGGTATTTGTTCAGTTAGGAGTTATTAGGAGGTAGAAGAGAGTTACTACTGGGAAGGGAGAGGGGTGCCTGGGTGGCTCAGTCAGTTGGGCGTCCGACTTCGGCTCAGGTCAAGATTTCAGGGTTCGTGGGTTCCAGCCCCGCATTGGGCTCTGTGCTGACTGGTCAGAGCTTAGAGCCTGCTTCGAATTCTGTGTCTCCCTCTCTCTCTGACCCTCCCCTACTCATGCTGTCTCTCTCTCTCTCTCTCTCTCAAAAATAAATAAAACATTAAAAAAAAAACAAAAAACAAGTGGGAAGGGAGAGGGAAAAAACATGATGACAGTCTTGGGCCTTGTCCAGCCTGGAAGAATGGGCTTCATAGAGGAGGCAGCCACGAAATAAGGACATGGTATCGAGTACTGAGAACTGGGCAGGCACAGTGCTGATCACTCAATTCCCATAAGTCTCACAGGGACCCTCTTCTAAGACAGGGATGCTAAGGAACTTTTAGTGATGATGGAAATGATCTTTTTATTATTGTTATTGTTAAAGTCAGCTCTAGGCCCAACATGGGGCTCGAACTAAGGGCCGTGTCTCATTCTCCATCAACTGAACCAGGAAGACACCCCTGGAAACAGTCTTTACCTGGGCGTCCCCAAGCAGGAGCCACCACCCCACTTGTAGCTGGGTCTTTGAAATGTAAATAGTGTTATCCAGGAATTGAACTTCTAATTTAATTTACTTTTAATTAATTTAAGTTAAAAAATATTGATGCTTGATTTTGTTACTGGAAAACTTGTAAGTGCATTTGGAACAATTTGGATAGCGGCTCTACTTTTTGAAAAACTTCTAGGGGCACCTGGCTGGCCCAGTCAGTAGAGCATCGACTTTTGATCTCAGGGTCATGAGATCAAGCCCCACATTGGGCATGGAGCCTACTTAAACATTTTTATTTTTTATTATTATTACTTTCTATAATTTATTTATTTTTTATAATTTACATCCACATTAGTTAGCACAATGACTTCAGGAGTAGATTTGTTAAGCCTCTTACCCATTTAGCCCATACTCCCCCCCCCCAACCCCTCCATAACTCTCTCTTCTCCATATTTAAGAATCTCTTAAGTTTTGTTCCCCTCCCTGTTTTTATATTATTTTTGCTTCCCTTCCCTTATGTTCATTTGTTCTGTGTCTTAAAGTCCTCATATGAATGAAGTCATAGGATATTTGTCTTTCTCCGTCTAATTTATATGCTTAGCATGATGCCCTCTAGTTCCATTCACGTAGTTGCAAATGGCAAGATTACATTCTTTTTGATGGCTGAGTGATACTTCTCTGTATATATACACCACATCTTCTTTATCCATTCATCCATCGATGGACACTTAGGCTCTTTCCATACTTTGGCTATTGTTGATAGCACTGCTGTGACCATTGAGGTGCATGTGTCCCTGTGAAACAGCACACCTGTATCCCTTGGATAAATACCTAGTAGTGCAATTGCTGGGTTATAGGATAGCTCTATCTTTAATTTTTTGAGGAACCTCCATACTGTTTTCCAGAGCAGCTGCACCAGTTTGCATTCCCACCAGAGGTGCAAAAGAGATCCTCTTTCCCGCATCCTTACCAACATACGTTGTTGCCTGAGTTGTTAATGTTAGCCATCCTGACAGGTGTGAGGTGGTATCTCATTGTGGTTTTGATTTGATTTCCCTGATGATGAGTGAGGTTGAGCATCGTTTCATGTGTCTGTTGGCCATCTGGATGTCTTCCTTGGAGAAGTGTCTTTTCCTATCTTCTGCTCATTTCTTCACTGGATTATTTGTGTTTTGGGTGTTGAGTTTGATAAGTTCTCTATAGATTTTGGATTCTAAACCTTTATCTGATATGTCATTCACAAATATCTTCTCCCATTCCGTCAGTTGCCTTTTAGTTTTGCTGATTGTTTCCTTTGCTGTGCAGGAGCTTTTTATTTTGATGAGGTCCCAGTAGTTCATTTCTGCTTTGGTTTCTCTTGCCTCCAGAAACGTGTTGAGTAAGAAGCTGCTGCAGCCAAGGTCAAAAAGGTTTTTGCCTGCTTTCTCCTCTAGGATTTTGATGGCTTCCTGTCTTACATTTAGGTCTTTCATCCATTTTGAGTTTATCTTTGTGTATGGTGTAAGAAAGTGGTTCAGGTTCCTTTTTCTGCATGCTGCTGTCCAGTTTTCCCAGCACCACTTACTGAAGAGACTTTCTTAATTCCATTGGATACTCTCTCCTGCTTTGTCAAAGATGAGTTGGCCATATGTTTGTGGGTCCATTTCTGGTTTCTATTCTGTTCCATTGATCTGAGTGCCTGTTTCTGTGCCATATTTTTTATTTTTTTAATGTTTATTTATTTATTTTATTATTATTATTATTTTAATGTTTTACTTATTTCTAGGAGAGAGAGAGACAGCGTGAGCAGGGGAGGGTCGGAGAGAGACGGAGTCACAGACTGAAACAGGCTCCAGGCTCCGAGCTGGCAGTCAGCACAGAGCCCGACGCGGGGCTCGAACCCACGAACCGCGAGATCATGACCTAAGTGAAAGTCGGACGCTTAACTGACTAAGCCACCCAGGCACCCCAGTTTATTTATTTTTGAGAGAGAGAGAGAGAGAACATGAGCGGGGGAGGGGCAGAGAGGGAGACACAGAATCCGAAGCAGGCTCCAGGGTCTAAGCTGTCAGTACAGAGCAAGATGTGGGGCTCAAACTAATGAATGGGCCGAGAGATCATGACCTGGGCCGAAATCGAATGTTTAATCGACTGAACCATCCAGGCATCCCCTTTCAAAATATTTTGTAATAAAAAATTTACATATTGTCTTCAAAAGGATTTGAAAAATTTATTGACGCTATTTAAATAGCTCGTGATGACATTTCGACTCTACTTTTTCAAAAGTAAGTTTGATGAAATCTAGATGCAGATCAAATACTTCCAAAGACATGTAACATCTATGTTGAGATATGCTGTGAGTGTGAAATATATACCAGATTTCAGAGACTTAGAAAAAAATAAGGGGCACTTGGCTGGCTGAGAGGATTATGTGACTCTTGATTTCTTGGGTATAGAGATTACTTAAATTAATAAGACTTTAAAAAAGAAAAAAATGAGGGGTACCTGGGTAGCTCAGTGGGTTAAGCGTCTGACTCTTGATTTCAGCTCAGGTCATGATTTCACGGTTCATGAGATGGAGTGACCTGCATCCAGCTCCATTTAGGGTGTGGAGCCTGCTTGAGAGTCTCTTCCTTTCTCTCTCTCTCTGCCCCTCCTCCACTTGTGCTCTGAATCTCTCAAAAAGAAAAATTTAAAAAAAGGTAACATAAAATGTCTCATTGATAACTTTTTATATCAAGTACCTATTGAAATGATAATATTTGGGATATAGCTAGGTTAAATTAGGGTATATTATTAAATTAATATCACCAGTTCTATTTTTACATATATTTTTTTTTAAGATTTTATTTTTAAGTACTTTCTACAGTCAATGTAGAAAATTGAGGAAAAAAAGAAAAAGCCCAACTCACTTTCCACCTTCACTGCCTTGAATATAATGACATACAAAGATGTGGTGTTGAATTGCTAAAACAAGTCAGAGTTGAGAAGTTAACGAAGATGTTCTGTCATAAATGGTTATGTTTGGGTTAATGACCAACTTAATAGGTGTTCCAAAAATATTTACTGCATTACTTGATTTAAAATACTCCGTGGTGCCTGGCTGGCTCAGTCGGTAGAGTATCTGACTTTGGATCCAGTCATGATCTTGCCGGTCCTGAGTTTGAGCCTCAAGTCGGGCTCTGTGCTGACAGCTCAGAGCCCGGAGCCTGCTTCAGAGTCTGTGTGTGTGTGTGTGTGTGTATCTCTGCCCCTCCCCCACTCACACTCTGTGTTTCTCTCTCAAAAATAAACACTGAAACGTTTTTTTTTTAATAAAAAAATAAAATAAAATCCTCCAGAATTGGGGCTCCTGGCTGGCTTAGTAGGTAGAGCGTGTGCTACTCTTGATCTCGAGCCGCACATTGGGAATGAGCCTACTTAGAAACAAAACCCAAACCTCCGGAATTAACAGTCACTCTCCTCAGGAATCAGGACAGTTCCATTTATTTATTTATTTATTTATTTGCGAAGTTTTTTAAAAAAAGTTTATTTATTTTGAGAGAGAGGGAGAGCATGGAAAGGGCAGAGAGAAGCGGGGGGAGAGAGAGACAGAGAGAGAGAGAGAGAGAAAGAGAGAAGAGAAAGGGAGAATTTCGAATCTCCAGCAAGCACTGCACCATCAGCCCGGAGCCCTATTTGGGCCTCAAATCCACGAACCATGAAATCATGACCTGAGCCAAAGTCCAACGCCTAACCGACTGAACCAGCAGGTGTCCCTTCAAGTTTTATTTATTTTAAGAGAGAGAGAGAGCAGGGGGAAGGGCAGAGAGAGGGAGAGAGAGTGAATCCCAAGCAGGCTCTGTGCTGATGGTGCACAGAGCCTGACGCGGGCCGCTGGGGCTCACAGGGCTTAATCCCACGAACTGTAAGATCATAACTAGAGCCAAAATCAAGAGCTGGACATTTTTTTTTTTAATATTTTTATTTATTTCTAGAAGAGAGAGAGAGACAGCGTGAGCAGGGGAGGTTTAGAGAGAGAGGGAGTCACAGACTGAAATAGGCTCCAGGCTCTGAGCTGTCAGCACAGAGCCCGACGCGGGGCTCGAACCCACGAACCGCGAGATCATGACCCAAGCGAAAGTCGGACGCTTAACCGACTAAGCCACCCAGGCGCCCCTCAAGAGCTGGACATTTAAACGACTGAGCCACCCAGGTACCCCAGGGCAGTATCATTTATATTTGGCCCAGTGAATTAGGGGCATCTCGCCGGTTCAGTCGTTAGTCCCGGGGATTCTTGACCTTAGGGGTTGTGAGTTCGAGCCCCACATTGGGCTTAGAGATTCCTTAAAAATAAAATCTTTAAAAAAATTAAAAATGAGTAAAAAAAAATTAAAAAAGAGTAAAGAAATAAACTTAACAGTAGATTGAATGCAAAATCTGAAGCAGAGCAAGAGTGACAATGCAGATTAATTAATACATATTTGTATTCTTTTTCCTCTTCTCTTGAGTCTACTCTTAGAAATATCTAAGAATGTAATTCCATAGTGTTAGTTTTATTTTACCACTGCTTTCTTTTTGTTTTGTTACTTCAAGCTAATAGCAGCATTAACCTCTGAATAAATAAGTAAACAAAGTGGTTACACTGGGGCTCCGCTAAAAGGTCACTCTTTTTAGGACCTCAGTTTTTCTAACGTTTATTTTTGAGAGAGAGTACGTGGAGGAAGGGCAGAGAGAGAGGGAGACAGGATTCAAAGCTGTCTGCACTGAAAGCAAAGAGCGGGGGGCGCCTGGGTGGCTTAGTCGGTTAAGTGTCTGACTTTCGCTTAGGTCATGATCTCGCGGTTCGTGGGTTCGAGCCCCGCGTCGGGCTCTGTGCTGACTGCCAGCTCGGAGCCTGGAGCCTGTTTCAGTCTGTGACTCCCTCTCTCTCCGACCCTCCCCTGCTCACGCTGTCTCTCTCTCTCCTAGAAACTAAAAAAAAAAAAAAAAAATTAGTTGAAAGCAAAGAGCGGGATGCAGGGCTCAAACTTACTAACTGTGAGATCATGACCTGAGCTGAATTCAGATGCTTAATGGACTGAGTCACCCATGCGCCCCATACTGCCTCAGTTTTTCTTATTGTGAGAAAAAGTATCTAAATAACACCCAATCCTGGGGCCTTTGGATGGTTCAGTCTGTAAAGCGTGTGACTTTTTTTCTTAAGTATTTTTTATGTTTATTTCTTTTTGAGAGAGTGAGAGGGGGAGGAGCAGAGAGAGGGGGACAGGGGAGCCAAAGTGGGCTCTGTGCTGACTGCAGAGAGCCTGATGCCGGGCTCGAACTCCCGAACCACCAGATCACCACCTGAACCAAAGTTGGATGCTTAACTGACTCAGCCACCCAGGTGTCCCTAGAGCATGTGACTCTTGACCTCAGGGTTATGAGTTCAAGCCCCATGTCGGGAGTGGAGCCTACTTAAAAAATAATAAACTAAAATCCTGAAAAATAGGGCTGCACGACTTCGGATCAGGTCACGATCTCAACAGTTCGTGGGTTCGAGCCCCACGTCGGGCTCTGTGCTGACAGCTAGCTCAGAGACTGGAGACTGCTTCAGATTCTGTGTCTCCCTCTCTCTCTGACTGTCCCCTGCTCACGCTGTCTCTGTCTCTCTCAAAAATAAAGCATTTAAAATAAAATAAAATAAAATAAAGTCCTGAAATATAAATTACACCCAATCCTAAAACACATTGTTCTTTGACATTTAAAAATGTTGTTGCTTCTAAAAGAAACTCAAAAGGCTCTCACAAATTGCAGATAATTGAATTACAGACAAGAATTCCGTTGATACTTTGGTAGACATGGTGAGGAGCGGCAGATTTTTTGTGAACAAAAATTACTTTCTAGGGGTGCCTGGGTGGCTCAGTCGGTTAGGCATCTGACTTTGGCTCAGGTCATGATCTCAACGTTCGTGGGTTCGAGCCCCACCTCGGGCTCTCTGCTGACAGCTCAGAGCCTAGAGCCTGTCTTCGGATTCTGTGTCTCCCTCTCTCTCTGACCCTCCCCTGCTCACACTGTCTCTCTGACTCAAAATAAATAAATAAATAAATAAATAAATAGAATTACTTTCTAAAGAAATGTGTCAATTTGTAAGAAATTGGCATGGGGTATTGTCTTTCTGTATTAAGTCGTTTGGGGTTCTGGGTTATTAAAACAAGAAAGCCAGGGAAAACACTCAACAGTGTGCCTGGCACCCAGTAAGTGCTTAATAAATGTCCTCTGTTCCTTGTGTGTAATTTTCTTTCCTGCAAAGGGATCTGGATGTTTTCAAGCCTGTTGGTTGCCCTTAGAACCCGAGACTGAAACTCTTTCCCTATCAACTGTGATATCAAATGCCATTATTTTAATTAATTTAAATTCCCTGAGTCCCCATCTGGTAGATAAAACCCAGTTGCTGTTTGCAGCAGTCACCGAACTCTTCCTGTGGTACAAGAAGTCGGCCTGGAAGGGGTTGCCGGCACGCGCACTGCTCAACTTGGAAAACTCTACGAAACGAACAGCAGTGCGGCCGGGTCCTCTATGCTGGTTAAGTGTCCAGAGAAACGGGAGGAAGGGTTCCAGGGAAGGCCCTTCCGGCTGGAAGGAGGAGCCCCAGTCTCCCGGGACAAGGGACCCACCTTGCTTTCTTGTGGCAACATTTCTTTTTTCGTTTTTAAATGTTTTTTTCGGGGCGCCTGGGTGGCTTAGTCGGTTGGGCGTCCGACTTTCGCTTAGGTCATGGTCTCGCGGTTCGTGGGTTCGAGCCCCGCGTCGGGCTCTGTGCTGACTGCCGGCTCGGAGCCTGGAGCCTGTTTCGGTCTGTGACTCCCTCTCTCTCTGACCCTCCTCTGCTCACACTGTCTCTCTCTCTCTCCTAGAAATAAATAAAAACATTTAAAAAAAAAATAAATGTTTTTTTCATCTTTTGAGAGACAGGGAGACAGAGAGACTGTGAGCGGGGGAGGGGCAGACAGAGAGGGAGAATCCGAAGCAGGCTCCAGGCTCTGAGGCTCGAACCCATGAAAGGGAGATCATGACCTGAGCGGAAGTCAGATGCTCAACCGACTGAGCCCCCGGGCCCCATAATGTGTGTTTACTTTTGAGAGCAAGGGAAGGTGCGACCCAGGGAGGGCCAGAGAGAGAGGGAGACAAGGATCTGAAGCCGGCTCTGTGCTGATAGTAACGAGCCAGACATGCGGCTCGAACTCACAAACTCTGAGACCATGACCTGAGCGGAAGTCAGACACTCAACCGAGCGAGGCACCCTGGCGCCCCAGTGCATTTTACTGTGAACACGTAGATATTCTCCACCCTCATTTCCAAATGTCTTTGTGAAAAATAACTTAATTTTCCAGGTCAGCAATTTATTTTTAGAGTTATTAGTAGAAACGTGCATTGAGTCACTGACTAACGCAGTGGCAATGCCGGAGGCGTTTTTGGCTGTCACAGAACGGGCTGGAGACGCTTCTGGCACCTTTGCAGCCGGCAGGGCTGTTGGAGTCTCTTTCCACCTCCTCATAGCAATGCCTCAGTTTCCTCTTCCGTACAGTGAAAACATTCATGCTTTCTACCAGAAACCAAGGCATGGCATATTGGTTAGACATAAGCTCTGGAATGAGAGAATACCCTACTTCAAATCTTATTATTTTGTGTAGTGGAGTAAAATACGTATAGCAAAACTTACCACTGGTGGCATTGGGTACATTCAAGTTATGTAATTATTACTACTCAGTTTCCGGGACATTTTTATTACTCTGAAAGGAAACCCTATAGCCATGAAGCAGCCATGCCCCCCTCCCCCCTCCCCAGCCTCTGTCACCTGCTAATCTGTTTTCTGGCTCTATGGATTTTTCTACTCCGGGTATTTCACACAGATGGAATGATGGAGAATGTGGCCTTTCGTGTAAGATTTTATTTGATTTGATTTAATAATGATTTATTTTTGAGAGAGAGCGCGCAAGCAGGGGAGAGGCAGAGAGAGAGGGGACAGAAGATCTGAAGCTGGCTCTGCTCTGAAAGCAGCGAGCCCAATGCAGGGCTCGAACTCACAAACTGTGAGATCATGACCTGAGCCACAGTCGGATGCTCAACCCACTGAGCCACCCGGGCGCGCCAAGATTTTATTTTATTATTATTATTTTTTAAATATTTTTATTTATTTCTAGGAGAGAGAGAGACAGCGTGAGCAGGGGAGGGTCAGAGAGAGAGGGAGTCACAGACTGAAACAGGCTCCAGGCTCTGAGCTGGCAGTCAGCACAGAGCCCGACGCGGGGCTCGAACCCACGAACCGCGAGATCATGACCTAAGCGAAAGTCGGACGCTCAACCGACTAAGCCACCCAGGCGCCCATTTTTATTTTATTTTTCAGAGAGAGAGAGAGACAGAGCACAACCTGGGGAGGGGCAGAGAGAGAGGGAGACAAGGATCTGAAGCCGGCTCTGTGCTGATAGTAACGAGCCAGACATGCGGCTCGAACTCACAAACTGTGAGATCATGACCTGAGCCACAGTCGGATGCTCAACCCACTGAGCCACCCGGGCGCGCCAAGATTTTATTTTATTATTATTATTTTTTAAATATTTTTATTTATTTCTAGGAGAGAGAGAGACAGCGTGAGCAGGGGAGGGTCAGAGAGAGAGGGAGTCACAGACTGAAACAGGCTCCAGGCTCTGAGCTGGCAGTCAGCACAGAGCCCGACGCGGGGCTCGAACCCACGAACCGCGAGATCATGACCTAAGCGAAAGTCGGACGCTCAACCGACTAAGCCACCCAGGCGCCCCGCCAAGATTTTATTTTTAAATAATCTCTACGGGTAACGTGGGCCTCAAAGTTACAACTGCGGGGGCGCCTGGGTGGCTCAGTCGGTTAAACATCAGACTTCAGCTCAGGTCATGATCTCGCAGTTAGTGGGTTTGAGCCCCATGTCGGGCTGTGTGCTGACAGCTCAGAGCCTGGGGCCTGCTTTGGATTCTGTGTCTCCCTCTCTCTCTGCCCACACTCTCTCTTTCTCTCTCTGAAAAATAAACAGTAAATATTAGCAATGATTATTGCTCTTACCTGGTTGTGAGGGTTAAGTAAGAGAGTTAAGTTAGAGCGAGTTCCCTGGCTCTGTGAGGAGGTAGATATTTGGTTTACAATCAGAGGTGAGACAACTCCGTCAAGAATGTATCTAATGTGATGAACCTGTAGATTAGTATTGGCCAAATGAAAACCCAGAGGGCCACCTAGGTGGCTTAATCGGTCAAGCATCTGACTTCGGCTCAGGTCATGATCTCGCTGTTTGTGAGTTCGAGCCTCGAGTTGGGCTCTGTGCTGACAGCTCAGAGCCTGGAGCCTGCTTCAGATACTGTGTCTCCCTCTCTCTCTGCCCACACTCTCTCTGAAAAATAAACATTAAAAAGAAAAAGAAAACAGAGCCGTTGCCTTTTAAAAGCAAAGGATTTTCTTGTCTCTTGAGTGGCTCAAGCAGTTAAGCGTCCAACTCTTGATTTTGGCTCAGGTCATGGTTCAAGCCCCGAGGCAGGCTCTGTGAATTAGGCTGCTTGAGATTTTCTCTGCCTTTCCTTCTCTCTTTCTCACTCTCAAAATGAATAAACAATTAAAAAAAAAAAACAAAAAAACAAGGAAAAGAAACTGACTGAAGATTTTGCATGATTCTAAACCAGTTTGGGGGAAAGATGGCCCGTGTCTGTTTTCCAGCTGATGTGGATAAGAAAGTGTAATGTGGATAAGAAAGTGTAAATGCACTTATGAGGTTAAGGGGTCCATGATTACATTTGGGGATTTACATCAGGGATATAAAGTCAGTCTCTTATTAATATTTTTCTCTTTGGTCGTATGGAGCCAGATTGCTTGGGTTCACATTTGGCCTTCCCTTTCACTAGCAGTGTGACCTTGAGCTCGTTACTTAATCTGGAAACTACCTCAGTGACCACAGCTGTAAAATAGGGGTACGGCACCTGCCTTATATAGGGTTGATGTGACAGTAGAACGGTTAACATGTGGGATGCTTTTTAAACAGTTTCTGGCTCACAGTAAGTGCTCTTTATTTTATTTTTAAATTTTTGTTTATTTATTTTTTGAGAGAGAGAGAGAGAGGGAGGGAGGGAGGCCCCCCACTGTCACCGCAGAGCCTGATGCGGGGCTCAAACCCATGAACTGTGAGATCATGAGCCAAAGTCAGGAGTCGGATGCTTAAAATTCTGAGCCACCCAAGTGCCCCAGTAAGTATTCTTTAACTGAGTTTGTTTTTTCTCCCCCCAGGTCACCTATTTGAAAATGTCTCTTTATTCCATATTCTTACCCTTTTAAGAGAGTCTGACCAACAGGAGAAGTTAACAGTTTGATTAATTTTCCTACAGACAGATGAACCAATGAAATACAAATTTAAGAAAAGGAAAAGAAAGAACCGATGTTTGCTCAGGCTCTCACCGCCTCTTATCACTGGGGCGTTGTTTGGAGTCAGCCTGTCATACTGAAGCCAAAACATCTGTGGGAGCTCTTTTTCAAAAAATAAAAACAAGACCCTAAAATCTACATGCACACGTGCCCAGCTTGTTATCAGCACTCACTCTAGCAAAGAGCTTGCATTATTAACATTTTGCCTCGGCCCAGGGAAGCCTTGGTCACCTGACTGTTTTAGGCAGCCCAGTCTCGGGCACACAGTAGGTAGTCAGCCTATCCAGTTTGGAGTGAAAGCTGGGTGGAGAACGGGGGGGCTGGGGTCTCATGTCTGCCCTTGCCCTTCTAATAACTCTCTCGCCACCTTTGGACCATGAAGTGTTTAAGTAAGGTTTTCTTATTTCGTTTGATTTCCAAAGGCCCCTTTAGGTAGAAACTGTCTTCCTTATCTCCCTGGTAAGAACGCTGAGTTCAAAGAGGTCAAGGCATCTAGCTTCCCAAGTTCAACTTTGCAGAACCTCTCCTGTGGAACCTAGGTCATTTGATTCTGACTCTCTAAAGCCCCTCACCCTCCCAAATGCCTCCTAGCTTTAGGACCTTGGCTTTCTCTCTCTCTTTTTTAATGTTTTTATTTTATTTTATTAAATATTTTTATTTATTTCTAGGAGAGAGAGAGAGAGAGAGAGACAGCGTGAGCAGGGGAGGGTCAGAGAGAGAGGGAGACACAGACTCTGAAATAGGCTCCAGGCTCTGAGCTGGCAGTCAGCACAGAGCCTGACGCGGGGCTCGAACCCACGAACCGCGAGATCATGACCTAAGCGAAAGTCGGACGCTTAACCGACTAAGCCACCCAGGCGCCCATTTTTATTTTATTTTTCAGAGAGAGAGAGAGACAGAGCACAACCTGGGGAGGGGCAGAGAGAGGGAGAGAGTTAGAGACACAGAATTTGACGTGGGGCTCAAACTCACGATCTGCGAGATCATGACCTGGGCCGAAGTCCTACACTCAACCGCTCAACCCTCAACCTCAACTCTCAGCCGACTGAGCCACCCAGGCGTCCCCGGCCTTATCCCTTTTAAGCTCAGACCCTCCTCACTAACCCTGTGGCTATGGGGTTATATCATCTTTCCAGACAGGATCATCTAAGAATTTAGTGATCCTGAAAAATTAAAAGCTCCTGTTAATCCCTTTTTTTCCCCCCTCTGACACTTCCATCAAATCATTTTAGACCCTGGCCCACGTAGCTGCCAGGTAGATAAATATTTCAGTTGGTAAGAAGAAAAACCAACCGGCTGTTTATGCCAAGTCATGGCTCTGGCCCTGGGAGGAGCAAAAATATGTTTTGCTCCGAGAGTAATGATAGGACGGCCCTGCCCTGCACCTTCTGACTCTACCTAGTGACAAGTCAGCTGCTCCAGCAGTTCCTGTCTCCCGGTTTGTCGTCTTTCTTAGGTCCCCGGTTTCCGAACCAGGGTATGGAGGGGGGTGGGAAATGAAAACTGGCAATGATTAGAAATGGCGCCCTCATAAGTCACATTGCCCTTTGCTGCTCTAGGTCCCTCGGAGGCATCTTGGCATTCAACCTCCCGGGAAGCAGGCATCACTCAGCCGAGTGGTGTCTTCTGCAGTCTGCTCTCCACGCCCCTTCTGTGAGCAAATGGGCTTTACAGCTAATGCAGACATGCTTCCACCAGGCCTAGACGCAAACAGGCTAGCAGCGGCCCTGGAGCAACTGAGTCTGGGCCTTCGCAGGCCTCACAGGGCACTCGTATGGCTTTTATGAGCAGCTGAGGCGGCCCAGAAGTGAGCCCACCCCCGCCCCCCACCGTTGCTACTCCTAGGTGAAAGGTAAGGGCAAGGCGGGAAAGAGCAAAGAAGTTCAGGAATTGAATCCGGACAAAAAGCCTTTAAAGCAAGTAGGCAGTCTTTTGTATCCCAGACAAACCCTTGGTCCTGGCAATTAGTAAACAAGAGCTGAGGTGATACCATTCAGTCAGTCTTTATCAAGCATCTACTATGTACCAGGCACCGGGCTAGGTGCGGAGGATACAGCTGTGAAGTTTCTTCCCTTCGAGATGCTTCTGGGACTGGCGAGGCAGATATTATTTGTATGCATTCATGTTTATTAGCGTATCATACATGACCACAAACTCAGAGGCTTAAAACAACATCCCTTCCCCTCCCAGCCAATTGCAGCCTATCAGCCAGTCCAGCCAGTTCAACCTGTCCACACAAGTTCACCTGTTCTTTTCTCTTTCTCTCCGGGTCCACTAGACCTGTCCAGCTCATCTCCATCTCTCCTCTAGACTGTGATCAGCCTCCATTCTGGTGTTCCTTAAAAATTTTTTTTTAGTTTTACCGCCATATGATTTGTGTTATCATACAATTCACCCACTTAGAGTGTACAATTCAGTAGTTTTTAGCGTATTCGCACCATTAGCACAATCAAATTTTAGGATATTTTCAGAACCTCCCAAAAGAACCCCCTCGCCCAGGAGCCATCACTGCTCAAAGCCGGAACCCCTCGGTCCCTAATCTACCTTCTGTCTCTATAGATTGATTTGCCTGCTCTGGACGTGTCATGTAACGGGAATCATCCACTCTGTGGTCTTCTGTGTCTGGCTTCTTTCACTCAGCGCAGTGTTTTTAAGGTGTATCCACGTGGCAGCGCATTTCAGTGCCTCATTCTTTTTAATTGCCAACTAGTATTTCATGGGGGTGGGTATACGACGTTTATTCGCCATTTACTCCTCATTTATTTCCCAGGTTGGTTGTGAACCCGGCCCTAAAGATAAGGTTGGGTGGTGTGGAACCAGGTAGGCACTGTGCATAGCTCTCTGCCATCCCCCCTGCCCCCTCCCCCCAGGTCCTTTCTGCCCTCCCCCAAGGCTGTGGAGAGCTGGAGGGGAGGATTCCTTTGCATCTGAGAACGAATCATTAGCATTTGTGAGAATTTGTGTGAATAACAACACCTCTTGGGGATGGGGTGGGGGGAGACCCAGGGACTGGGACCGATTCTTGCTGAAGTCACTCCTTCCTTCTCATTTGCTGCCTTCCTTGGTCTAGCGAGAAATTCCGCTGGTGGGAAACCTTGGAGTATATGAAATGCTTGGGGGGGGGGGAGTCACATGTGAATCATGCATCCATTTAACAAATATTTATTGAGTCCTTGCAATGTCCCACACACGTGGGACACCACAGAGAACAAAACGTTCTTTTAGGACCACAACTAAACTGGAGAAAACTGGAGAAAAATGCAGGGAAAGGAGACAGGGAGCTGGAAAGTGGGGCGGGAATCACAATTTCCTGGCCATTTTAGGGCAAAATTATATTCTCCCTTGAGACGGTCACTTAGATGGGGACAGATGTGTACAGATGGATGTCCTTTTTGACTACTGTTCACCTGCGCTGTCTCGGTTACCGTAGAAAGGCCGAGACGCTACTCACCAGTCTGGGCTGATGTGAGGCGAACGGGTTAATGCCAAATGAAGGGCTCTTTGGGTCAGTTTCTGAGGGGCCAGACTTTCCTGGTTTGCCTACAGTGAGAAGGGAAGTTCTCCCACGTAGGGTACGGGTGCGTATACGACAGCTCGGTTAAGGGTGGGGGGTAATCCTACTACTACTACTACTACTACTACTACTACTGCTACTACTACTACTGACCACAGGCACTGGTGGTTCGCGTCGCCCCCGGCTCTGTCCCGGGCCCTGTTTTAAGCAGCCCGGTCAGCTACACGCCCAAGGTCACACGGCTCGGCCGAGGGCCCCAGGGTCTTGGGGGTGGGGGTGGGGGTGGGGGCAGGCCCCCGCGCTGGGCCGGGCTCCGGGCTCTCACCCCTCAGGGTCGGGGAGCCGTGGGGACCGCACCGGCGCGCCCCGGGACTCAGGGGCAGGCACCCGGGCCAGGGCCGGCTGGCGCTGGGGACGTGGGGGACACGCGGGCCGCGGTGCGGCCGGAGCGGGAGCCGGAGCCCGGCGGGCGGGCCGAGGCGGCGGCGGCGGCGGCGGCGGCGGGCGGGCCGCTCCCTGCTCCGCCCCCTCTGCTCCGCCCTCCTGCTCCCGCTCCGCCCTCCTGCTCGGCGCCCGCCCGCCCGCTCCCTGCGCCTCCCGCCCGCTCTCCGCTCTCTCGCTCGCTCGCTCTCGGGCCCCCCATGCGGATGTGACATTTCACGCCGCCGCCATTTTGAGAGCGAGCCGAGCCGAGCCGCCGGGCGCCGCGTCCGCTGCCGGAGCCCCGACGACGACGCCGAGGAGGCGGAGGCCGCAGCGCCCCGAGCGCGGCCGGCCAGTCGCCCGCCCGCGCCGCCGCCGCTCCCGCCGGCTCCAGGCTCCGGAGGCCCGCCGCGGCCGGCCAGGCCTCCCGCCCGCCGCGCCCGGCCCGAGGCGGGGCTGACTCCGCGGCCCCCGCCCGGCCGCCCTCCGCCCCCGGCCGGCCCGCGGCCCCGCAGCCCCGGCCCCGGCTCCGGCGGCGGGAGGCGGGCCCCGCGGCGGCGGCGGCGGCGGCGGCCGCAGCGAGCGACGAGGCCGCCCGGCCCGGCCCGCCGGCCGCCCGCCCGCCTCGGCGCCGAGATTGGGCGAATCGCGAGCAAGTACGTGCGCGTCTCCCTGCCGCCGCCGCCGCCGCCGCCGCCGCCCGCCGCGGGCCGCCCCGGGGCCGCCGCCGCCGCCGACGACGCGCGGGAGGAGGAGGAGGAGGCCGCCCCGCCGCCGCCGCCGCCGCCGCCGCCCCGGCTCGCCGCCGCCGCCGCCGCCCGCCCGCCGGGCCCGCAGCCCGGGCTCCCGGCCGCAGGCGAGGCCCAGGCCGCGGCCGACATGAACCACCAGCAGCAGCAGCAGCAGCAGCAGCAGAAAGCGGGCGAGCAGCAGCTGAGCGAGCCCGAGGACATGGAGATGGAAGGTGAGGCCCGCGGGCCGGCCGCGGCGGGGCCGGGGGCCGCCTTCCATTGTGGCCGGGGGGGAGCCGCGGGAGCCACGCGAGGGGCTCGCCATCTTTAAGCAGGCCCCGGCGGCCGCGGGCCTGGGCCTGGCCGGGCCGGGCGAGGCTGCACCGTCATGCCGGGCCCGTGCGCGCGGGGGGCGGCCGGCGGCCCCCTGCCCGGCTCATTGTCCGGGGCGCCTCCTGGCACAAAGCGCCCGGGGCCCGGGCTTGTGAATGCGGGCGCCCCGGCCGCCCGAGGGACGCAGGCGTGCTCCGGGCTGCTGGCGGCCAAAGGGTCGGGAGCCGGGCTCCGGGGGCCCGCCTCGCCCGGCCCGGTTCCGGCCGGCGAGCTCTGGGAGCGCCCGCACCTGCTCGCGTGCGCTCCCCCGGAGCGCCCACCGGGGCTGCGAGGCGCTCCCCGGGATCGCGCCAAGTCGGCCCTTCCTAGCGCCGGGCTTCATTTTGGAACACCTGCGAGGGAGGCACATGGTCTCCGCCTTTGGACCGGCCCCGAGTTCTGAGGCGGGCGTTCTTCGTTTCTACTTACCTGTTTGGGCGGCGGGTGGGGGTGGGGAGAGTTTGGTTACCTGACTGTGTGCGGTGCAGCCAGCATCCGGCCAGGTGTGTGTTTGCAGCCGCGCCACGGCCCCGCCGCACATGGCTACCTACAGCCGAACCAAACCCGACTTCAGGAGGAACTTAATTTTCCGCCCTTCTGGCAGCGGTTTCCCCCAGGTACTTCGAGATACGGGGTCTTGGTCGTAAAGGTTTGATGTCAGGAGCCTTTGGCTTACAGAGCTGGACCGAGTTGGCCATTGGAAGGCATCTCTTAAGTTCTCGTGGCCCCAAGTACTTCAAAGGGCAAAGTCAAAGTAGTCTGAAAAGGCAGCTTTCTTAACCTGCCTTGAAGGGGTCAGAGCGTCAGGAGCCAAGAAGGGGTACCTGAATGAACGGAGCACCGAACGTTCTTATTTTGCTTTTAGCTGGCCGTCTCGGATTGCGTAAATGAATGGAACCTTGCTCAGGAAGCTGAGGCAAAGCCCCGCGTTTGTCCTGTGGGGTGGCCACATGTGTGGGGCGCTGCATGCCACCCTGGTTGGTGGGAACACTTACCCATGGCTGGTAGTCCCCAGTGAATAACTTACTGCCCGTAATTGGATGTTCACTGAAAAAAATGGCTTGCCAGATTGCAAAAGGCAAGGCTGTGGAAATGCCTGCAGAGAGCACTTCCCAGGGGCCCTTAACAATGGGCAGTCATGGGGGACAGGAGAGCACAGTCCACGCCAAGGACCGGCCTACGTATTTCCTTTAGCCTCAGCAAGGGGGTAGCTTCACGAAGCTTTTGGCACGTGTGGTTAAACCAGCTAGCTGCAGGAAAGTGTCGCTGAGACAATTTTGGGTATTCCTTTTATGCCACATAACAAAAAGGGTTGCACTTCGGTCCCCTCCCCTTTTTTGGGGGGGGGGGATAGTACTCCATGAAGCCAAAAATCCCAACAGTGCTAGCATACTGATTTCCCGTATATGTCGTCTTACCACTCGTCAAGTGTTTTTAAATACCAGTGAGAAGCAATAAAGATAGACATCACCAAAGGGCCTATTTATGATACAGAACGATGTCTTTGGGGAAATAATCAGGCCCTGAGTTCCAAGGACTTTTCTGTAAGATTGGAGAGTGGTGGGAGAATTTTCAGGAATCCACGCGTCCTTCCCGGACTACTTCCTTTTCTCAGGGAGTTTTATTTTCATATCAAAGTTTGCCTTGGAAAGGTCACCCCTAAAATCGTTACTCTGTGAATTCACTGGAATCTCAAAATTGGATGGCGAAGGTTGTGGTTATTAAGGCTGATACCTTAAACTTAAGAAACTTGTTTCTTTTGAGTGGGCCTCTGTCCCAGATTCATTATCCGGAAGGTACCTCCTCTCTTGGGATTGTCAACTCCTTGTGAGCACCCCCAGGTGTGTGGTTTAGAAATCTGCCTGCGTCTTCGGCATTTTATCTCAGCCTATATTAGCCATCCCACTCCTTAAAATGTGATGCTGGGTGTAGATAGTGTAGTGTAGGATCAGGAAGACTGAAAGAACGCTTTCTACTAAAAAGCCAGCAGGGTGGGATTTAGTGACTCTCATCTCCAGCTGGCTTCAGGCACAAGGTTGTGAGAGTGCCTTGAACGTGCTTAGTGCCTTTGACCTGAGTCCAGTAGAGTAGGCAGCTGGTAGCTGTCAGGGTTCTGATCAGCGAGAGGAAGGGAACGCTTTGTCAATGGGGAGCATCTTACTCGCCCTTCCTGGGCAGGGAGGTTTCGAAGGAGCTTGGGAGACTGGTTTGGTTGGTTGGTCTTTACTATCAACAGGTCAGTGTTCGTTTGCTCTCTTTCTCGCTCCACTTTATTGGGATTGCATTTGCTTGTGACGGAACTCTGCGCGGTCCTTGCATATCCGCTGGAGAGTAATAATGCTCAGGAGTCGTTATTTTAAAAATGACTTGGCCCTGAGCAGTTGGGAAAGTTCAGTAGGGTAGAGGGCAGAGATGGGGGACATGCCGGCAGGTCGCTGGGGTCGCACCACATGCCTCCTGGAAGGCCCGAAGCAGTTGATCACACGCGTTTCAAGGGGGGAGGCACCCACAGTGGCGTTATTAGGTCTGGCCAGGAAGGAATTTGCTTAGCAGTTTATTCATTGTCTAACTCAGAGGCCATGTGGGCGGGGGCTGCTGAGGAAGGGGTGACTCGCACAGGCCTCTGCCCCCGGAGTGCTTGGACAGGTGATGATCTGCTCTGTGTTATGCCTTGTCCGGTCAACAGGAAGTTTCCCCAAGGCCCTTGCTTCTGCCCCATAGACGGCCAGCACAAACGTAAATACCCTGCTGTTTATTCCCTGGTTTCTCTGCCCCCGTGAGCAGTCTCTGTTGCAGAGTGTGATCTCTGAGACTAACGGGGGCAGACAGTTCTGTTTGACTTGTGTACAGCACTCAGACCACTGCCATCGGGACACCAAGCTGGGAACAAATCGACGAGTCATCTGCAGTTTTTGCAAAAAATTGATTGATCATTGACTTCTGTGGTTTTTTTTGGGGTGGGGGGCGCAGCCCTGGTGGATTTCTTTTTCTTTCAGACTTGCTTGGGGAGGTGGAGTTTCGAGTTACTCTTGCACTAAGGCAGGTTTGGGAGTGGAAAGGGAGTTTTCCTTGCACACACACACCCAGATAAACCAAATGTGCACATTTTCTTCTATCTACAATGCAAGTTGCCTTTTCAGATAGCACTGTAACAAGACAAAAGTCATGGGAAATGGTAGTTTTCCCTCGCATTAGCCTTGGTTGGTAAAAGAACTGCGAAGCTACAAAATGAAAATCAACTTAAAGAACCCAGAAGAAATATAGAGAAAAATTAGGCCAAACGTGGAAATGTCTGACTCTGAGCCTGGCAGGTTTTATGGGATCAGAAGTGCCTCCTCCCCACCGGCATCGGCCCTCCTGATTTTCTCAGGCTGCTGATCTTGATGATCTGGGAACAAGTAAAAGATCGATAACAGCAAATGTGGGAAGAAAGTGAGTACTTTCCTCCTTGGTTTATATATTTTTTTGTACCCGGTTTGGTGGAACAGGAGAAAGGGGCCCCTGAGTTCCAGCCCCTCGTGGTGGGCAGTGCGGTGGCCTGAGCACAGGCTTCCGGCCAGGCCTGAGTTTGAGTGTGGACTTTGCCATTTAATTGTTGTGTGACCTCAGACACATTGCTTAAGCTCTGGTGCCTCAGTTTTCCTGCACCCTCGGAAAGGAGGTCAGTCCTATCCCGCGAGGTAATGGTGATGGTGGAGGCACGAAGCACTTGTAAAGTGCCGCGCAGGGAACTGGGCATGTGGATGTTCGGTCCGTGGGCTTCCCGTGACGGCCGAGCCTTGCACGGGAGGAAGTGATCGACTGAGGACCAGAACGCGGTCCTGCGGGGATTCTGTCCTAACGTGGACTGGGAAGAAAACATGACCAGCCTCGATCTAAGCGTTATGGAAGGCTGGGCTTGACATGCCTAAAAAGGTACTTAAGGCTAATGGTATGATATTTTAAGAGATATTAAGTGGATAATAGGGGACATGAGTGGACCCAGGGCTGAGACACGGGCACTGAAGTGTGCTCGGCTCGGTAGCCCTCTGATAAGAGTATTCTTCTGGTTCTGGGAAAAGTTTTAGAGCATCTGATGATGAATTCGAGGTTGAGAGTCAGGTCACCGAGTCTCCAGACTTTGGGAGTTGGCCTTGAATTCTTCTCTCCGGACCCCCACATCCTGTTACCACGCCCTTCTGGTTGCCCAGCCGCCACCCTAAACGAGGCCCCTGTTGCCTCATGCTGGGGCTTTGCAACAGCCTTCTTGCCTGCCTCCACTGCCGGCCTTCCCGAACCTGACACGGCTCATGCAGCTCTGGAAATAGGCTGCCCGCAGGACTGCTCGGCCCCATCGCTGCCCTGCTTAAGGGGGTGCAGGTGTGCTGCCTTCCCTGTCTCTGGGAAGTCGCACCATTCGGTCTTGGCCCTCAGGGTCCTCAGGATTGGCCTTAGTCTCCTTTGTGCTTTGGGGTCCGAGCACACATAGGCTGGCGCTTCCTGGGGTGCAGCCTGGCTTTGGGGCCTTGCCTAGACAGCGATGGCTTCTCCTTCTGGAATGCACACGGAACAGGTACCCCAGGACAGTGGTTCAGCACCTGTTTCCACGCCACCTTCTCCCTAAACCTTTCTGCTTGCCTCGGCCGTCTGGCTTGCACTGGAGTCTGGCGGACCGTGTGGTCGGCCCTGGCGTACCCCTCTCTTCCTCGATGCTGGATTGTTTGTGTGGAAGGTGACCCTCTTCTGTTCCTTTCTTGTGAAATGGACTTGTGGGGGCTACTCGTTCAGGAAATGGCCATTCTAAGGCTAAATGGCGGAACAGGAGACGGTGGCTGGCTGGCAAGGTGGTGTGTGAAAGAGAAAGCCGCAGCCATAAACCCGTGTTGCTTTGATAGCTGCTAATTCAGTTTTATTGCTTGTAACGTAAGTTGTTTCTAATGGCATTTTTGATCCTTTTGGAAGGAGGAGCTCATTTCTGTTTTCCAGACCAGGGCGTTGATGGACCTTTATAAATGACTGACGGTTTCTTCTGAGTATTTTATAATGTGTTTTTGTTATTCTTTCTGGGTTTTTGGATGAGTAGTATGTACCTGGGTATTTCTGTGTGATTTCCAGGGCAAAGGGAATCTTACTCTGGAGACCAAGAATTGTAACGAGGTATTTCTTGACACGTACTCTGACAGAGTTGACTGTTCAATGTCACCTGATTCGTGAACTTGTCCTGAACTAATTTGGACTTAAGAAAGTTGGAGGAAGCAGGACTTTAAGTGTCATGCGCAGGCAAGAAAGTCAGTTATGCCATTTTTCTAGTAAGTTAACACATGCCTTGGCTAAGGAGAGGTCAGACGTGTTGAAATTCTCTTGAAGAGAAGCAGGTCTCCTGAGGGTTGGTGAATTAGACCTTGGAAGTTGGGGATGGGGGTAATGAGAAAGTCAGGAAATACAGGGACCTGGGCAAGAGCTGAATGCTTCTAGAACTTGGGGACAACGGGGCTGAGTGGAAGTTGAGCAGGAGACGGGGGAGGGAGAGGCCGAGGGCTGCGCCCTGAGAAGTGGTGTCACCGCACGCACGTTGTTGGGGTGATGAGCTGGGGATGGAAGACCTCCAGGGCCTTCCCTCGCCCCTGTGCTTGTAGCCAGCTCGATAGGGACAGAGATGCCCGTGTCCCGTAGCGGAGACCAGGTTACGGGAGACCAGGTTACGTGACTGAGGGAGCTTTAGCTCCCCCAGTGTTGGAAACGTGAGTCGGGAGCATGGAGTTGGAGTCTCAAGGTGGTGGTCAATCCTTTTTTTTTTGGTCGTGTGTGGGGGAGGGGGGTCATCAAGAGCATAAAAGCTGTGGAGAAGGAGTTTCCCTTGTGTGACCACACGGTTCTGTGTGCTTCTGCCTGGCATAGAACGTTCAGAGCCTGGGTCCTCTGGTTTTGATTCCTTGCCAGTGACTAAATTGGTTTCCCTGACATCCTGCTACTGGCGGGGCAGTGTGTGGTACGGGGTGCTGGTCCTCAGCATGCATCCACCTGGGGAAGGCCTTGCTCGCACAGTAAGTTGCCAAACTGGCCTCTGGTTTGGAAATCGGTTGTATGAGTTTATGAGGTTGACCTGTATTGCAGAGTGTGATACGCCCCAGGGCGTAGCCGCAGGTGTCTCGGTGGAACTGTAAGCTTTCCTGGCCACCCCCCTGCCACTCGATTCATGGTACTTTCAGAAGGAATTGACGGGGGCTTTTCCAAGGGAAACCGTGTGCTGCGGCTCTGATGTGCCGGCCGAGCAAACCTGTCACGGCAGGGTCCCTTAGAAAAAGGCTTTTGGGCCACGTACCTGGAGTTGCAAGTATATTTCATCAATGCGACTTTGGGGAATACGTTCTATTTCAAGGCTCTTAATTGACCCTGTGCAGTGGCTGTCGTAAAACAAGTACGTGTAACACTTAACTGTTCGTGTGGTTATGCAGCCTCGCTTCTCTTAGTGTCGGGTAGGTAATTGTGAAGTGCCTAGTTTAGATCACCTTGGAGGAGACATGATTCAAAGAAACTGTAAGTGAAGTGGTTAAAAACATTCCTCAGTCCATAGTGCTGTTTTGTCACCATCATGGACACTGGTCAGAATTGTCCCCAAGGATTCTCAGCCTTTCTGTCTTCTGTGTTGAGTGTGTAAATATTAAGAGGGCGCATAAATAGGGTGGAAATGCCTGACTTGCAGAGCCCTCGGCAGCAGCCGGGGGAGGCTGCTGTGGCCCCTCTGTTGAGCCCCCAGCCTTTGGGCTGACTCTCCCACCCAGCGCTGGGAGCGGTGGTGGCTCAGGGGCCGCGTGTCCTGGGCTGGGTTGGAGCGGTGCGCTGCCCTGGCCGGGATTCCTCATTTCTCTGAGGCACTCCAGGTCACCCGCCGGTTCTCGTGAACACAGGGAGGCCGTGCTCCTGCTTTAGTTTAGACCCGTCTGTCTCCAGAAATGCACTTGTTTCCACATGGGTGGAGAGGGAGATGCCCCGTGGGTGTAAGGACCTGTGCATTACGGTGGCCACAAGCCCTGCGATTTTAGGTTTAAAATAAAGTTGGGGTGGCTGGCAGGAACAGTTAGTGGAGTATGCAGCTCTTGATCTAGGGGTCTTGAGTTCGAGCTCCACATTGGGTGTAAAGTTTACAGTAAGAAAATGAGGGGCGTCTGGGTGGCTCACTTGGCTGAGTGACTTCGGCTCAGGCTGTGATCTCAAAGTTTGTGGGTTCAAGCCCTGCGTCAGGCTCTATGCTGACAGTTCATAGCCTGGAGCCTGCTTTGGATTCTGTGTCTCCTTCTGCATCTACCCCTCCCCTGCTTGTGCTTGCTTTCTCTCAAAAATAAACAAATGTTAAAAAATGGAAAAAAATTTAAATTAATCCCATTCCTTAACTGACTAGCCACATTAAACATATTTTTAATTAGAAAACATTAAAAAAATACTTTTTAATTAAAAAAAAAAAAGAAGGCCACCCAGGTACCCTTGACTAGCCCCATGTCAAATGTTGAGTAGCCACCCATGGCTGGTGGCCCCCATGTTGGCACCGCACGTACAGGGCACTTCTGGCAGTGGCAGAAAGTGTCGGTGGCCAGCGCTGGCCTAAATGATCTGGTTGGATCCTCGGCTGGTGGTGCTCTGGAAGCACTGGTTTCACAGAGAATGCTGGGAAACTGCAGTGTGTCCTGGGGAAGCTCAGTGAAAATGAATAAAATAGTTCTTGGGCAACACTGTAGAGCCAGCGTCCCCAGTTACTTGTGGTGAAGAACCACGTATTTTTCTTTAATTTCTAGTCCATTGTGGACAATTTCTAGACTGCATACTGTAGACATACAGCGCAGACAAGCTGTTTCAGTGAAATACAGTAAACCTACAAAATACAAGCCTGAGTTTATCATTATATTCAACAATTACAGTTAACTGTTGAAATCGGTCATTAGAACAAACATGCATACGAAGAAAAAATTTCAGAAACTGTTTATGTTCATTGAAAGCGGGTGTAGAGACCATTAGTGTAAAGAAACCCTATTTCATTTGTAACTCTGCCGTTCCGCTGTGGCGACCACACACAATTTTGTGTGAAATAGCAATTCCCCACGTCCACAGCCTCCGTGCACACTTGGAGGAATGCACGAGTAGTTTTTAAAGTAACAAATGAGTGGGGCGCCTGGGTGGCTTAGTCAGTTAAGCGTCCGACTTTCGCTTAGGTCATGATCTCGCGGTTCGTGGGTTCAGGCCCCGCGTCGGGCTCTGTGCTGACAGCCAGCTCAGAGTCTGGAGCCTGTTTCCAAATCTGTGTCTCCCTCTCTCTCTGACCCTCCCCTGCTCACGCTGTCTCTCTCTCTCTCTCTCTCCTAGAAATAAATAAAACATTAAAAAAAAATAAAGTAACAAATGATCTCGCTTCTGCTGCTCACGGATCCCGACCATTTCTCTCTTTTGCTAACACTCCTGGAGTCCAGTGCTGCAGAGGTACACTGATGAGAATGGGGGAGATGTTTTTTAATGTTTATTTTTGAGATAGAGGGTGAGAGGGACAGTGAGAACGGAAGACACAGAATCCGAAGCAGGCTCCAGGCTCTGCACTGTCGGCACAGAGCCCGATGTGGGGCTTGAACTCCCAAACCGTGAGATCATGACCTGAGCTGAAGTCAGATGCTTAACTGGCTGAGCCTCTCAGGGGCCCCAAGAATGGGGGAGATTTTTGAAGTGATTTACTACAATTTATCTGTGGATGGCTTCAGCTGTCCGCTGTAAGCTCAGACTAAATTCTCTTTCGTTCAAAGAAGTAGAGTGGGGGCTATATCTCCTTTGGGGTTGCAGTGAACAAATGAGCTCTGAAATCTCACAGGGTGTGACTGGTCCCGTGTGACAGGCCTCGCCAGCCTGACAGCAGCTGGACTGGCCCATGCTTGCGTGCTGAGGGGAGGTCACATCGCTGGAAAGTTCCTGTGCTCGTTAGGTCCGCACAGGGGCTCCTGTTGGCCGGCTCTGCGCAGGGCTTCTCATTTGTCGCCCTGTCCTCTCTGCCTTCTTGTGTGGCTTCCACAGGGACCAGGGATTGAGGCTGCACCCTTGTGGCGGCAGAGCCGACCCGCTGTGGCGCTCACAGCCTGGTGTGCGGCGCTTCCGTTCACCAGACGTTTCGGAGCCCCGCCCATCTGCGGCGGCCCCCACGGCCCGAGTGCAGGTGCCTGGTGCCCACGGCCGGGGGCGCCGTGAGCGGCTCTGTGGGGGCAGTGGAGGAGGGGCCGCGCCTCGTTGTGGGGGTGGGTCAGCCGAGGCTTTCCCGAGGGGGCGCACGGCCGGCCTTGAGAAGGGGCACTGGTGGTCGGAGGCGGATGTCCACTAGCAGGGCAGGGTTGGTTGGACCCCGGCCTTCGAGTCTGTGTCAGAGGTTTAGGGTCTGTGGCCGGTGGAACAGTGGCCCCCAGAGATGTCCATGTCCTAATTCCCGGAGCCAGAGACTGTTACCACCTTATACGGCAAAGGTGAGTAAGGGTCCCTGATGGGGACAGTAACCACTGCTACCCAGGTGGGCCCGGTGTATCCGCAAGGGTCCTGAGGTGGCCATGCGGGCAGTGTGAGGTGGGAAGGCCATTGCTGGTTCTGAGGACCGAAAGGGGAGCCAAGGAATGGGGGAGGTCTCTAGAAGCTGGAAGAGGCAAGAAAATTGATTTCTCGGGGCACCTGGGTGGCTCAGTTGGTTAAGCGTCTGATTTCAGCTCAGGTCATGATCTCATGGTCTGTGACTCCCGAGCCCTGCGTCTGGCACTGTGCTGACAGCTCAGAGCCTCTGACCTGCTTCAGATTCTGTGTCTCCCTCTCTCCTTCTCTCACCCCGTCACGCTCTGTCTCTGAAAAATGAATAAACTTTAAAAAAAAAATAATAGATTTCTCTCCTGGAGCCCTGCCGACACCTTGGTTTTAGCCCAAGGAGCCTCGTCTTCAGACTTGTAATGTGCAGACCGGTCAGAGGATGAGTGTGCCGTTAGCCACTAGGTTTGTAGTGATCTGTCCGGCAGCCGCAGAAAACCATCGCGGACCCAGGGAAGTGGGGGAGAAGCAGCTGTGTGCCCGGGGTTTGTAGCTGGCATCGAACCTGTAGAGGGGTTGGAGAAGCTCGGTGAGTGCAGGGCTGCCCACCCTCCCTGAGGACCCCTCGCTGTGCTGGAGGCCACAGGATGGGAGGGCTCTCCGAGATGGCTGTGTCGTCACCGCTGCTTCATAGCACAGCAGAGCAAGGCACTGAGTTGCTCCGGGTCGGTGATGGGATTTGAACCCATGCAGTATGGCTTCACAGCTGTGTGCGATTTGTGCGATTCAACCCCGTTGATCATAAAAGACGTGGCTACTGCTTCTTAGCTGAGACGCCTCGGCTGCCTTCTCCCACGTGTCTTGCCCCGCAACCCTAAGTGGTGTGTTGCAGCCGGTCTTCCCGGCTGAAGGTTTTGTGTGGTTCACCACACGCTTTGAATATAGAAAGTAGCTCACTGCCAGAATTGGCTGGGGTCACACATACAGTTCAGCAAGTGGCTGTGGAGCCTGAGAGCACGCAGAGCAGAATAGCATGTGCGTTTAAAGGCAGCTGCCTCTCTCCTTGTGAGAATGAGGAGCAGAATCGCCGAGAAGTAACTGAATCAGGTACTCCGTTCCACGGTAGGCTGAGACCCCTAGCTGGAGTGAGTCATCCCTGCAGCAAACCATCTGGGACTCTGGGCATATGGGGGGATGAGAGGCTGAGAAGGCAGGGGCTTAGGACGTAAACATACTGCATTTCTGTCTCTGATTCTGTGGAGCTGGGTCCCAGAGCCCCAGATTGCTTTTCCTTTTTTTTTTTTTTTTTTAGTGATTTCTTAAAAGTTTTTTGTTCTTTATTTTTGTTTAAAAATTTTTTTTAATGTTTTTTTTTTCTTCTTCTAATGTTTTATTTACTTCTGGGGGAGAGAGAGACAGCATGAACAGGAGAGGGTCAGAGAAAGAGGGAGACACAGAATTGGAAACAGGCTCTAGGCTCTGAGCCAGCTGTCAGCACAGAGCCCGATGCAGGGCTCGAACCCATGAACTGTGAGATCGTGACCTGAGCCGAAGTCGGATGCTTAACCGACTGAGTCACCCAAGCGCCCCTTTCATTTATTATTGAGAGAGAGAGAGAGGACAAGCTGGGGAGAGGCAGAGAGAGGGAGACACAGAATCTGAGGCTGACTCCAGGCTCTGAGCTGTTAGCACAGGGCCACACGCTGGACTCAAACCCACAGACTGATGAGGGATCGTGACCTGAACCAAAGTCAGACACTTAACCAACAGAGCCACCCAGGTGCCCCCCACTTTAATGTTTAGTTAGTTTTGAGATGCAGAGTGCCAGCAGAGAGAGAGAGAGGGAGAGGGAGACAGAGGATCTGAAGTAGACTCTGTGCTGACAGCAGTGAGCCCAGTGTGGGGCTCGAACTCATGAACTGTGAGATCATGATCTGAGCTGATGTCAGACACTCAACCAGGTGAGCCACCCAGGCACCCCAGAGCCCCAGATTCCTTAACAAGGCTGGGGCTGAAAGAAACAGGGTGACCTAAGAGGCCACCCGCCTTGCCTCATTAGCTGCCAGCTAGCCGTGTGGCATTGTTTTTGTTGCATATTTTGAATATTTTCCTTTTGAGTCTCTTCCCCTGACAGGGAATTTGAAGAAAAAAAAAGTACACACACGCACACACACATATATATATTAGGCAGCTTTGGGGATCATGTTTAGTTTGGAAAGTGATTGTAGGAGTCAGCAACTATAGAAACCCTTATGCAGCTTGATGCTAGCCTTTGCCTATTAAGTAACTAATTGAGGAGAGCTTACATCTGCTCACACAGCGCAGCACAGAACGTTGCATTGTGTGAGCACAGGATCTTTCATTCCTATAATTTCCTCAAAGCATTTTTGGACCTCACATCAGATGGGATGATGTTATTCATTGCGCACAGCATAGATTTAGGATATTTCTTGGTCATCATTTGCACTTGAGTTTCTGCAAGGAAGAAGTAGGAAGACAGAGATACGAGTTCTGGCCTCAGGGGAGGTGGATGGCCCTTGAGGTGACTAGTTGAGCGTCACGGTGTGTGGTGCCGGCCTCACAGCCTCCGAATCTCAGACACAGCAGTGCACGCTAACCACCCACGGGTGGTCATCTTGCTGGCAAGCTGGGCTCCAGGTCCGTGGGGTGATGTGAGAAGCATGGTCCCTGCTGCTTTAAGTCTTCAAGATGGTTCAGTTGGTTGTTAATTACCTGGGAGTGAATATGGGCAAGTGGAGACCTGGTACTGCAAATCCCAACGCTTTAGGGCTGTTATTTAAAATCTAATGCCTGGGGGCATCTGGGGGCTCAGTCGATTGAACATCCGACTTCCGCTCAGGTCATGATCTCACGGTCTGTGGGTTGGAGCCCTGCGTCGGGCTCTGTGCTGACAGCTCAGAGCTGGGAGCCTGCTTCAGATTCTGTGTCTCCCTCTCTCTTCTCCTCCCTTCCTTGTGCTCTGTCTCTCACTGCTTCTCAAAAATAAATAAACATTAAAAAAATTTTTTTTAATCTGATGCCTGTTTTGATGAAGTTAGGTCCAGTCATTTTTTTGAATTGAAGTTTATTTATTTTTGAGAGAGCGTGAAGCTGAATAACTTGAGTTGAAGTTGGGTGCTTAACAAACTGAGCCACCCAGGTGCCCTGGTCCAGTCTTTTTTGAAGGCTTATTTTTCTTGAAATACCGTTTTCGTTTGGGGACTGTTCTCAGAAGGCATTAGGTCGTGTAATTGTGCTTTAGAGCAGAAAGTGTCTGTCATGCCCCCGCTCTACCAAGGGGTGAAGAGATCTAGATATGCGCTGACCAGTGTTGTAGCCAGTAGTCACTCATGGCCGAGTAGATTTACGCTAAAAAAAAATTAAGTTAAATTAAACATTCAGTTCCTTAGTCTCACTAGCTGTCTTTCAAGGGCTTCATAGCCACCTCGCATGGGCCATGGCTTTGGTTTTGGACAGCCCAGATATCTATGGAGCCCCTCCACTGGCGCGGAAAATTCCCTTGGATGCTCTAGACCCAGCTTGCAGACTGGGTTTTAGCTCTGCCTCTCGAGCGCGCGCTGCCTTGAACTGGATTGGCTAGAATAATGGAAAGCCGAGCATTTTCTTCTGTAATGACTTAGGAAGAGGGTTCCCCAAACCGGCCCAGCATAGTGCACGCTTGCTGGTAACCTTGCAGTCACTGTGCAGGCAAGGTGGGTGGGGGTGGTTTCTCAAAGGTGAAGAGGCGCTAAGACATCTTTGCCTAAGGAGAGTCTGCGGGATGTGGATAGGCCCTGTGAGCACAGAATTCGTGCAGGATGGAAATGCCACAAGAGGTGAGGAGATAGGGCTCTGGAGGCGGAGAAGGGAAGGGTTACATCTACATCATGCGGGGAAGCAGTGAGGTCTGGTGCAGTGGTGTGGAGAGTGGGCTGTGATGGGTGGCTTTTAGGGTTTGAGTTCCAGGGGATTTGATGTGAGAGCCAGAGGCAAGGCTTCAAGTAGATGAAAAAAGAGGCACCTTTGTGCTTCCCAGATATGTTCTTTGTGGTATAATTAACACGCCTTGTGGTGTTTCTTTGCTTTTCTCCCCATCAGACTTGAGTTCAGAGGAGCAGGGAAGAGCCTGGGTCATTTTCTGCGCCTCCACCTGCAGTTTCTCTCCCATGAAGTACAGATAATCAGGTGCACTGCGTTTTTGTATTTTAGTTTCAGTCAGATGGGAACACGGCACAATGTTTAATGCTAACTCTTAATTTCCCCTGCTTTGGTAACAGTTATAGAGGGTTAGATTTGCACCTGCACTTTTGTAAGTCTGTTTGATAAAACATGTTAGTCACCGTGATTTGAACAAAATTTTAATGTTTGTTTATTTTTGAGAGAGAGAGAGAGAACTAGCAGGGGAGGGGCAGAGAGAGGGAGATACAGTCAGCTCAGGTCATGATCTTGCAACGTATGGTGACATGTAATCCACATACATCGCAGTTCACTCATTTAAAACGTACAGTTCAGTAGGTTTTAGTATATTCTCAGTTTTGTAACCCTCAACACAATCAAATTTGAAGTTAATTTTGAAAGACAGAGACAGCGAGCGAGGGAGGGGCAGAGAGAGAGAGAGAGGGAGAGAGATAATCCCAAGCAGGCTCCACGCTGTCAGCACAGAGGCGGATGTGGGGCTTGAACTCCCAAACCGTGTGATCATGACCTGAGCTGAAGGTGGATCCCCAGCTGAGGGAGACACTCCAGCACCCCCAGATTTGGAACATTTTCATGACTCCGAAACGAAGTCCTGTACTCATTAGGGACACTCCCCGTCTCCCTACACTAGGCAGCCATCTGGCCCCTCGGTCTTCACATTTGCCCCTTCTGAGCATTTCGTATAAATGGAATCCTGCAGCGTGTGTGGGCTTTTGTGTGCAGCCTCTTGCACCGTGTATCTCATCTTCAAGGCTTCTTCATATGGTAGACGACCAGTGCTCTGTCGATGGGACCTCACAGCAATTTCTGTTGGGTCAGGAGGGTGTGTGGGCTCCCGTGTGTGATCCTGTCACCTGTGGTCGGTTTTATTCAGTATGTTTAAAAACTTTTTTTTCTTTTAGTGTTTGCTTATTTTTGAGTGTGCGTGGGCGAGAGAGAGAGAGAGAGAGAGAGAGAGACTGTATGATCAGGGGAGGGGCAGGGAGAGGGAGACAGAATCTGGAGCAGGCTCCAGGCCCCGAGCTGTCACCGCAGAGCCTGACACAAGGCTTGAGCCCACGAACTGTAAGATCATGACCTGAGCCGAATTCTGACGCTTAATCAACTGAGCCACCTGGGCGCCCTTCCTCAGTGTGTTTTAAAGGGACTTGGAACCTTTTCGGGCTTATGCATGTGCTTCCCTACTAAACCCAACGAACTGGGCGGTGCAGGGTGGGCTTGTCTGTCATCTGAGGGTGCGGTTAGAGCAGCAGTGTTGCTGAGGGCTGGATTGCATTTTCCCGTGGGCAGCTGTGGGCGCTGCTGACAGTCTGGCGACGTGGATCAGGCTGGAGTCCATCGGCCGAGGGAGGTTGAGTGGGAAGCGGGGTGAACGGGGCCGAGCTGGACCCATACTCCCGTGGGCCTCTCACCGTGTCCAGGTGCCGGAAAGGCCTGGAAGGCGGAGAAACCCCCAGGCAGCAAGTAGTGTGGCTCCCTGACTGCCGCCTTCCAAGCTGGGGGAGCCGTGGCTCCTGGGTGGGAGCTCTGCACAGTAGGGCCACCGCGCACCGCACAGGTCCACCCCTCGCTCTGCTCTGCAGTCTGTCAAACTCATGCTGTCAGGATCCTGTGACACTTTTAAAATTGACGAGAACCCACGAGAGCTTTAAGTAGGTGGGTTGTGTCTGTCATTATTTGCCATATTAGAAATGAAACCTACGATCCGTCTTCGTACTCATTTAAGAAGAATAAACCAGTACGTGGTAACATGAACAACATGTGTTTTACAGGAAATAAATATTTTCCCAAACAAAAAAATTTAATGAGGAATGGCATTATTTTTATATTTTTACAAATGTCCTTATTGTCTGGCTTAATAGAAGACAGCTGGGTTCTGCATCCTCCCTGTTGTCTCGGCTTCTGCTTTCTGTCCCTTGCAGTGTACCATGGCGGAAACAAAACCCAGGCCCACAGAGGCTCTCGTTAATACAGGGGACAGTAGGTTAACAGCCTGTTTAGATAATCGTGCCAGTTCTTTGATACGGCACCAAATTTGGTAGCTTCGTGAAGTTGATTGCAGTATGCCAGTTTGAACTCCTACGAGTCGCTTTTCTCTTACATTAAAATTCACTGGTCTGTCTTGTACTTTGAATGGACCTGTTCTTTACCATTCGGCGCTCATTTGGAAAATACTGATTCACGGAGTTGTCCAGATCTTCTAAATGTTGACACATCTCATTGTGCAGCTTCATTTTAAAACATTGAGTGTAGGGGGCGCCTGGGTGGCTAAGTTGGTTAGGTGGCTAACGTTGGTTCGGGTTATGATCTTGCAGTTTGTGGGTACGAGCCCCGCGTAGGGCTCTGTGCTGACAGCTCAGAGCCTGGAGCCTGCTTCAGATTCTGTGTCTCCCTCTCTCTCTGCCCCTCCCCTGCTCATGCTCTATCTCTCTCTCTCAAAAATAAAAAAAACCCAAAACATTAAAAAATATTAATTAAACATTAAGTGTAAACGCATAAAACGTCACATTCATGTTTTATGCCCTTGTGCCCTGCTGTCACCTAATTGGGAAGAGGGTTGTCCTTACGGTTCTAGAAAGCTCACCCAGACCAAGAAGGCAGGGACTTCTGCTGGGTATGAAAAGTCTTAATACTTTGTGGCAGGGTGGGTGAGGAAGGTGGGGCGGTAACTAGGACAGTGGGGTGGCTGCCTCGTGTCCATGAGCTAATGCCGTGGGGCCGGAGCAGGCAGGGCCGGCGCTGTTGGGGGTGGGCCCCCCTGCAATGAAGAAGCACCGGGACTGGGGAGTGAACCCCAGAACTGCTTTCCCCCCACTTAAAGGTGTGTACAGGATGATCCTGTTAAGATAAACAGCAGATTTCCTGGGAGTTCAAGGAGGTAGCACTTAAGCCAAAAATAACTTGTGATCTTGGTTATTTTCTTTCCTAATCATAATGGCCACTATTCCACTTGTTAATATTTATTGTTTTACATTGTCCAATAGCTTGTGTGGAACAGTTGGAACTCTGGGAAGCAGTCTGGATTTAAACATTGCTTGTAAAGCCATACACCTTGCAGACCTTGTTAATGTGCTTCGATTTATTGGCGTGCAGTTTGTGCGAGTTACTAACCCAGTGTTTGAGTAGATAGATGCTTTCTTTCAGTTCCCTCTGACCCCCCCTCTTCCCTGGCTCCTTCCCATCTGCAGCTCCCTCTCCCCCTAGAAGAACAGTTTTGATGCAGACATTTGTGTCCTGCTGTGTACAAGACCATCTGAAGGTCTTGGGGGAAAGAAGATTCAGACCCTCCATCTTCTCTGTAAAGTCTTTTAGTTCTCTTTTCCCTAAGAGCTCAAAGATCTGAAACCGTATATCAAGGGAGAATTTAGAGAGTCAGTAAATTATTTCTTCTCTCTGCCCTATCAGTGATTTTTTTTCCTTTTTTTAAATTACTATAAAGTAAAATTGACTGTGTGTGTGTGTGTGTGTGTGTGTGTGTGTGTAGGGAGGGTTCTGCGAATTGAACACCTGTATAGATTTGTGTCACCACCGCCCCAGTCAGCATGCAGAATCGTTCCCTCATTCCACGACCCCACTCTGGTTTTTCCTGTGTAGTCACATCTTCCACCTGATGGGACCCCTGGCCACCACTGTTGTGTCCTCAGTCCCGTACTGGCTTGTCATTTTGCAGATGTCATGTAAATGGAATCACACAGCATGTAACCTTTCAGACAGCTTCTTTCTTCAGTGTAGCATCCAGGTCGGGTGTGTCAGCGCTTCATTTCTTTCAGTTGCCGAGCAGTTTTCCCGGTGTGGACGAACCACACCGCTCTCCCCCTGCAGGACACCTGGATGCCTCCAGCGTTTGGCGGTTATGAATGAAGCCACTCTAAATACTAGTGGCGGGTATCATGTGGACTGCGGTTGTCCTCTCTAGAGTAAGACACAGTTGTTGGGCCTCGTGGCACAGTGTGCGTAACCTCGCAGGAAGCTCTTACCCACACTGCTGTGCGTTCTGCGTCCCAACGCCAGTGTGCGGCGAGCCGGCTGACCCACGTCCTTGCCGGCACTTGGAACTGTCAGTGTTTTAGGTTTTAGCCATCCTAATGGGGCACAGTAGTATCTCATCGTGGCTTTAATTTGCCGGCGCCTACGAGCCGACGGTCAAACAACTTTCCGTGTGTTTATTTGCCATCCCTGCATCCTTTTGGAAGTGTGTGTTCAAGTACGGGTTGTTTACTGCTGGCGAATGTTGAGAGCTCTTTATGTATTTGGGACACAAGTCCTTTGTCAAAAAGGCAACTTGCACACACATTTTCTCCTAATCTGTTGTCTTTTCTCTTCGTGGCATCTTTCTGGAGCAAAACCTTTTAGTTTTATTGAAGTCTTATTTGTCAAAATGTTCTTTTATGAATTCTTTGCCGCACACTATGTGTTTTCTTCTCAGAGTCTTACAGTATTAAACTCTATATTTAAGGTCCATTATGAGTTAAGTTTTGTGTAAGGTGTGGGGTTGAGGTTCCTTGTTTTAGCCTGCGGATGTCCAGTTGTTCCCTTTACCGTTCGTTGTAAAGACTGTCCCTCTTCCGTTGACACCTTTCTCAAAAATAGTAACATTTGTGTGGGGGTCTCTTTCTGGGCTCTCCAGTTCCATCCATCTGTGCCCGCATCTCTTTGCTAATACAACACTATGATTACTTTGGTTGTCATGTTGATTGCTGAACATAGAGATGGGTTTGTGGAGAACTGACATCTTGAGTAGGAGTCTTTCAGTCCATGGACATGGTATGCCTCCAGTTCCAATGACCTAACTTCTTGAATATTCAGGTTTCACAGGGCATGTTGCTTGTGCATAGCAGATGGTCATGGTCTCTACTGGTTTGTAGACTGAAGTGCCACCCTCCTTTTTTTTAAAACAAAACCAGATTTTCTTTGTTATTCTCTGAGAAACTAGTCTTCCTCCCAGGAACTTGTTTATCTATTTATTTAGTTGAGAGAGAGAGGGTTGGGGAGGGGTAGAGAGTCAGGGAGACGGAATCCCAAGCAGGCTCTGCTCTGGATTAACCTGATGAACCGTGAGATCATGACCCGAGCCGAAATTAGGAGTCAGTTGCTTGGGCGCCTGGGTGGCTCAGTCGGTTAAGCGGCTGACTTCGGTTAAGCGTCTGACTTCTCCTCAGGTAATGATCTCACAGTTTATGGGTTCAAGCCCCACGTCGGGCTCAGTGCTGACACCTCAGAGCCTGGAGCCTGCTTCAGATTCTGTGTCCCCCTCGCTCTCTGACCCTCCCCTGCTCACCCTGTCTCTCTCGCTCAGAAATAAATTTTTTAAAAAAATTAAGAGTCAGATGCTTAACCACCTGAGCCATCCAGGTGTCCCCCTCCCCAGAAATTAAACAATTTCTGTGGCCACTAGTGTTTTAAAGGGTCTTGAACGTGGCTGTTCCTTGATAGCCCTGGTGGGACCCCTCAAAAGGAAGATGAAGATGTGATAAGTGGTGGTCTGCCTGCACCAACTTGTAAAAGAAATCAAACAATTTAGTCTTTCTGTTCTATGTTGTTATTAATTTATTATTATTTTTTAAGTTCGCTGTACACTTAACATGGGGCTTAAATTAATGACCCCAAGATGAAGAGTTGCATGCTTAACCAAGCGACCCAGCCAGGTGCCCTTCTAAGTTGCTGTTGGTGGTTTTATTCAAATAAATGAACCCATTTGACATTGGTTGTGTTTGACTGCTTTTTAAAGTTTTAAATAGCACAATTAGGAGTTTGCTTAAAGTCTCTCCTCTATGTCTGAACAGCCCCAGCCCCTAGACTGCCTTCGTTTTTTTTAACCAGTTCTTAAGGAAAACCCAGACGATGCTTAAGAAGATGCTGCCATTCGCCAAGGTGTAAACAACATCCGGGACTCCATTCCCTCCTGACTCCAGATGCACGATTGGTGCATCGTCTTTTTCCTTCTCTGGTGCATCTTCCAAGGACTCTTGGACTGGTGTCCTGCCTTAGGAAGTATTTGAGCTGTACCTTTTGCATCATGGTTTGCTTGGCTGTGTGCGTGTGCCTCTTGTGTTTTTACTTTTGTGATGAGGTAATACTTACTCTCGGAACCACTCAGACAACACGGATGCAGGGAAAAGGGGCTCCGTTCCTTTTGAAGTGAACGTGTACATAATGTAGGTGGGTCTCCGTCCCAGGTAACGCACACGCAGCCTTGCTCATTCTGTAAGGACGTCTGGTGACTCAGTGATTCCACCTGACGGGCATCCCCCTCACGACGGTTTTACTGTCTTTAAAACTACATGACTGCAGAGTGGACTTCACGCACCAGTCAGTTTTGTAGATCATTGAACATTTAAAACACCAAAATGTTGAATATTCTTTTTAGAGGGATCCTGCAGAAAGCGGAACAGTTCTGCTCCAGCTGGTGTGACTCAGTGGTCCAGTGTGCACACCGCTGACTGTGCAGAGCCCTCCGAGACCGTTGTGATTTGTGGAGCTGTTTTGTCTCCGCGCACAGTGGCCCGTTTCTGTTCATTTCTTGTCTGTCTTTTTATATCCGGCTTTATTGAGCTCTGATTCGCCTTGCAAGTCACTCATTTACACTGTGCAGTTCAGTGGCTCTTAGTGGATTTACAGCTGTGCACCATCACTTCACTCGGTTTGGGAAGATTCTTTCGCCACAGAGAAGCCCCCTTGCTCTTAAGCTGAGACCCCTCCAACCTTCCCATCGGCCCAGCTCCAGGCAGACACTGAGCAGCGTTCTATAGATTTGCCCTTTCTGGACACCTCGTATAAATAGAGCCGCACGCTGTGTGGTCCTTGGTAGTAATGACATTTCTGTCGCTTTTAACGTCCCTGTGGAAAATGGTGCTTGGGTGTAAAACAGTCGCTGAGGAGATCTGCGGGCATGGATGCTGGTTTTTTTGGGAATAGATTCCTAGGAGTGACATTTGACTCAAAGGGTATTTGGCGTTTTGGTTTTAATAAATACAACCTTTGGGTTGGACAGTCAGCTATTCATTTGACACCACTCGCTTTGTGAGACCCATGACACCGAGGGGCATTTCTGGTATTTTCCACCGAGACACTGGTAGATGGAAAATGGTATCGTGTTAGTGAGGGAAGTCAAACGTGTGTATTAGCGTTTGTGTTTTTTATGAATTTCTTCTCTGTGGTAGCTGGATTGTTTCTTCTGACTTTTAGAAACCGTGTGTATTCTGGATTTTACTCCTTTGGCTGTTGTGTGAGGCAAATACTTCCTGCCGCCCCTGCCCTGTGGCCTCCAGGCAGCGCGGCCTCTGCCGGGACCTCCTTTTCTTTCTGCGGGTGGCCTGCGCTATACCCATTGGCAGATCATGCTGTTCCTTGCTTTCTGTGGGACAAGACCGTGCGTGTGACAGCAACACAGGCGTAATTCTGAGCCGCTCGGCGATGCAGATCGCAGGCCCCTCCCAGTGCCAGCCAGCACTCCCCGGTCAGCAGAGTGTGGGACCGGATTGGCAGTTAGGGCCACACTCTAGGGAACGGGTGGTTTTTACATAATCAAACTAACCTGCGAGTCCCAAAAGAATATTTCTATTTAAGGCACACCAATTTATATGTGGCCCTCTTTGGGGCTTTTATTTTCAGACAGCTAATTTAAATCAGGATTAGTCCAGAGTGTGGAGCTGACGGTCAGCTCTCAACATGGTGAGTGGTCACTCTTAACCTTCAGGCTCGGCGACTTAGAAGCTGTGTGGGCACTGGTCGTGGCCCGGCAACGGCAGAGGACCAGAGAAGGCCCTGGTCAGTAGGCCAGGACTGCCGTCTGGAAGTGGGCTCCCAGCCAGCCTCCTGGGGGCTGGGTACAGCCACACTGTGTATAAAAGCAGAGCGCTTTGCAGTTGGGGGTATTGATGAAGCCGCAGTTTCATTGTTAACAGTACCGCCCGCCCGGCGGGCCAGCCCCGAGGGGCAAGCTAGTAAAAACCAGCAAGCAAACCTGACCACCTCATCCGCGTCCTCGGTGGCGGCGTGGCACAGGAGCTTCTGATGGAACCCCCCTGCCTGTGGTGGGACTGACAGGCTCAACCTCCAGGCAGCAGCGCTGGCCTGAGCACCGGGCCAAGCACTGGGTTGAGTGGCGGGAACCGTCTGGTGATGTCGCAGGGGCCTGCCCAGCCGAGAACATTTGTGAAAGATTCAGAATCCTTATCAGAGCCTTCGGGGCCCTCCTTGGCCTTGGCCCTGCCTTCCTCCCTTGCGTACTGCCGTTGTCCCTGTTTGCTCTATCCAGAGTGTGCTGCTCTGGGAGGTCTGACAGCCCGGCTCCTTTTTCCATGTGTGGTCTCGACACATGTCGCCCCTTCCTGGAGGGCTGGTGGTCCTGCGGCTTCGTCGCTGTACTCGGGTCCCCCCTGTTGGAATTCTCCCGTCTTGTCTGTTCCTTCAGGAAAGTGGGGGTCGCCTGAGTGGCTCAGTCGGTTAAGCGTCTGACTTCGGCTCAGGTCATGATCTCACCGTTTGTGGGTTCGGGCCCCACGTCAGGCTCTGCGCTGACAGCTAGCTCAGAGCCTGTTTCGGATTCTGTGTCTCCCTCTCTCTCTGACCCTCCCCTTCTCATGCTGTCTCTCTCTCAGAAATAAATAAAACATTTAAAAAAAAAGTGAGCACCAGGAGCCCGGGGGCTTATCTCTATGCTCCCTCCTGAAGCCCACGGCCCTGCCCGCGCTTGGCACTGTGAGACACTTGATAAGCAGGTGGGCTCACTGGCTGCTGGTTCCGCCCAGCCCCGCGGGAAATGCATGCCTTTACCTCCCCAGCTCTTCCCACGTTCAGCAAAGAAATAATTAAAATTTGGTCTTAGTTAGTAGTTACTGTAATTGCAGGCATACAGGGCCAGAAACTGCTTCTGAGAGGCTTCCCTCAGGCACAGAGAGCCACAGGAAAGCCTCTGTTTCCTCACAGCCCCCAGGCGTGTGGTCTTTGTAAGCGGGGAGGTGAGCCTGGAAAACAGGCAGGCAGTGTTCCTGGTCAGTACCCACTTCGTCCGCTCTGGCTCTGAGTCCTGGAAGAGAGGAGGCTGGTTGCGGCTGCAGAGTTATGGGGAGCTACCATCCTCACCTTATTGTCTCCTTGGGAGATCGTCAACCCCTGTGGCCTTCAGGTTGTGTTCACGGCCTGGAGATGGTCCGTGGTCCTGCCTGATGCCCAGCCTTGTCTTAGAAGAATCTTCCACAGAGCTTGGCGTTCACTCCATGGCGGCCAAGGCCTTCTGCCGTGCTGTGTGTTTGCCAGGACCCTTTCCCAGCTCTCAGGGGTTCTGGTTTCTTAGGGAGTAAGCCATCTCACCACCTGGAGTCCTGGATGTCCTTGGAGCACCAGCCTCCCCAGTACCTACATAGGGGGCTGGTCAGAACTGCCCACCTCCACCTCCACTTGCTGGGTCCCACAGAGCAGTCAGCGGCTCCGGCTCCTGGACTGCCCCCGTGCATAGCCAGCCTCAGCAGCTGCACTCTGTCTCTTTTGTGCTGAGCGCATCCTGTGTCTCACTGTTCGGTTATCAGCTGTCATTTTGCTCCTCCGGGTGAGCTTAGAGCTAGGTCCTGTACATTAGGATTTAGGCTGTGGACCAGGACATCGAGACATCAATTGTGGGTGAATTCTGCAAAGCAAGAGTGAAGGAGCCACGTCTCAGAGTTGGAAGAGCCCTCGGGAACAGCGCGTGGACGTTGTGGAGGATGCGGGTCATCTGATCTATTGCTGGGCATTACTTGGCAGTGTGTGGGTCTTAGTGTGTCTATGTGCCTGGTGGTCACGTAGACCTATGCCTTCAAGGGAGCGGGACTGGGATGAATGTGTTGCTAATAGCCATTGGAAAGTGCTTGGCTTCTGACTTGGGGGGAGGAATCCGGCAAGTTTGAGAAAGATGACCTGGTGATAAAATCTCAGCCCAGCAAAAATCATAGTACAGACTGGAGGCAGTCCTTGTCGCGAGTGGTTGGATAAATCAGGACACGGTGTGGTGCTATTGGGAATTAAATTCACATGCCTATTTACGTTTACTGACTTGGGGCGGCTCTAGTTCATTCATGTCATGTGAGTACAATTTTGTGTTCATGAGAAAAAGTTCATGCACATTGTTGCACATGCATGTATGGGGACATTGAGGAAGGGGACGCACAGGACACTGGCTTCCTTCATGTTAGGAGAGGAGTGGAGGGGGTGCCTGGGGGGCTCAGTTGGCTAAACCGCCAACTTCAGCGCAGGTCATGATCTCCCCGTTCATGGGTTCGAGCCCCATGTCAGGCTCTGTGCTGCCAGCTCAGAGCCTGGAGCCTGCTTCAGATTCTGTGTCTCCCCCTCTCTCTGACCCTGCCCTGCTCACAGTCTCTCTCTCTCTCTCTCTCTCTCTCTCTCTCTCTCTCTCCTCTCTCTCAAAAATAAACAAACATTAAGAAACAAAATTAGGAGGGGAGTGGAGGAATCCTTACTTGCCCATATTCGTCTCTACTGCTTGCCTTGCTCCTGCTGGCATTTCATTGTTTCAAATCCAAAAGTAAAAATAAATCATAGAACGAGGACCTGCACAGAAGTGCTTATAGCAGCTTTATTTCTAATAGCCTCAAATTGGAAACAGCCCAGCTGTTTGCAGGTCAGATGGTACGTCCCTGCCGTGTAGTCCTACTTGGTAATAGAGAAACCAGTTATTGACCTGAGCCTCCAGGGAATTACGCTGAGCGCTGAGCGGCAAAAGGTGTTCAGAAGCCTGCGTGCCACGCCCATTCATATCACATTCCTGAAATGATACAGTTATGGGGCGGAGGGTCGTTCTTGCTGGGGGTTACCGGAAGGGCGTGGCCATAAAAGGGCAACCCAAGGGTCCATGTGTCAGAACTGTTCAGTGGAAGTGGATCTCTATTATTTCTTTTTTATTAAAAATTTTTTGGATGTTTATTTTTGAGAGAGAGAGAGGGAGGGAGGGAGAGAGACAGTGTGAGTGGAGGAGGGGCAGAGAGAGAGAGAGGATTGGAAGAGGGCTCCCTTGCTGACAGCAGAGAGCCCAGTGCGGGGCTTGACCTCATGAACCATGAGATCATAATCTGAGTCAAAATTGGCCATTTAAATGACTGAGCCACCCAGTCCCCCCGGATCTTTATTACTTTTTATAGTAATTGTGACTCTATAATCTCACAGTATGTTTAATAAAGAATGAAATCAGCCTGATCTAATAGAAATTTGCAGGAATACAGGTCATGTTGAGAGTAGCATATAAAGCATATAAAGAAATTCAGCCTTCCCATAGCGTTGGGTCTTGCGTCACTCAGGACCTCTTCCTTCTTTATTTCTTCCTGTCTGGTGCCTCTGGGCTCATGTTGGGGCTCCATTGAACTTGTACTTTGTCTAAGGGGTGAGCATTTCTCCTTGAGGATAGACCATGTGGGCAGACCTCGTCTTGTGGAGGAAAAGCAGAGAATGTGGACAGGGCTCCCTGGTGGTGGTGCCCCTCACATCCAGCTGTAACCCTAAGCTGGTGGGTCCATCGTTAGAGGGGACTTGTGGTCATCACCTGAGAATATTTTCTCTGGGCCCAGCAGTCAGTAGGGGGCCAGGAAATGGGAGTTACAGATTCATGAAACACTTGAGGCCGCCTTTATTTTTATTTGTTTTTTAAAAGTTTATTTCTTTTGAGAGACAGAGTGTGCATGTGCAGGCGTGGGAGAGGGGGAGAGAGAATCCCAAGCAGGCTCCAGTTTGAGCGAGGAGCCCAACTTGGTGCACGATCCCACCATGACCATGACTTGAGCTAAGTCAGGAGTCGGGTGCTCAACCCACAGAGCCACCCATGTGCCCTCGAAGCAAACTTCAGATCCCGTTTCCTCTACTGGTCCTGCCCCAGCGCTGACCCACGCTCTCTTTCAGGCTGCCTTTTTCTATAATTGTGTGAGAATCGTAGCTATGCTGGTGTGGGTGCTTCATGCTGAAATTTCCCACATAACGTGTTTACTCTCAGTTATATTCCTTGCTTCTTAGGTTTAAAGGTCTTCTGTTTGGTCTGTTTTTGAGTAAACGTTTACTTTTGCATTAATTGTAGATTTACAGAAAAGCTGTAGTTTGTGTCCTGTGTGCCCATATTCCCCTCAGCCAGTTCCCCCCACTGTTAGTAACTCACACCAGCACCTAAAGAACTAGGAACCAAACTCCTGACTTCCTTCTTCCCATTAACACCGTCTTTCTGTTTCTGGGTCTCGTTACATTTTGGAAGTGATTATCTAAATTGATGAGGTTGCCCGAGCATGTTCCTTGCCCTAAACCCAAGAATGGGGGTGGGGGGGGAGGGGCTTTGAAAAAAAAGAATGTTGAGGTGGAGCTCCTAGAGATTCTATGCAGTCACTCTGATGTGGACAGGAGAGCCCGCCCCGCTCCAGCCCCAGCGGACTCTGCTGCTGGGTCATGCGGACATGGCGGGGAACCACAAGCTGGGACCAGAAGGTGACTTGGGAGCTCAGATGGGGGTCTTGAGAGGCTGATGGAGTTCTAGAACCAGGATCAGCGTTTCTAAACTGTCCTTCTGAAATACATTTGGGATTGCTGGTTAAGAAATGAGTGTGCAGGGGCACCTGGGTGGCCCAGTCGGTTGAGTGTCTGACTTCAGCTCAGGTCATGATCTCGCGGTTTGTGGGTTTGAGCCCCACATCCGATTCTGTGTAGGCAGCTCAGAGCCTGGAGCCTATTTCAGATTCTGTGTCTCCCTCTCTCTCTCTCTGCCCCTCCCCCACTCATGCTCTGTCTCTCTCTCTCTTTCAAAAATAAATAAAAACTATGTAAAAAAGAAATGAGTATGCAGAAAGATACCAGTGTTCTAATTTACCATGGTAACCTCTGCTTCATCTAATATTCTTTAAAATGAGTTCAGTGTCAGGAGAGGAGATGAGGGGAGGTGGCTTTTGGCTTGGAATTTCAGGTGAACCGGTGGAGTTGGGAGTTGAGACCGTGTAGCACTCCTTATATTCTGGCCTTGTAACTGCGCTTTGGTTTTGCTCAGTGGGTTGTATCACTAGTGGGGAAGTTTGAGAAGGACTTCGGGCCTGAGTGGAGACTGGATCTGAGGTGTGGCTCCATCCTTGTGGCCCACGCACCACGTGTGGGCAGTATACACCTCTTAGTTGGCAGGCTGTGAGGTCTTACTGTGGTGCACGCCCCCGCCCCCTCTGGCCTTTTTGGGAGAGGTTTGAGTAATTTTTGTGAAGTTACAGAAAATGTCAAAGACAACACATTGAAATTCTGCTTTGTTATTTCATCCAGGAGTAAGATTCAGGTGCTGAGTTAGCACCGCGTCATTTCCATAGCAATTGGCCAGTGTTCTTTGTTGAGCCTTTCTGTGTTATGACCTCACAAGTGGTAGTCTATGGGAAGGGAAGCTGAGGACAAGCACGGCCTCCTCAGGAGGAGGGGGAGATACATAGGCTTCATAACCAGCCAGGCGAGGCTTTTGCGTGTTTCTAGTTTCGAGAAAAGGCATTTTGTGTCCCTTCATCTCTATATACGTATATATCAAAATCGTGCCTTGGGTGCTTACCACAGGGTTTCGCCTCACAAGTAATGGAAATGATCTTTGGCTGTACTTGAGTTTCATAAATGCATTTTGGAATGATAACTTCTCCCCACAGATACTTGGCACATTTGGGACATTTTGTCTATTTGAGGCATTACGTATTGTCATCGGTGCTTGCCACATGTCCCAATCTTATTTGAGACCATTGTAATGAGAGTTGACACATATGGGAAAATGCCAACTCGATGGGACGTAAAGTTCAGGAACAGGATCACTTTATATGCAGCCATACATAGATACAACACCCCAATCTTTTTTTTTTTTTTTTAAATATTTTTATCTATTTATTTCTAGGAGAGAGAGAGACAGTGTGAGCAGGGGAGGGTCAGAGAGAGAGGGAGACACAGACTCGGAAACAGGCTCCAGGCTCTGAGCTGGCAGTCAGCACAAAGCCCGACACGGGGATCGAACCCACGAACTGCGAGATCATGACCTAAGCGAAAGTCGGACGCTTAACCGACTAAGCCACCCAGGCGCCCCCACAACACCCCAATCTTAAACTGCTTTGATGATAACGAAGGCAGACTTACTACTATTTAAGATATTTCTGGAAGCCTAATACAGAGTTTTTGTGGGCTTCAGGTGCTTTCACCATTGAATTCAGGTCCAGGGATTTACTGTGTCTTAATTAAATTTTTAATCCTCTTGTTGAACTCACTCATTTATGAGGAGCTTTTTTTAACTGGATATTCAGTCCCTTAGGAGCTAGACTTGAGTTGCCAACTTTTTCGACCAAGGCCCAGTGGCAGTTGTTTGGGAGCTTTATGGGGCCTGTTGTTGGTCAAATTTGTCATGTACGTGGTGGACCAACCAGGGACTAGCCACTGGCCTAGACCAGCACCTCCATGCTTGTGGAGGGTGGAAAGGAGCAAATGAGTCAGCCCAGCACACACGTGTAACTTGGTGTGCGAAACGGTGAGGTACTGCTCAGGAGAGCCTGGTTCCAAAGTCGAACTCTGTTTACTTTGCCTTTAGGGTCCTATGGCAGAGAAATCCCATCATATTAACACTAGGGTCCCTCGTTTATAAATTACTAGCCTTTTGTCATTGGTTGCATTGTGGTTAATCTTGCTTCTGCAAAACTGTGACCCGGATTATTTATTTTCCCGTCTTACACAGTAAAGTACTGTGGAGGTGAGCCATGGATTTTTTGACTTGATCTTGATTTTCATTATTCCAGTAACTTGTGGTGAGAAAGTATTCTAAATCAAGTCACCAAAATCCTTAAAGATACCTTGTTTCAGCTATAATCTGAATTTGGTTGGAGCTCAGAAGCTTTGGGTTATGAATCAGTTTTTGAATTCTGTGACCTGCAGTAGTGCAGGCTGCTTACATTTACATGCCATTCTGGTTTTCAGGTGTGATGCTCTGTTTTGTATACAGAGATTATTTATTTTTGCTTTCATGCATTAAAAATCATCTTTTAGGGGTGCCTGGGTGGCTCAGTTGGTGAAGAGTCCGACTTTGGCTGAGGTCACAATCTCACAGTTCATGGGTTCAAGCCCCACGTCAGGCTCTGTGCTGACAGCGCGGAGCCTGCTTCAGATTCTGTCTCCCTCCCTCTCTGTCTGCCCCTCCTGCTTGTGCTATGTCTGTCTGTCTGTCTGACTCTCTCTCGCTCTAAAATAAGTAAATATTTAAAAAACCCATATTATAAGGCCATTGTAGTAAGTTAAAATAGCAGGCATATGTGGAGCTAATTATTGTAGGATTGATAGCGCGTTTGTGTGGTGAGTGTGTGTGTGTGTACAGCCCGCTGCTGCTGCTCCTGCAGGGCCTCTGCTTTGTGTGTCCCTCCAGTGTTTGTCATGGGAGGGGAATGAGAGTTTATCTGTTCTTGTTCCAGCAGACTGTCTCTTTTATAACTGAGGCTGTGTGTGATGATACCTACTGCTTGGCATCTTTAATTTTTTTTAGCTTAACATAGCTTAGAGAACTTTCCATTTAGGTACATTGAGAACCTTTAAAAGAAAACTGCATAATGTTTCTATCAGTGGGATGTGCTAGAATTTATTTCATAGGCCTTCATAGGGGTTTTTCCTCAAAGTATTTTTAATGGCGGTTTGATGTTAATTTAGGAGGATAAATGTGGGATGAAAGACTTTTCAAAGTACCTGGTTTTTCGTGTTGCTTTTTAAGCACATATGTTTTAAGAGTTTATTAGACTTTGAGCTAAGTAAGCAAGAGCAAAAAGAATTTGTCCTTCTCCCCCACCTGCCCCAGGTTTTTGTCAGGGTGTGGTGGACGAGACCAGTTTAAAAATGTATATATGTTTGTTTTAAAAAATACCTTTAGCACAATTGTTAATTGTGTGTGCTGATAGTTAATAAAAGAGTATCAGGATTGAAGTGATAATAAATTTGGGTGGTAACATGTGTTTCCTGGCCTCCCAGGATTCCGAAGGTGTGTTTTGTGATGTGTAAGGGGAGAAGCATCGTTTATATTCCGGGATTATTTGAGATATGTTATCGGATACTTGGGGGTTTGGGAGAGTGTCTGGAGGGGACGGCGAGGGTGCTGTCCATGGTGCTGAATCATACTGCCCGCTGATCCGAATGGGGGAGATGTGTCGCCGGACTAGGACACAATTAAGTAGCTCTTTTCAAAACCACACCTCCTGTTTGTAGCTAAGACTGCTGATTTTGATAAGAATGTGTACAGCAACATAGGGCAGCCCGCGGTAGTTGCATTGGGCCGTTCTGACATGTGAAAGAGGGAGAGGGTTTGCATGTGAAGTATGACCCTTTTGGCCAGTGGAGGCTATTTAAATCCCACATCTTGACATAGTGGTTTTTCCTTTTAAGTCAAGGGCCTATATCAAAGTAAGAAGATTGTTTTTCAGTGGTGATGAGAATGTTACATTTGGCATTTACACCTTATATTTGCCACTACTTGCTTCAAAGTCATGCATCCATGCCTTCCTTTGGTTATGTGTAGATGTTTGTCAAGCCAGATTTCAGCAAGCATTCAGAATGACAAACGTTTTTATGTGTTTCTCAATCCCTTCCAGACTCTTTACGAACGCCAGTCCTTCTAAGGACCCCCTTTCACACTCCCTCCCCCCCACTCCCCCAACTTCCAGTTCCTCCACTTGTGGTTTTTGTGTGGACTTATAGTTTAATTGTTACAGTAACTGGCTAATGACACTCTGAGGCCCACAATTTGATGTTTCAAAGAATTGACATGTGGTAGAACATTCCAGTGCGCACTGCTGTGTATATATTTAGCAAGCTCAACAGTGTTTTCTCTGGGGTTGAGTTTTAATGAGTGGGAAGCCTATTTCAAAATACTGCAGATGGAACAAATGTGGGGTAGTGAACGCATCCCATTTAGCATTTTGAAAGCACCGAAAGTTCATATGTATTTAGTAAACATACAAGTAAATACCTTTTGGGTTAGAGCATGTTTATTATGATAGATTTGGAACATATTAGTGACTGGCAAATGTGTACAATATGTTTTTATTTAATCCAAGATTTGAGGGTAAAACCCATGGAATTTCTTTTGTTTTCTTTAAAGCTGGAGATACAGATGATCCACCAAGAATTACTCAAAACCCGGTAATCAACGGGAATGTAGCCATGAGCGATGGGCACAACAACACAGAGGAGGACATGGAGGATGGTGAGTACATGTGGTTCGTTTGCTTGCGTTGGACAGGAACGGTCAGAAACACAAGTGGATGTGCTGAGCAGGTCTTCCTTGAGTACTTCTGAGTTTCTTAGGAGTAGCTAGTTTTCAGGAGGTTTGTATCTGAGGAAGATTGAGGAGCCTGTTTTGGTTTTGAATTTTAAGATTGCCTACAAATTTCAGGGTAAGTTGGTTCTCCTCAGCCTAGGTGAGAAGGTTGAAATACAGAAGTTTGTAATAGATGGGTATTTACTGAGGCCTGCCATTCCCCGCCACTGTTAGTGTTCAGAGAAAGTGTATCTTAGCGTACTTTACTCTCCTTTCCTTTTCGTTTGCAGCAAGATACTTCTAGACATTGGAACTTGGCTTTCCATTGCACTCTCACTGTAGTGTGTAGATCAGTTGTCTGTAGCTGATAATCCCTCCCTGCTCCCAGTAGGTGTGAAAGCAGAATCAAGCTTTGGGCTTCAGTCTCCCACACTAACTTTCGGTCTGTATCTTCTATGCAAAAAGTGTGTGCATATGTGTATGCATGGACATTTTGTGCCCGGGAAATCCATTTCTTGCGAGGCTATTTCTTTTTTATAATGGATCAGATATGTGACCTGTACATTTACTCGCAAGGTCGAAATTGTGAGACGGTAGCAGCCAGTGTCCCTGTATGCAGAGTCCCCGGGATCTTGCAGTGTAATATGAAACCATGTTCTGTCAAAAGCATGTCCATCAATCCTCATGAGGGTTGTGTCCTTCCCAGGGGAGTAACGGGGCAGTTGAAAGAAACCGTCAGTCACGGGCTGCACCACCAGAAGGACTGCTGTTCAGACCTCCTGCCAAAAGTTCAGCCTCCATGAGAAACTGCAGCCGTAGTTGAGAGTTCTCTCACAGTGCGGTTTACCCCCTGGCAGCTGGCTGAGGCAATATCTGAGGAAGGTAAAGAGGCGTGGTCTGAACCCCGCTGCTTTGTTACCTGTGGAGTGCGCTTTCCACCGTAGATCAAGGGCAACGGTGTGGGTGTGGTCTCTTCGGTTGCTGGGCTCTTGGTTTAATTTCAGACACTTGAGAGGCCGAAAGTGCTCCAGCAAGTGCAGTTGGGAAGGTGTGTCCAGGCCCGATGTGCCAGGTGTGAGTTAGAGACAGAAGCAGAGCAGTAACCGGTTCGCCCCAGGCGAACAGCTCCCCAGCTAGTTCCACAGGACAATTCTAAATGAGTATTTCCGTGCGTGTTTTTTGGGGAGGGTTTGGGAGGAGGTGCAGATGTAGATAAAGGGCAGGGTTTCTCGACCTTGGTACTGGTGCCTTTTTGAGCGGATCATTCTTAGTTGTGGGGGCGATCCTCCGTGTGACAGGATGTCACTGCCATCCCACCCTTAATCCTCGCTCCTCATAGCCCCAACAACCAGAAGTGTGTCTGCGTTGCTAGATGTCTCCGGGGGTCCAGAAGGCCTCGTTGGAGAACGATTGTTAGGAGATCGTAATGCACATGAAACCCCTTTTCCTTTTGAGGCAAATTTTACTAAATTAGTTAGTAGTAAAAATAATGGTGCCAAACCATGGAAACCAAGAGTGGAAATACTCCTGTGGCGAGTTACCGAGAGGGAACATTGCAGGAGAAAGCAGAGTGGCCTTCAGTAGCGCTGTCTTCCCGGTTGGGTATTCGAGGTGTCTTTTGAAAGGTCCAGGATAAGAGGGTGAAAAGATTGTGTGGCTTTAACGGTAAAGGGAGGGAGGGAGATGGTTCTGGTTCTAGTAGCAGAGGCCTTAGTGTGGGGCAGCATTTCCGCAGTCGTGATGTGTCGTGAAACCCTCTTCTGCAGGATATTAGCATGTGGTGAGAGGTGCCGAGTCCAGGAAGTTCCAGGGGTGCTGGGCCGAGCAAAGGCCTGTGTCGCAGAGCCCCTCTGGGCTGTTAGCACCCTGACCCCTTTGTCCAGAAGAGTTGTTTTGTTAATGATTCCCCAGGACTGAACTTTAGCACCCCCTTTCCTGAATCTCCTAACATCGTACAGTGGGGCACACAGTCTGGGAAATGCTGGAGTAGAGTAACCTCCTGGGCAGAGGGCCTTCTCGGGAAGGGAGTTCATTGGCTGACGGCACAGATGGACAGGTGTTTGGTTAGGACAGAGAGCATTTAAAAATCCTGTTAGGGGCGCCTGGCCGGCTTAGCAGAATGTTCAACACTCGATCTCGGGGTTGTGGGTTCAAGCCCCACGTTGGCTGCAGAGATTACTTCAAAAGTAAATCTTAAAAAAATCCTGTTAACGTGGAATTATGAACCATAATTAGAATCATGTTCTGGTTGCACCTCCCTGCTGTACTTTGATTTTAGTTTCTTACTCCGGTTTCCTTAGATGACCACGGGACGTTTGAGAACAAATGCAGCCCCTGCAGGTAGAGATTGTTGGTACCCGTGAAACAGAAGTAATTTCTGGGTATTCACTGGGACTTGGCAAAGAATGAAAAGTTGAGGTTTGATAAAATGACCACAAGGGTGCCATTCGGGGACTCTGTGGGCCAGGCTTCTGATTTAAACAGAGCAGAACGCAGTGCTCCTCTACCTTTCTCATGCAGTTGCACCCCAGGCCTCTGCCTGTGAAGATAAGCTTGGGGTGTGAAGGGGTGTGGCCAGCTTCGGTGCTAGCCAGTGCTGCTCTGTGCTCTGTGAGGCGCGGGCGGAGGCGATGGCCTCCCCGGGTTTCGGGCCCAGGAGGTGTGGTGACGCAGGGGGCAGGGGCGCTGAGGCAGGTCCCAGAGTCCCAGATGAAACCTGAATTCTGCAGGATGTGGGCCCCCCTCCAGATTCCAAAGTATACTGCTTTGCACGTGTTTTTAATTGTGAAGCGACTATAGACCCAGGAAGGTTGGGAGAATAGGCTGTCTGAGTACCTTTCACCTGTCTTGTCGGCGAGGACATTTATGTCGCTGTAATTGCTCATGGGACTGTCAGCAGGCCAGGCCTTCCTGCCCAAGACAGGTTTCCAGTCTGTTCTGCTTTTCTGTAGACCCTCCTGCCCTGCCCTTTTGGCCTAGAGTGTAATTTTTCAATTATTCAATTGGTTATGAAGGGTTGAGAACCACAGGGCAACCTTTTTATCCTCCTGAAGTTTCCTAGCACATTTCAGAAGCGAGTCTGTCCTAAGGGGTTGCCTTCACTGTGAGGCGGACTCTCCTCGCATCTGGGGTATAAATGCACGCGTGAGCTGTGCTCCGTGAGGCCGGCCGGGCCCCTGGCCGCTCTGCCCCTGAAGGAAGGGCTTGCCATCTTGCAGTCTCAGTGCTGCGTGGAGTTCTGGGTGGTTCTGTTTCCTATTTAAGATCAATTTTATAATTGGGCAAAAGTTTGGGACAGAAAAAGCATTTAAGATATATTTCAATTTTGTATAAAAATCGAATCCTACAATGAGTTGAATTGTTTCTGAAAACAAATAAGTGAGTTAGAAGAGAGGCAGGACTTTGTGACGTTGAACTCCTTAGGTCCCCTGAGTGAGTGCCCTGTGGTGACTTTTATTTGGTTGATTGCACTTCTTTGGTCCCCGTAAAGTGGCCAGTTTTATTGGGCTCTGCCTCGGGGGGCAGTGTTAAACTTGAGGATGTGGCATTTTACAGACCAGGGGCAAGGTCACCGTTGCGGGCACATAGGTCGTGGGTACCGAAACCAGCTGTGGTTGTTCTGCCAGACACCTCAGATAAGAAAAACCACATAACCCAGAGAGCCCGTTTTCCTCATCTGTGAGGTGGGACTTCTAGAACGCCTGCCCTTGCTTACCTCACAGGATTTAAATGCTGCTCATTTGAGGCTATGAAATAGTGGCCCACTCTTTCCCTAAGCCATTAGAACACACTCCTTGGCTTTTTGGTACTTTGGTCTTCGAGAAAGGATTAAGGTTATACCTGCTACTTGAAGAAGCCGGAGGAAATACTGCATCTCTCAGACGCCCCCCCCCCCCCCGCCCCACAGCCGCCCTTCCTCCTGGAGGGCCTCTTCGGTCTGCCAAGCAGGGCTGTGTGTAGCAGAACAGGTGTAGATGAAGAGTGTCACAAGAAGGTATCAGTGCTATAAGTGTCGCACTTCCTCTCGGTTCTTATTCTTTGGTAAAGAATACTACCCTCTCATGCGGATTGATGGACATGTTTTCTTAAGAACACGTGCAGACAGTCACAAACGCAAGCAGTCTGTGTCCCCTGAGCACTCGGTTGTCCTAGAGGCCTGGAGATGGAAGGATGGAGGAAGGTGGCGTGTCATCCTTCCCAACATGCTCTTCCCCGGGCCTGAGAGTCTCCTCTGGTGCGTCAGAAGCCTGGGGGACAGGGACTCCAAAGCAGCCCCCAAGGCCAAACCAGAAAAAGCCTTCTATACACCTTTGACTGCCCTGTAGACCAGCAGTGGCTCTTCAGAGTGTGGCCCTGGGCCCCCTGCCAGTCTGTGAACTGCGCCCCGTCTCCAGCCAGACAGGCACTCGTTCAGCAGTGTGGCTTTGCTGTGGCAGCTTTCTGAGGTTCATTCAAAGTGCCCGGCAGTGAGGGTGACGGGGCAGCGTTAGGGGGGGCTGCCTCCCACGAGTTTGAGAAGCCCGATATGGACACCGTGGGTGGGGTGTGTGTGTGTGTGTGTGTGTGTGTGTGTGTGTGTCAGAGCTCATCAGCAGCCTGAGTCCCTTGTAAATGAACCCTTGGCAAAAGGTGGAATTCTAAAGTGTGACTTGTAATTGAAGGGTCTGCTATGAGGCACTCTTATCGATACATTGCTCTCTATTGGAGGAAACCTTAGTTTCTCACATGGGCCTTCAAGTCTTGTTGAGTAAATGTAATAATTTTTACCATTCATGTTGAGAATACCCAGTGTCTTTCTCTATAAATTATTCCCCTTAGGGAGTCCAGAATGGTATTTCACAAAAGTTTGTGAGCTGATGACGTTAACGTTTATTTTGGGGCTAACTTCTTAGCAGTCTTGTCTCTCAACACAGCTGGAGTGGCTGTTCGTGAGCCTGCAGGTGCAACGCCCCTCCCCCTCCTTTCTCCAGACCAGACCAGACCAGACCCGCCCGAGGCCGCCCTCCTCTTTTCCTCCACTCGCCCTGACCTTGAGCAGGTGTCCCCCGGCCGCCCCGGGCCTTCTCTGCAGAGCCTGTCCACTCACCAGGGAGGACTTGGGAATTTTGAGTCGAGAGTAGAGTAGACGTCCTCACAGGCCCGGCTCTGGAATCTAGGAGGGCAGGCAGGCGCGTGGCGGTGGCCCCCTGGGACTTGCAGTTCACTTGCACACAAATGGTGTGTCCCCTCCCGATTCTAGGCGCCATGCCCTCATTTTCCCAGGAGTTAGGCTCTAGCAGTTAGATCGCGGGTGTGCGGACGGCTCCCCCACGTGGTCGGTTGTCCCGCGCGGGTCCCACGGTTGTTGGCTGTCGTGTGTTCTCACGACGCCTGAGCCCTGTGACTGACATGGCCTTTTCTTGCAGACACGAGTTGGCGCTCCGAGGCAACCTTTCAGTTCACTGTCGAGCGCTTCAGCAGACTGAGTGAGTCGGTCCTTAGCCCTCCGTGTTTTGTGCGAAATCTGCCATGGAAGATTATGGTGATGCCACGCTTTTATCCAGACAGACCACACCAAAAAAGCGTAGGATTCTTTCTCCAGTGCAATGCTGAATCTGACTCCACGTAAGACAGTTTAAATGATGCGATTACGAACCCACAAATAGTTATGCTCCGCGATTGGAGGCCCAATCTGATCGGCCTCTTTGAATTTAAAATTTTGAATTTCCTTGCTACCTCTACAGAGCCCTCTGATTTGACATTACACGAAATACATTTCTCTCTTTAAAACTCACTGGTAGGTACTCTGTCCAAGCTAGAAAAGGTGTATGTTTTTCTTGTGAACAAGAACCTGATGTTCACGTGTTAGACTCTCCCCACCCAGGGAACACGGAGTCAGGGCCCACCTGGACTAGCTGACCACTGGATTACCGGGGCTTAATATCGGCCAGTAAGTGCCTGAGGGGAGAATGGTGCTTCAGGAACATTCCTCGGTCCTGAGGCCTCGGCACTGTTGTGTTGGCAGCTCCCGTGTGTTACTCAGACAGTTTGAATTAAAACATTCTTTGAGGGTTTTACCACAGGGGCCTCCAGCTTATTTTAGGGAAACTGTTTTGTTCTTACAATTTTTAAAAAGAAACTTGTAATGAAATGTCTTCAAGTTAAGAAAGGTCTTTATGGTCCCTTTATTCACATGAAACCAAAGATGAGAGGCTTCACATTTTCTACCTGTTGATTCATCCTCAAAAGTTTGGTTCTTCCCTTAATTAAAAACGGTCACCATTCAGCGTGTATCAGAAGTGTAGTTGACATTGTGTGAAAGGGTCCTGGATCGCTTGGTCACGGTGTCCTTCTCCCCTGTCAAGGAGTCCATGAGAAGGCTGCTTCCTTGGCCCACGTCTGTCCAGGCTCCCTGCCACCCCCGCATTGTGGCCCATTAGACCTCTTCCGGGAAAGCTGGTCCCCAGAGGGCCCTGGCCTTGGCTGTCCAGTCCGGGTTCCAGGGAACACAATCCGTTACATTTTTCTCTTTTACTTGAATGTTTAAGAAGCTCCAGGCCAGTTCTGTGCTGCAGCCCAGGCCCATGTGTAGGCTAGATTTTTGCTTCCCGTGTTCACATTCTGATGTGATTTCTGGTGAGTATGGGGGCGACATGCTAGCCTAGCATACGGCTGTGGCCTGGCAGTAGTTTGGGAGTGCGATGTGCCGCCCGTGCCCAGCACAGGCAGCCTGGGCAGAAGCGCTGGTGCCGACCAAGCCTCTGGAGACGCTGCTCTGAGTGGCTGTCATGCCGCTCCGGGCCCCCAGTGGCCCTCGAAGGGGTGGCGTTCTTCGGTTTTCATACACGGATCCAGAGGTCCTTTTGTGATCTGCCCCCCACATGCCTGCAGCCGGACAGTTGGGCTGGGGCTGGGCGCCCCTCCTCCGCGCTCCTGGGGGTCCCGGGAAGGGGGGGGGGTACCACCTCATTCCCCGCTTGCCTAGTGCCCTTCACACAGCACCCAACCTAGACCCACAGCTTGTCTCCTGCAGACTCTAAAGGCCAGTATCTAAAGTTCAGAAACTATATTCTGTTGTTGATACCAATTGAAAAATAAAACTGACTTAAAAAAAAACTTTTAAAAATTAAAATGAATAAAAGCATGGGTCGGGGCGCCTGGGTGGCTCAGTCGATTGTCCGACCCTTCATCTCCGTTTGGGTCTTGATCTCATGAGTTCAAGCCCTGCTTTGGGCTCTGCATGGAGCTTGATGCCTACTTAAAAAAGACAGCAACCTATGGGTCAAATCATAACACACCGCATGGGGGGCTCCCTGACCCCTTTTAGCTTCCTTCTCCCCACTTCCCCAAATAGAAGAAAGGGGAAAATGTGGGAATTTTCGTGTGCTGGGTTTTGAAACAATGTGTAAACGTCAGTTAAGTGGGTCACCTAAGGCTTAGGTTTTCTTTGACCAGGTCGTGGTCTTGCCACGCACAGGCCGTGCTGAAGATAATAAATTACAGAGATGACGAGAAGTCCTTCAGTCGACGCATCAGCCACTTGTTCTTCCACAAAGAGAATGACTGGGGATTCTCCAACTTTATGGCCTGGAGCGTAAGTAACCGTGTGTTTGCACTGGCTGTCCTGAGCATCGTTCCTTGCTCCCAAGTTCTTCCACTCTGCACACCCTTCTGTTCACAGAACGTTTGCACTATCAGGTGGACAGGCGTCTGTGAAAATGAGTTCTCTCCAGTTGGCAAGGTTGAGGTTTTTTTAAGCAGCTGACAGGGCTCGGGGCTAAGCTCCCTGTTAGACGTCCTTAAGGTGCTTCCTAGCTTTCCTGACAGGCTGAACGGCCTTTAAACGGAGGCCCTTCCTTCCCTGAGCCACGCATGGCTTTGTGAACCCTCATCAGTTCTCCACTTAGTTTACCTTGGGTGCTTTTTGATTAAAAATTATTTTCCAATGTTTATTTTTGAGAGAGAGAGAGAGTGCACGCGAGCCAGCAGGCAGGGGAGGGGGGAGGGGAGACACAGAATCTGAAGCAGGCTCCAGGCTCCAAGCTGTCAGCACAGAGCCCAACACAGGGCTCGAACCCACAAACCTCGAGGTCTTGACCTGAGTTGACATTAGACACTTAACCGACTGAGCCACCCAAGCGCCCCTTTGCTGTTTTTCCAGAAGGTGGAAACCGAGGCACCTTCTCAGGGACGTCCTGCAGGGCGCTCGAGGGCTCTGACGAGCAGGCGCCCACTCCTTCCAGCCTGTGCCCTGGCGCGGCGCTTCCCAGGTGTCCCTGGGAGGAACCAAGCTTCTGCTGGTTTTGTTCAGAGGACCCTATTTAAAACCATTCAAAACACTGCAAAACCAGAAGCACGATTTGGGTATTTGAAAAAGTACTCTTTTCCTCTAATAAGCAGAGCGTGCTGGGTTAATTGTCTCTTTGGAGCAAAGTGAGCTTTCGTGTTCTTATGCAAGTTGGATATTCTTATGTTTTATAGGAAGTGACTGATCCTGAGAAAGGATTTATAGATGATGACAAAGTTACCTTTGAAGTCTTCGTACAGGCGGATGCTCCCCATGGAGTTGCGTAAGTTTTCTTCAGTTGGGTGCTCTTAAGAAATGCCTTTTGTGCTGTAGCGAAAGGAGCATAGCCTGTTGACAGATGCATGTGTGTAACTGATAAGCACCCCCGCCGCCTGTGCCCCTGGCACACACGGGAATTCCGGCCACGTTCCCAGCTTCACGTTGTCCCCTTCACTTGGCACAAGTATTGAGCGTTTTCTGTATGCCGGGCCCTGCTGTGCCCTGGGAGTGTGATTCTGGGTGGCAGGAGGGGGCGGTTGTGGGGGGCGGGTCGTACCAGTTCATAAATAACTGTGGGGGTTGGGGGGGTGCCCTGCCTTTATTGCGAAGAGGGCAGGGGCAAGAGTGGTCTGTGAGGGGCGGCAGGTTGGAGGGTCCGGGGGGTGGAGCCAAGCTGGGAGGACCCGCAGGAGATGTGATCCCTCGGCGCTGGGAGGGCTGTGTGCACAAGCTCGGCCTTGCAGAAAGCATGGGGTTGGGGTGTGAGGAGGTTAAGGGGTTGGGGCAGGGAGGCCGTCAGTAGAGACACGGGCGTGGGGGGCGCCTCCAGAAGGTGTGGGGCCAGAGGGGGTCAGCGGGGCCGCGGGCACCTGGGGCGGGCTTAGCGCAGTCTGGGTAGGACGGGCAGGGGCGCGGGGCGGCCAGGCCCTGGCCCTTCTTGGGCAGCCCGTCAGAGCTTGAGTTGTATTCAGGTATCAAGAGTCAGGGCAAAAACAAGAACTCAGCCTTTTGCATTTATTTTCTTTTCCCATTTTGAAAACCTTCCCCTATGTTTATGGTCAGCTCTTTTTTTTTTAATGTTTTATTTATTTCTACGAGAGAGAGAGAGAGAGAGAGAGAGAGAGCGTGAGCAGGGGAGGGTCAGAGAGAGAGGGAGTCACAGACTGAAACAGGCTCCAGGCTCCGAGCTGGCAGTCAGCACAGAGCCCGACGCGGGGCTCGAACCCACGAACCGCGAGATCATGACCCAAGCGAAAGTTGGACGCTTCACCGACTAAGCCACCCAGGCGCCCCAATGATCAGCTCTTCTTGACTAAAATAGTGGGTTGGGATTTTCAGCCTTAACCGGTCTTGACCTATAGTCTTCCTTATCAAACCCTCCTCAGGCACCACCACCTAAATCCTTATGATTATAGTTGGTGAGATAGCCCAGTATAATTTAGGATTCTTGTGTTTTCTTGCCAATTTTTAACATGATCCACAGACACACACATACTTTGACCAGGCTGTTTGGCACCCAGGAGGTGTGAGCAAGGCCCTGGACTAAGCGTTCATGCCATCCCACGGTGGACAGACAGGATGGGCCGTGGTGGCTTGACTGGCGTTCCCTCGAGCTTCCGGTCCCTGTGGGCAGGGCAAGGGGTGTGCAGTGGGGACCGCTAACTGAGAAAATAGGCACTTTCTCCTCCGAGAAAACCACCAGTGTAGCAGAGTAAAAGGAGAACTAGTTGAGAGGTGTGAGCTAAGTGTGCCCCCGTCCACATGCCTGTCTGCTTGTGTGTGAGTCTGCAGAAAGGGGGGTTTCAGCTGTTTCCCTTTCTTGCTGATTCTGCGTGTGACTTACTGCAAATGCGGGGGACCACACGGGGGTCGGTCTGGTAGAATCCAGCCAGTATCTGTATCTGTACATACAGTAGAGCCGTGGCCGGGGTAGGTGACGGCAGTGCTGCAGTTGGCGGCGTTAAGCTGTGTCTCCGGCGCTGGGTTTGTGCAGCTGGGCGAACCGAGCTCGCGACCGTGCTCAGAACTCCGGGCTCCAGTGCCCCCAGTGGTGCGGGCCTGGCGGCGAGGGCTGTGTGGCCATCGCCCCCTGTGTCAGGATGGCGGGAGACAGTGGTGCACAGCAGTGCAGCAGCCACTCGCCGGCATCTGGCCCAGGTGCTCCGCACACACTGGCAGAAGCAGGGGGCGGGGTGTCCTGTGCGGTTTTCCTTCAACCTCGAACTGATCTTGTAGGTGGGATTCGAAGAAGCACACGGGCTATGTCGGTTTAAAGAATCAGGGAGCGACTTGTTACATGAACAGCCTGCTGCAGACTCTCTTTTTCACAAATCAACTACGAAAGGTAAACGGACGGCACTTCTCTCCCTCGGCCTTCCGCCCCCCCTTGTTCTCCGGGTTGAGGAGGTGATGCAGGTCCTGCGTGCGGACTCTGGCGTGCCTCCCCCGTGCCACAGCGCTGTCCCCGGACAGCTGGTGTGCTTGTGCATATCTTTACGCCCCGGCGTTCAGGCACTTGGGAGGCTAACTTGTGTGATCAGAAGCTTGCTGGCTAACTCATTTTGCTGTTGTTGTTTTTAATATGAAAGCCGTTAGCAACATTTGAAAAGTTTTTTGCATTAAAATTGCATTGCAAAGCCACTGGCTGTGAAGTTGAATTTCACATACAGGTAAAGGTCATTTTCACGAGAGTGCTAATAACAGACACCGCAGACATCCTGAGTCTGGTGTAGGCTAGTCATCGACCAGCTTGCAGGGTACAGGCCACACGGACTCCGGCTTGGGGCGGGCACTGGCCGGTCTGCCGGCTTTTCCTGTTAATGTCGGCACTGTAGTGACCCAGACAGGAAGGTGTCGTCGTGGGGGGTGGGGGCACTTACGTTTCATGACCCCTCTTGTTCACAAGGCAATGTTAAGCTAAAAAGTGTTGTCCAAGAGGGATGAAATAAGAAGTGGTTGCCTTTGAATGGCGGGTTTTAGGTACTTTTTTTAATTCTTTTTTTTTTTACTTTCTCATGCTTTTTACATTGCCTTTAAAGACTTCCATGATCTTTTAAAAAGTTTCTGGAACTATTATGATGAGATCATTAGAAGCCCTACCGAACATCTTAGCCATTGTGATATTAAAAATGATACTTTCACATAAAATTCCAATTTTATTTCTTAATTATTTTAGGCTGTGTACATGATGCCAACAGAAGGCGACGATTCGTCCAAAAGTGTCCCCTTAGCATTACAAAGAGTGTTCTACGAGTTACAGCACAGCGACAAGCCTGTAGGCACCAAAAAGCTAACAAAGTCCTTTGGGTACGTATTGTACTGCCTTCACCTTCTGCGAGGATGGGTGAGTGCGTGCTAGAAGCCTCCAGAGCGAAGTGTAGGCATTGAAGTGCGCCTGAGTGTTTTTATCATGGGGTTTGGTTTGTCCTTTGCGGATATAAAAGGCTTTGTTTTAGAATTGGGCCTGAGAAGTCATTCTCCACTTAACGCACCGCAGGATGTGACGATGTTGGTGTCCTGATAGAGTTCAGTGGATCGTTAAATTAGGGGCCCCTGAAGATAATCGCTTCAGAAGATGAATTTACAAATAATGGCCCATCCTCCAGTTTGCTTTTGAAGTCTTAAGTTGCTGAATTTACTCTCATTTGGAATTTGGAAGTGTAAATAAATACAAATGTTCCCTTTCTCTTTCCAAGGTGGGAAACGTTAGATAGCTTCATGCAGCACGACGTTCAAGAGCTGTGCCGAGTGGTAAGTTCCGCGCGGTAACCGCACCCTCCTTCACGTTCACTGCTGCGCAGCCCTGTCGGAAGGGTGGCAAGTAAAACCCCAGAGTCCGTCATGCCAGTGCGACTCTGACGCGCCCACTGCTGTTCAGGACAGAGCCAGGCCAGGAAGGAGAGGCAGCGTCTGTCTAGGTTACGAGCCAGGGAGAATGAGAACAACATTGTCCTTGGAGAGGGCAGCGTGAGGGGACACCTGAATTTTGTTAGCAGCAGGTAGTGTGGTTTCCCTCTGTCACATCAGTGCAGCCGCCCAAGTCACTGATCCGAGGAAGCGCAGGTCGGCTTGCGCAGGTCGGCTTGCACATCTCTCCTGGCTGCCCTGTTTCGCTGTAGACTTGTGACTCCTGTCATTGCTCCGCAGCGCCCAGACTCGTCCTTTGCACAGAATTTCTAATTGAGGCAGTTCTCTGTGCGGGTGATTCTCCCCCAAATTCACTGAGTCACTAGTGAATTCCCATCCTTCCAGTCGTGACCAAAGGCGCACAGACACACACTCACAGACAGACAGACAGACAGACACGCACACACACAACATGAAACGACTATTCAAGGTGATTGGCTGGGCAAGGTGTGTTTTCTGTTTTGCAGCACTAGCTGGATTGAATCCAGTTCATTAAATATCCATGGACAAACCAGTCAATCCTGTTGACAGGCTCAACCTCATTAATCTCTTGGTGTGGACCAATACGAGTTAAGTTTAGTGCTCAATTTACATGCTTTTCCACAGAGGTAAAATGAATATAAAAAATGCTTCTAAAGGCACTACAGATTACTAATTCATTCCAAAGGCTGTATAGAGGTTAATCTCAACTGTTGCATGTAGATGTTTTTGTAAATATCCAACCGAGGAAGAAGATTTTGTATGTTTTCATAATTGCATGCCGAAGGTCATAATATTTATAGTCTAGAACTTCTTTGACCATTGAAATTTCCTAGTCAAGTTTCAAATTACTGTCTATTAATGAAGTATAACATTTTCTTAAAGTCCAAACTTTCTTTTCCAGTTGCTTGATAATGTGGAAAATAAGATGAAGGGCACGTGTGTGGAAGGCACCATACCTAAACTGTTCAGAGGCAAAATGGTGGTATGTGGTTACCAGCTTTAAAGAATGATTTTCATACGATTTAAGAATGCTAAAATGTTGACAATGAACACTTAAGCTCTCCTGTCTTCCTTATTTGTAGTCCTATATCCAGTGTAAAGAAGTAGACTATCGATCCGACAGAAGAGAAGATTATTATGATATCCAGCTAAGTATAAAAGGAAAGAAAAATAGTAAGTTCTGTGTACATAATGGTGTTGCCTTTTGCTAATTTGTTTTGGTTTCATGCTTCACTGACCCAGGCGATTTTGACTGAAATCTAGCACAGATAGAGACACTTCCCCGTGAACACAGGCTCATGGCCCCACACGGGTCAAGCATCCCTACACCTGCCGCCCAGATGTTGGTCCTTCCCAATCACGGCCTCCCCTTCTCAAAAGAGAACCACTGTTTGGTCTTTTAACAACCCCCACCCCCACCCCCCACCCCCGGTTATCTTGCCTGTTTTAAGTATTTATAGAGATGGGATCATGTAGGCCACTCAGGCTCTGCTTCTCTCCTTTGGCTCATCGTCACATCTGCCCGTCCTGTGTCGTGAGAACTCGATGCTTTCCATTGCTTTACCGTCCCCCGCGTGAGGAGTGTGCCGCAGGTGTTTGGAAACCGTTCTTTCCTTGAGAGGTCTGGGTTTTTAGTGCCCGGCGCTGGGCGTAAGGCTTCCTCCGCCCCGGTGCTGTGCCCCGCTCCGGTACGGACACCTGGGCGTGCACGGTGAGTGTAAAAGGCTCCAGGGTAGGCGTACGTTCAGTGGAGGAGGCTGGCGAGGTTCCCCGAGCAGGCTGTTGCTGTCAGCCCCCCAGCCGTGTGTGACTGTGGCCATTGCCCCGCGTCCACGGCGGGACCCCCGCCAGCAGTTTGGGCGTGCTGCGGGGAGAGCGGGGCCAGCTCGGTGTCTGTGGGTACTTCCCTGGAGGCCAGCGACATGGTCACCTTTCCGGCTGGCAATTTGGCTTTCTTCTGAGCATTCGGGATGGAGTCATAGTAACTTGGGGTCCTTGTTACCAGTTCTGACCCCTGCTAGCTCCAGATCTGTCCCTTGTTGGTTTACTTTGTGCTTCCTTGGGGCTGTTTCCCAGCGTCCTCGCACATCCTGGTGGACACACATCCTGGTGGACGTGTCCCTTCTGATTTCTGTCTTGTTGGGTGTGGACCTTCTTCACCTGTGTTCCGGGGCGCGTTGAAGTTGCTTGAGCACGGGTGGTTCTTGGGAGGCTTGTTTTTGTGCCCTGTCCAGGGGGAGCACAGCCGTGTGTAGGTAGTGCTCCTTGGGTCTAGAAGCGAGGCTGCGCCATTCCAGCGCCGCGGCTGGAGTGAGCACAGGCGTTCCCAGGCTGCCGTGCGCCCTGGGGACTGTATCCCATCCATCAGGCGGTTCTTGCCCCGCCCCCGGGTAAGTCTTCCCCTCAGCCTGCCTGTCACTCCTGGAGGCTCCGGAGCAGCTGCTTCCCTCCTGGGCACTCTGGCTGCGGACGCCTGCCGCCCTGGGCCCTGACTCACAGTGAGCGGGGTTGGTTGAAGGGCTTTTTCACCATCATGGTCGTACGCTGCCTGTTTCCTGGGCCCGAAACCTTCTTTCGGACAGTCTTGGGTCCTTGGTGCAGGAGAGTGTAGCCGGTGCCTGTCCGTCCCGAGGGAGCCAAGGCAGGAGCGGTTCTGAATGCTCTGGGCACCGGCCTGCCCCGTCTCTGAGCTGCTCCCCACTGAGGGGCTCTCCTGTCTTCACTCTGCTGAAGTTGCCACGTGTTTAATGGAATTGCTGAATTTTAGTGAAATCACCGGATTGTTCTTAGCTTTTTGTGTCCTAAGAACATCTGTCCTGAATCCATAAGATAGTCTTTGATCCATTCCGTGTGGACCCTGTGTCTCCAGTGTGCCCGCAGTGGTGGTTCGCAGGTGGTGGGACGTCAGACCGGCGCCCCCCCCTCCCCCACCCCCCGCTGGGTCGCTCGGCACCTTTGTCAGCAGCCAGTTACTCATATTTGTGTGGATGTTTTTCGATTCTTATTTCTGGTCCACTGAGTCTCTCTGGGCAAATTCTACACCCCCCGCCCCCAGGTAGAGTACTCAAAGTGTACATGGTGATTGCTGTGGCCACACCGTGAAAGGAGTGCTCTATCCCAGCGACTGTCTTTGTCACGTCCCTCCTTCATCTGTGTGTGTGCGTGTGCGCGTGTGTTTGTGTGTGTGTCGGCGGGGGGGGAACATTCAGGTGCTGCACTCTTGGCAAACCTCAGTTAGCACGATGTTAGGAGTCCTCATCACTGCGTTCTGCATTAGATTCTTAGTCCTTCCCCTCTGACGGCTGGAAATTTGCACCCTTTGACATTGACCCCACATTCTGCTGTTTCTACATGGTCTTGTAGCTTTTTAAGTCTTTGGGGCAGAGTTTGTACTTTAATGGTACTTGATTTTGGTGAAGCTTTTAAAACATTTTTGACTCCGTGTCATAGCTTGAAATCCCCTGAAGAAGCCATGTTAGTGTTGTTAGGGGTCCAGGCTTTCGGGGAGCGGCGGGGGCTTGGTGGTTGGCCCGGGGCAGGGGCTGGAGCCACCGCTGGCGTCCTCCCTGGCGAGCCTGCACCGTCACCAAGGCCTTAGCGAGGTCATTGGCTGACTTCTCTCTCTATGTCTCCCTCAAGTATTTGAATCATTTGTGGACTACGTGGCTGTGGAGCAGCTAGACGGCGACAATAAATACGATGCCGGGGAGCACGGCTTGCAGGTAATGTGGGAGCGGAAGTCACTGTACCTTCACATCAGCGGCTCGTGTGCAGCCCTCAGAGGATGGAATCCCGAGTGCAGACGTTACATTTGGGAGCTCCGATCGCACGGCTGGTGGGGCTGAGGCGGCGGGTGGCAGGGGGTAGAGGGGCCAGGCTGCCTCTCAGGTATCCTGGCGCCCATTGTTTCCTCACCGCATCCATCCCATACACCCCGCCCCCCCTGCCCCCCATCCGCATGGAGCTTTTCTGCAGCTTCTCCCAGCCGCAGTGGACTTGGTCGCTCAGACTCTGCTTTGGGGGAGGGGGGTGAAGCTCGTTTTGGAAAGGATCAAGACTTGTAGGATGAGGAGTGCATCTCCATCCTTGTTCTGGGAGCACATGCCGTCCCTGCTGGTCTCCCCCAAGGCCCCGCAGGGACCGAAGTTCCTTAGGGACCAGGGACCGGTCAGTCTGAAGTCTGGTGGACAGGCACGGCCTGGGGCGTGATGGGTCGGGCTGGTGGGCGGGGCCAGCAGCGCTCCCTTGGATGCAGCCATCAGGGATCTGTGTTGCTCTCCTAACCCGGACACAGCGGCTCCGCTGGTTGCTGATTTCTCGGACCATCCTGTTTGCCAGGCTTGCTCGTTTACAGCAAGTGCCCTGGTGCCCATGGGCCCACTCTGCAGTGGCCCTCGGATCTGGCCTTCGCCTGTGCAGTCAGGCCACTCAGGGATGTCGCATTGTGGATCAGAAAGTCACGTTGCAAACACGCAACTAGATGTGCTCAGGGAGCGCTCGGTCAGCTCACAAGAATTGCCCTTGTCCACAGTGGGTGTCTTGGGGTCTGGTGATTTCAGAACCACAGTCTCAATGGCCTGTGGTCGAGGGACGTTCTTTGATTCTTTCAAGTTGCAGGAAAACCATGCCATTCCTGTGTGTGGCACAGGCTGCCAGGTTTTCCTTTTCTTCCCAAAGAAACTTTGTCCTGTAAGCGCGCTAATGCCACATCAGAGACCATTGTGGCTTGTCCCAACCGAGTCCCTCTGGGTGGACACAGCCTAGAAGCAAGGTCTGAATTGGAAGTTGAGCTGTGACGAGGGCCCTGGTGGCCTGGTGGTGGCTGAGTTTGCCGCAGTCTTATTTTCGTGAGGACACCCGAGTCAGGCCCTGGAGGGAGGGGGAGGCCTTGTTCAGGGGCGGGTGTGTCCTGCAGCACAGCTCTGCGTTGCTGGTGCCGAGGACAGTCTTGAGAAGTGGGTTGAACTAAGCACTGAGGACGCACTCTGACGCAAAGGTCCTGGAAGTCCAGGGTGACAGAGGCTGGTCTATCTAGTCCTGGTGGCCGGGACTCTGCAGAACCCCGGACCTTACAGCGTCGTGGTCCCAGCCTTCTGCCTCTGTGCAATGATGTCTGTGCTTTCCCATGTTTTCCTTCATGTTTAATGACCATGTGACCTGGCAGCATGGTTAAGCCCTCAGTTATTACCGGAACATGACCCAAAGTAAACCTCGCACACCAGCTGCTGCAGCATCGGCTCAGGTTTCGTTAAAAAGAAAATAAAAGTCTTTATTTTTTATTTTTGAGAGAGAGAGAGAGAGAGAGACAGTGTGAGCAGGGGAGGGTCGGAGAGAGAGGGAGACACAGAATCTGAAATAGGCTCCAGGCTCTGAGCTGTCAGCACAGAGCCTGATGCAGGGCTTGAACCCATGAACTGTGAGATCATGACCTGAGCTGAAGTCAGACACTCAACTGACTGAGCCACCCAGGCAGCCCTATTTTATTTTACTTTTTAATTGCAGTATGGTTGATATGCAGTATCTTATTAGCTTCAGGTGTGTCACGTGAGATTTGTGTACAGACATGAAATGTTCACGACAACATGCCTGGTGGCCATCTGTCCCCACACGGCGTTCTCAGTGTCCCTGACTATATCCCTACGTTGTACTTTGAGTCTGTGACCTATTTATTTTATAACTGGAAGTTGGTACCTCTCAGTCCCCCTCACCTATTCCGTCCCATCCCCTAATCCCTGCCCCCCGAAAACTACCCGTTCTCTACTTTGGGGTCTGTTGCTTAAACAGCATTTTAAAAGCACCCCAGGTGGATACCCGTGAACCCTCTCCTCTCCCCCCATGTCTCGCCGACTGCTGTTGCTGCCCTTGCTCCAAGGACGAAGGAGGCCCAGCTAAACTGCGTTTCTTTTTCAATGTTCAGGAAGCAGAGAAAGGTGTGAAGTTCCTAACTTTGCCGCCAGTGTTACATCTACAGCTGATGAGGTTTATGTATGACCCTCAGACGGACCAAAACATCAAGATCAATGATAGGTAATCTACAGTGGGTGTAAAGTTGAGATCGAATCATCGCCTGACTTTGGGGGTCAGTCTCCGTGCTGTGTTTGTCTTTTTATAATGTCCGTCCATCTCCGATGTAGTTAGCAGTTCCCTCGTGCCTCAGTTTCCGAGAAGCTATAATTTTAAAGGGATCAGTTCAGAGTTTCGGAGGCTGTTCCTCCTGTAGCTCCCTCTCCGGGAACCCGGGCCTTCTGTGCCGTGGCGGATGGACGTCCCGGGGGAGGTGCTTTCTGTTCCCCCCGGGGGAGCTGTTCCCTCAGGAGCGGGACTTGATGTTCCTGTACTGTTTTGTACTCTCTCTGTTGGTCTCGACTTCTGTGATGTGCTGGGATTTTCAAGAAGAGGATGTAGCTGGATGTGTGTCTTCAAAATGCCAGATAAAAAAGAATGACAGTATAATCACCCTTACCTGGTTTAGAATACAGAATTTGTGTCCTGACTGGTTTGAGCACAGGAGAGCGCGCAAAAGGGGACCCGATCTGATTAGTTGCCACCGGCTGGGTCTCTGCCCGCTCATCGTTGCCCGTGACTGAGGAGGCCTACGAGCCGCCCAGCCAGACCTCATACCCTCACACCCGGCAGTGACCCAGCCAGGAGACGCCTGGTGTGAACTTGTCCTGACGCTGGCTCCTGGGTGGCCTCCTCCGTTCAGAAACCTGTTGCGCACCTCTTGGCGTTGTGGGCATTTTCTCACCCCGCCTGAGTCTTGTGCTGCTGTGTCAATAATGTCCCAGCAGATAGGGGCGGCCACACATGGGGTCCGTAGGGCCTCCCGAGCCCGGTTGATCCCTCCGTCTCCACAGCCAGATGAGTCAGTCCGTTAAGAGCGTCTAGCAGTGAAGCCTCCCGATGAAATACATTACATGTCAGTGAAACCTGGATTTCTTTAAAAAATTTTTTTATAGGTTTGAATTCCCAGAACAGTTACCACTCGATGAATTTTTGCAAAAAACAGATCCTAAGGACCCTGCAAATTACATTCTTCATGCAGTCCTGGTTCACAGTGGAGATAATCATGGGGGACATTATGTGGTTTATCTAAACCCCAAAGGGGACGGCAAGGTAAGTGCTGGGCAGGGCCTGGGTCGGATGTCTGGGGGGTAGGACACTGACCCTGCACTCCGCCCCGCCTTTCCCTGTCGCCGCCCAGTGGCCTGGCTAGTGCAGGATCCCACCCTGGGCCCTGATTTGTCTGCGTTCCCTTGCGTGAGTTGCTGATACCTTCACGGGGAACAGGAGATAGTGCTTGCACTTGACGTGTGCGTTTCTGCCGCAGTATTGCCCGTGGGACCTTTATTGTCATATCTAGTGGGAGGCACTTGCTCTTCACTTAAGAAACCCTCATGGCCGGGCCCGGGCAGGGGCCCGTGTGGACTGCACGTTGTTCTGCATGCCTGCTTGTCCGTGCTGTGCGATGCCCCCTCCTGTCTCCCGGTCTTCCCGGGGGGGGTGAGGGTCTCCTTGGGGTCTGTCCTGGACCGTAGGGCCAGTGCAGAGCAGCGGAGGCGGGGCCTGCTACACTCCTGCAGAGGAGGCTTGGAGGGGGGTCCACACAGCAACCGATCATAGCAAAACCTTCCTCTGCAAGAGTTCACGCGATTTAAAGCGCCTCAGTCCGCAGTGAGGAGAGTGGAAGAGAAGCACCGTGTACCACTGCTGACTCCAGGCCCTCATTTGCTGTGATAACATGTCACACGATAGGACATCTGTGTCCCATTAATTTTATAACCACACTGTAAAATTCCAGTTCTACCAGCAGTCAGGTGTCCTCTGCACGATTTTCTCAAATCTGTAGAGTTTTCCTGTCGGAATATTGAATCTGATTTGAAGTGGGCCATGTGAGTCTGTGAACAGAATTGCCGAGGGACAGATGCACGGCTGCCCCAGGCTGCAGGCCCCGGACGCCGGGGTGCTGGCCACTCCCGAGAGGCTGGCCCGAGGCAGCTCCTGGCCCGGCACCTCGGCCCAGGCCACTTGCAGGAAAATGCTGCCTCGTAGGCTCTGAGCCTCTCACCTCTCTCTCTGCCGCATCTTGTTGCCAGTGGTGTAAGTTCGATGACGACGTGGTGTCCAGGTGTACGAAAGAGGAGGCCATCGAGCACAACTACGGGGGCCACGACGATGACCTCTCGGTGCGGCACTGCACCAACGCCTACATGTTGGTTTACATCAGGGAATCGAAGCTGAGTGAGTAGCGCCGCCGGTGCGGCCCCCGTCGCGACCCCCACGGGCAGGCTGGACGGGCGTGCGGTCCGGGTGCGGACTCGCGGTGCCAAGTGACCTCACTTGAACCGGATCTGCCCTGTTGACGGCAGCGCTGCACTGGGACATTCTCGGGAGGGGAACGGAGACCCTAAATGAGGGCCGTTTGTCGTGCAGGCGAGGTGTTACAAGCTGTCACCGACCACGATATCCCTCAGCAGTTGGTGGAACGACTCCAGGAGGAGAAAAGGATCGAGGCTCAGAAGCGGAAGGAGCGGCAGGAAGCGCACCTCTACATGCAAGTGCAGGTGAGCCCCCCGCCCCGGGCAGGCCCTGCGCTCGGCCTCGCCTCCCCGCCTGGGGCCGCCTCCGGGGGTGCTGTGTTCCACTTCCCTGACCGTGTGGGGTGTGTGCTCCAGCCCAGGCTGCGGGCCGGGGTCAGAAGTACTCACACCCCCAGTCGCTGGGTCAGGGGTGGGTGAGCAGCACAGAGGGGTCAGAGAGAAGGGCCTCAGGTGTGCGAGCTCTGGTGGGCGGTGGGAGGTAGCCTCCAGGCCGCAGAGAAGTGTGACTGGCGACGGGGACCGAAAGGAGGGTGGGACTGAGAGGTGAATTTCCGGGTGGCGTTGGTTCGTGGTTCGGGTGTGAACCTTTTAGAGAGTTGATGCTGGGAAAGGCGCTGGCTCACTCATCCTGGCGGGAGGGTGTCCGGAGACCGCCGCCCAGGTGGCTTTCCCGCTGGGGCTCGTGGCTGTGTGGAGATGGACGGGTGGGTCTCTGTTCTGAATAAACGCCCGATTCATCTGTCGTCGTTTTGATCCTTTTCTCCTTGGGTCTTCTGAGGAAGGCTCCTTGGAGCCAAAGACTAGCTGTTTTTAGTATTTTACTGCTTGAGCTCCATTTTGGTTGGCGTGGTCTCATGGCATTTGTGTGTCACCTGGAAACTCTGTTGTGTGGTTTCTTGTGCTTTCAGATAGTTGCAGAGGACCAGTTTTGTGGCCACCAAGGAAACGATATGTATGATGAAGAAAAAGTGAAATACACTGTGTTCAAAGTACTGAAAAACTCCTCACTGGCTGAATTTGTCCAGAACCTCTCCCAGACCATGGTGAGTGCCGGCCATCCTGGGGGTGGGTATTTCGCTCTCCCACGTTTTCCTGCCGTGCCTGGGAGCTGCATGGGGTCGGACCGGCCACCCGAGCCCTGGAATGCTAGTAGCCCTGAAGGGTGAGTCTTGTCCATGTCAGCAGGGAAAGCTGTAACTCTAATCCTAGAATCATCACATTCATTTTTATTTGAGAGAGAGGGAGCACACTTCATGAGAAGGTGGGGAGGGGGCAGGGGAATCAGTGCAGAGCCCCACACGGGACTCAAACTCAGGATCCGGGAGATCATGGCCTGAGCCAAAACCAAGAGTCGGATGCTTAACTGACTGAGCCACGCGAGTGCCCCCACGTGGAATTAACATATGAACTGATTTTGTTTTAATTAATTTAGTTTCCTTTTTCTTCCCCAGGGGTTTCCACAAGATCAAATCCGGTTATGGCCCATGCAGGCAAGAAGCAACGGAACCAAGCGGCCGGCGATGTTAGACAACGAGGCAGACGGCAACAAAACGGTAAGCGTCGTGGGTGCTGCCTGTCCTGACGGGGTGTGCGGGCGGCACGGCTTGTCTGCCTCCAGCCGCTTCGTGAGGGGCGGGCCTGTCCTTCACGCTCACGTGGCTGCTGCCGTGGCCTCAAACCATAGCATCTCTCTTGGAAATAGATGATTGAGCTCAGTGACAATGAAAACCCCTGGACGATATTCCTGGAAACCGTTGATCCCGAGCTGGCTGCCAGTGGAGCCACGTTACCCAAGTTTGACAAAGATCGTAAGTGCCTTTGGAGCGCAAAGCTGGCTCCCTGGCCTGCCTTCTGGACAGAGGGGGTCCGGCGTTCTTGCCTTGCAAAGAAAACTGGTTCCCAAAACGGCCCTTGGCCCCCTTCCGGGTTCATGTTTGTGGGCGAAGCCGGGTAGTCCCGACCGCCCGGTGGTGGCAAGAAGGCAGCGGCCGCGTTGAGTCCTTGTGACCTGCCTTTGTCTCGTGCCTGCCGGGGGCTGGGACAGCACCGAGCTCGTAGGCTCTTCCCTCCAAGGGCTGGGTCTTCAGTAGTGCAGGCTTCACGGCCCATGTGACCTGTGCCGCCCTAAAGTGGCTGCAGAGAATGCGTAGATGGGCAGTTTGGCTGTTGACACAGCGAGTGGGTCATGTTTGCACTCTCTCACTCGGCGGGGTGCTTCTGCAGGCCCTCCCCTCTCCGGCGGAGATGCTCTGTTAGCGTATTTCCTTGGCAACAATGCTCAACCAGCTAGTTATCCCTGTTGTGGAAGTGCGAGACTCCTGATGAGTTCACCGCGCTGGGTCCCAGCCGCACTGCCTCAGATTAGTGTGTCCTGGGGCGGGGGGGGGGGGGTCATCGTCCTCATGTGACATGGCTGCTTTTAGGTGCATTACTGGTCCTTTTCACTTCTCAGCTTACCGTCAATATTTTTAAAACATTGTCCCAAGTAGGAAGACCCTAACAAGCCGTGCATTAACCTTGTAGATGATGTCATGCTATTTTTGAAGATGTATGACCCCAAGACTCGGAGCTTGAATTACTGTGGGCACATCTACACGCCGATATCTTGTAAAATACGTAAGTCCTCGCGCCGACCGCGTGCCGACCGCAGAGCTGGTTTCGTCTGCACGCCGCTGTGACAGCTGCGGATTCTGTGTTTTTCTTGCTCCCGCAGGTGACTTGCTCCCGGTTATGTGTGACAGAGCAGGATTTGTCCAAGATACTAGCCTTATCCTCTATGAGGTTTGCACGGCTTGTTTCTCCGCACCCGGTGCATCCGTGGCGGCTGGGGGGCGGCTAACTGGAGTAGGAAGCATGCAGCCCCGGCGCGTCGGGTGCCGTGAAGCTGAGGGCATGTCCTCACTGACGGTCTGTGATTGCGGCGTCTTTGTGGGCATGAGCACTTCCCCCGCGTTTTCGCTTAAAGAGAATGCGGGGCTGAGGGCGTGTGCGGGAAGGACACGCGGTGCCTGGCCGCGTCGAACACGAGGCAGACGCTGAATTGAATCTGTTCATCTCTTTTTCTCTAGGAAGTTAAACCGAATTTAACAGAGAGAATTCAGGACTATGATGTGTCTCTTGACAAAGCCCTCGATGAACTCATGGACGGTGACATTATAGTGTTCCAGAAGTACGTACTCTATGAAGGGCGTCATCGTCACCGGGTACAAGTGTCCCTAAGCCCTAGAACCAGGGAACAGAATAGTGTCTAGAGCCCACATGACGTCTAGTTTGAGGCAGCTGAGGTCGTTGATGGAAGTTGAGCTTCTCTTGGGTTGCGGACGATGGGCAGCGAACCTCTGCCTCATTCACCGAGTGCTCTTATTTCTGAAGAAACCGTGCTGAGCAGGGTGACTCCTCCCGGGGTGGCAGGCGTCTCTACGGAGCCGCGCGGCAGTTCTTCCTCCCCTTAGCGCCCGAGGGTGCCCAGCGCGCCTGAGCATGAGAGTGGTGGCCTGTCCGCTCTGGTTAGAGAGGAGGCCCTGAGCCTGAGTGCCCGCCCGCGCACCCCCGCACCCCCCCCCCCCCCCCCCCCCCCCCCGTGTGGAAATGGGAGGACACTGTCATTTCTGTACTGAAGGGCGGCGAGCAGGCGCAGGGCACCCCTTCTGTGCTGTCCTGGCCGGGACCGCGGTGGCCGGTACGGGCTGCGGCATCCTTAAAATGCAGGTGGGGATTTCTGTCCACACCTGTTTGTGTCACTGAAGTTTGGGAGTGGATGCCTCCCCCCCCCAGTAGCCCTGGCCTGGACTTTGATTCAGTCTCCCCACTGTTTCTTCCTCCCACTAGGGATGACCCTGAAAATGATAACAGTGAACTGCCCACTGCAAAAGAGTATTTCAGAGACCTCTACCATCGCGTTGATGTCATTTTCTGTGATAAAACAATCCCCAACGATCCCGGATTTGTGGTTACATTATCAAATCGAATGAATTATTTTCAGGTATTTGATAAATGCTCTTTTCCCTTCGTATCCACAGCAGAAAGACCCAAGTTCTTGTTCAAACAGTGCTTGAGGCTAATGGATTTGGTTGCGGAGGGAGGTGGCAGCCCCGTTGTCACTGTTGGAGGAAGCTCCTGATTGAGGGGCCTGGCCTCGGGGCCGCGGCTGTTCTGAACTTACTGCTCACCCCTCCCTGCTCCCCTCCCCCCACAGCCACACCTCCTACACCCCTACATCCACCCACCCTGCTCCCCCACACCCTCCCTGCACCCACCTCAGCATAATTTGTTTCAGAGATGGTAGTTGTAACAGCAGCTTTGCTTCACTTACAGCACTTACTGGAAAATAAACCCGTAGACCTCACCGTTAAAAGTAAAAGACCTTGGGGGCGCCTGGCTGGCTCCGTTGGAAGGAGGAGTGGTTCTTGGTCTCGGGGTCGGGAGCATGAGCCCCGTATTGGGTGTAGACTTTACTCAGAGACATAAACTTCCAAACTAAAAAGGTGGAAAGCCCTGTGACCGCTGCCTGCACCAGTGTCTGCCGCCACGGGGCCCCTGGGGAGGACAGTTGGTGCCTGCTGGGGCAGAGTTTGAGGCCGTGTAAGTTCAGGCTGTTAGTTCATATTTAGGAACGTCAGGTAAATGGTTTCGGTGGTCAGGTTTATAAACAACTCTCAGTTCATTCCCCAAAATGAGACTTCCTTTCTCTCCTGGGGTCCCCCACCTCCTCCCAGGTTGCAAAGACAGTGGCGCAGAGGCTCAACACTGACCCCATGCTGCTCCAGTTTTTCAAGTCTCAAGGGTAAGCCGCACCCACGGGCACTCGCTCTTCAGTCTGTGCCGCGTGGCCCCCGTATCCATGTGAACATCGTGGAAGTCAGTCCCACAAGTAGCTGGCCACGGCCCCTGACATGCCATCTCCTAGTGAGAGAGAGAGAGTGCTGCCTACACGCACATGTGGCCATGCCGCTGCTGGGCGGCCTCACCCAAAGCCAGACTTGCCGTAGATCCGTCGTCGGCACGCCGCGTCCGGCCGGGGCCTTCCCAGGCAGGCCTGTGCGCTCCGCGTCCCCATAGCAGAGCGCCTGCCGGCGGGACGGCGGGGCGCAGGGGGCGTGCGGTGCTCGGGAGACGTACTGAGGGAAGCCCGCGGGCAGCGCCGCTTCCAGAGGCAGGCGGGAGGCCGCGCGCTCACGGCTCTTTGTTTCAGGCGCGTCGACAAGGCATCTGTTGACGTGCTGTTTTGTGCAGTTACAGGGACGGCCCGGGGAACCCTCTTAGACATAATTACGAAGGGACGCTACGAGATCTCCTCCAGTTTTTCAAGCCTCGACAGCCCAAGAAACTGTACTATCAGCAGGTATGAGTTCGAATTCGTGTTACGGGGGTCACGAAGAGAAGGCTTGGGTTTGGTGGAGGCGCATCTGACAGTCTGTCTTTTCTAACTAGCTGAAGATGAAGATCACAGACTTTGAAAACAGACGGAGTTTCAAGTGTATATGGTTGAACAGCCAATTTAGGGAAGAGGTACGTTTTTTTAATGGTGTGAAGCTGTACTTTTATTGGCGTTTGTTTAATGTTTCCACCCGTCTAGCCCTTGAAGACCAACAACAGAAGAAAGGCGTTGGAGGCCCTCAGTCCCCTCCTGCCACCACGGCTGGAGCGGCTCCCATCGGGCACATGTGCCTGGCCGGAGTTTTCTGGAACCCTGTGTGCCTCTGGGCCTCCTCAGGTGGGGTGGGCGCTGGAGTCCGCCGTTACTGAGGCTGGTCCCGCACAGAGGGCAGGTCCCGCCTGCTTGCAGGTGGTGGTTCTAGAGAGTCTGGCCCTGCTTGGACCCCGAGTGTTTCGCCGTTCTGGCTCCACCGGTTTCGAAGGCGCACGCGAGCCCCATGCCATCCACGCTCCTCCGGGTGGGAGTGGCAGGCTGAGGTGGCAGCTCCACCCCTGGGTCCCGTCATGTCCCTGTGCTGGGTCCAGCAGGCCAGGGGGCAGCCTTCTGTGCGTGGTTCCCTGGGGAGCTGTCGTGTGAATGGCTGCCTTTCTGCATCAGCGTCGTTTCTTAAACTCCTCTTGGGGTCGGGAGGGGGCGCTCCCGGGTTTGGGCACGTGGGCAGAATTCACACGTCGGCGATGTGGTGGAAGGTGGAGACGACAGTCAGTCTTCTGCCTTTTGGTCACGTTGTAGCTGACGCTTAGGTTTTCTTCAGAGCATTTGTTTCATCCTGCCCTTTCCTAGGAAATAACACTGTATCCCGACAAGCACGGGTGCGTCCGGGACCTGCTGGAAGAATGTAAAAAGGCTGTCGAGCTCGGGGAGAAGGCGTCGGGGAAACTTAGGCAAGTATTTCCTGAAGCCGCCGGCGGGCTGTGGGGGGCCGTGGTCTCCTGCGGCCGTGTCACCAGGCCACCGGCCCCTGGCACCCATGCTCAGGGCTGCAGCCCGTCTCCTGTGGCGGTTCACAGATCCTTTGTAATGGAGCTGCCCCCTGCCTTTTTTCTTTTGGGAGAAAGAGAGTGGAAGTGAGCGAGGGGCAGAGAGAAAGAAAGAAGTGGGGCTCACACGGGGCTCGTGCTCAACCGATGTGGGACTCGAACTCATGAACTGTGAGATCGTGACCTGAGCCACTATCAGACGATTAACAGCGGAGCCACATTTTCTTCCTTCCCTGTCTCCTGATTAGTACTGAGCTGCAGTAAAAAGTGAGATTCAGGTAGAAAGGCCACCCAGCAAGGAGAGGATGCAAGTAGAACGTCAGCCGCAGCTGCTCTGGGCTGCGTGTGAGGAGTGAGGGCGCTTCTGATCCGGTTAGCCGGTGTTGCGGCCGAAGGCGGAAGCCCCCGATTGACAGCAGTGTTTATTCTGAAATAAACAGAGGTGACCGCTCCTACCACGGGGCCTGACGGGCGCTCACAGGACAAAACAGCCCTTGGGGCTACTTGGTTCACGGAATGTTTGCTGTGTGATATTCATGAATGAATGAGATCTTTATTCTCTGAAGAGTAAGAGAGAAAAAGGGCACAAGTGCGGCCCCGTGTGGAGCCGTTGCCCCGGAGGGTGTGCCCGGTTCCGGGAGACTCCAGCCCTCCCTCTCTGTGCTCACCCGCGGCCGCGAGCCTCCGCCCGGAGGACCCGCGTCGGTCTCTTCTTGAACCACACACTCCTGGGGCCACCGGCGAGCATCCTGTCCCCTGTGCTCCCCAGGGACACCTGCTTTGTACCCCTCGAGCCTAACGAGGAAAGCCAGAGCAAATGTCGCTAGCTTCATAGTAAAGGGTTTCTCTCCAGGAAAACCGCCCATGGGCCCTGCTGGCCGCGGAGCGATGTGGCTCACGCCCCTCCCCCCCGCCCCTGTTTTGTGCAGGCTGCTAGAAATCGTAAGCTACAAGATTATCGGCGTGCACCAAGAAGACGAGCTGTTAGAATGCTTATCTCCAGCGACGAGTAGGACGTTTCGAATAGAGGTAACCGGCCCTCGCGGACGCAGGTCTGCTCAGAGGCTGCCCGCCGCCCAGGGGACAGCTCGGGCTCCGGTGTCCGGAGACCCAGAGTTCCCTCCCAGCGCCAGCGCGTGATCCCTTCCAGTCCCGGGCTCCCCTTGTTCTAAAAAAAAATTTTTTTTAATGTTTTACTTATTTCTGAGAGAGAGGGAGAGAGGGAGACACAGAATCTGAAACGCGCTCTAGGCTCTGAGCTGTCAGCACAGAGCCCACGCGGGGCTTGAACTCACATGAGATCATGACCTGAGCCGAAGTCGGACGCTCAACCGACTGAGCCACCAGGCGCCCCCGGGCTCCCCTCATTCCAGCGAGACCCACACACGGTGTGTGTCTGTGTGGACCGTGCTGTGGGCTCAGCATACCCCCCGCCCCCCAGGAAATCCCCCCGGACCAGGTGGACATAGACAAGGAAAGCGAGATGCTCGTCACGGTGGCACACTTCCACAAGGAGGTGTTCGGGACGTTTGGGATTCCGTTTCTGCTGCGGATCCACCAGGTGAGGCCGCTGGGGGCGGGCCGAGGGCCACAGCACTTGGGGCTTCGCGCCGCGGGTGGGGGCCTGCCGCGGGGGTGTGCGCACACGCGTCCTCTGCCGTCCGCAGGGCGAGCATTTCCGAGAAGTCATGAAGCGGATTCAGAGTCTGCTGGACATCCAGGAGAAGGAGTTCGAGAAGGTAGTGCGGCGGGGCATGTCCCGTGTGGGCAGCACCCCCGTCTCAGCCCTCAGCCCCCCCCCCCCCCCCCCCCCCCCCCCCCCCCGGCCGGTGGTGAGGATTGCAGGCGCCCGGGGCTCACAGGGGACGGGCCTGTCTGTCTTTCAGTTCAAATTTGCCATAGTGATGATGGGCCGACACCAGTACATCAACGAGGATGAGTATGAAGTGAACTTGAAAGACTTTGAGCCCCAACCTGGTAAGAGCCACCCCCGCTACCCCCTAGCCCCCTGGCCCGAATGGTAGGCGGTGCTGGGTTCCAGTTCCTTCTGCAGGGCAGGGAGGCCAGGAGCATGACCCAGGGGTTCCTTTAGCTGCACCTGGGGCTGACTCATCGGTGACCTCTGACGGCACGCTGGGATGGTGGAGGGGGGTGGCCTGTGGGGCTCGGAGCCCCCCTTCCCCGGGAGCCCAGCCCTGGGCTCAGTCACGGGGCCCACTGTTCCAGGGCTTCCCTGCTGTCCGGCCTCAGCCGCGTGTCTCTCTCTCCACCAGGTAACATGTCTCACCCTCGGCCTTGGCTAGGGCTTGACCACTTCAACAAAGCCCCAAAGAGGAGTCGCTACACCTACCTGGAAAAGGCCATTAAAATCCATAACTGACCTCCTCACCCGGTGCGTGCGGGGCGAGGGGCCGTGCGTGGGTGTGTGCCCCTTTTTAACAGCCTAGAACTTTGGTACACGCGCACCATCCGAAGTCTTCAGCAAGAGGATTCGCTGCTGATGTTAATTTTATTTTGTTGAGGCTGTTCCGTTTGGCTTCTCTGTATCTATTGACTGCCCTTTTTGAGCAAAATGAAGGTGTTTTTATAAAGCTTGGATGCCAATGAGAGTTATTTTATGGTAACCACAGCGCAAGGCAACCGCCAGCGTAGCGGGGGAGCAGAGGCGAGGGCCGTGTCTGGCGGGCGGAGGCCCGGGGTCGCGGCAGCAGCCTCCAGCTGGTCTCACGTTCAGGCTCGTCTGCCGTTTCCTTCAGTTCTACTTTCCATGACCTTTTGTGCATCTGTAAAGGCAAAACCGAGAAACTCACAACCTAATAAATAGTGCTCTTTCCTTCACTGCGTGTGCTGTCCCCCTTCCTCGGCCCCCCCCACCCCCACCCCCCGCTGCCTGGGTCCGTCGGCCACTACCGTCCTGCAGCCCGCACAGCCTGGACGCCCCGAGCCTGAGCTCAGTCCCGGCGGGCGGCCCGCTGCTCAGCACAGTGCGGGTGCGGCGTGCGCCGCCTGTCCGCAGGCCCACCCCTCGGGCTCCCCGGTCCGTACGAGCAGGTGAAGCATTCTCCGTAGGATCGCCTCGGAACGGAACCGACGGAACAAGGAAAGGAGAGAGCCTTTTACAAAGAGGGCATGCTCACTAGCGGTCAGTACGCTGTTGACTTTGTATAGAAAAAAAAAAAAAGAAAAAAATGAAATTGTATATTTAATGAGTGAACATGTATAATTCGCCACGGGAGGAGGTGACTTTCGGTTGGGTGCATCTGAGTGACTCCCTGATGTTGATATTCATTGTGTGTAGTTTTATTTCAGTCCCAGCCTTGTTTCCTCTTTTTTTTTTTTTTTCTTTCTTTTCTTTCTTTTTTTCTTTTTCTTTTTCTTTTTTTTTGAGCTAATGCCGGCTGCGTGTCTAGTTTTGAGTGCGGTAAAATAGAATCAGCAAATCACTCTTATTTTTCATCCTTTTCCAGGGTTTTCGTTTGTTTCTGTAGCAGCAGTGTACACCCACTCTTCCTGTATATTGCCTTTTTGCTGGAAAATGTTGTATGTTGAATAAAATTTTCTATAAAAACTCGAAGTCGGTGAGTGGCGAGGAGGTCGAGGGCGGCTTGGGCTCCCCCTGGGGGTCTGCGTGGGACTGCTGCTCTGGGATTGCTCCCGCACCGTCCTGCTGTCCGGGGTTGGGTTTCGCCTCTTCCTGGTCACGGTTAAGCTCCGGCAGCGGAAGGTTTCCCGGGAGGAAACCGGGCCCGAGTCTGAGGACCGTGATGCGGCGGAGCCTGTGGGTGGCCCTGCGGGCATGTCCCATCCAGCGCACGCTCGCGCTCCCGGACTGCCTGGGCTGGTCTCTGCCTCGGAATGGCTTTGTGTGCAGGCTTCCCCGGCCCCGTGCGTGTGTTCACCCCCCACCCCGGGACTTGCCCCCTCCTGCCCTGAGAGAGAGGGTCCGGGCAGGCCCGCGAGGACTTTGACTGTGTGTGTGCCGTGAGCCTGAGGATTGGTCTGTTTTAGGTGTGGCCGTGGGTTGGCTCTAGTCGGGTAGCTTGAACAGGGTTGTCCCTTAAGTTACAAAGTGACCGTGGGGAAGACTGAGGACATGGACCCGCCGCGCCTTTCCCTGTCCCCTCCCTCCCCACTGTAGGGCCCGGCGACTGCGCGCAGAACACTGGTTGTGGGGCACGGGTGGGACCCAGCCTTTCAGACCGCTCACTCTAAGCCCCGAGGACGTCCCCGTCTACTGACGCCGTGAGTCCCCAGAAGGAGGAGTCCCTTGGGAGCTGTAATGTAACGTGACTGAGGCGCAGGACCATCCCACGTGACCCGTCCCCGGGAGTCGTGTGCAGAGAGAAATCGGAGCGCACCAGCGTACGGGGCGTGCCGTTTTCTGAACTGCCGTTCCTGGTGGGCAGGCCTCACCTTCCCGCTGGGGACCCGTCGCCGTCCTCCAGCAGGAGGCGGTGGGTGTCTCCTGCCGCGTGTGCTGCGTGTCGCCCTAGCAGTAAAAAGCGGCGTCTGTGTGCACAGCGCTGGGAGGTGCATCTTGGGTGCGCGACAAAGGGCTGCGGTGAGGCGCCCTGCAGCGGGGTCCCTGGGGTGGGTGGCCCCGACCCGAGCTCCAGGGCCACGTGGTGGGTTCTTGTCTGGGCCTTCCCTGCGTGTCTCTGCTTGTCGGGAGGCGCGCGGTCGTGGTTGGCTCTGGGCTTGCCAAGGGGACGCGTGAGTCAGTTGGGGACGCGGCTCTGGGGCCCCGCGGTGTCGCTGCTGGAGCCTGGAGGCAGCCATGCGTCACACTTGAGCAGATGGATGCAGCCGCGCCCCAGGCACAAGCCGCCGGTCCCTGAGGTTCAGGGGAAAGGAGCCGCGGGGGGAGAAGCTGTGTGAGCACGGCCCCGGGGCCAGGCCGTTCCTGAAAACACACGGAAACCGCGGACACGCACTTCAGACGTCGGCACATCGGGACCACGGGCCCCACGGACTTGCGTGTGGGGCTCAGCCTTTCCCTCCGCCTTGACGTTTCTGTCCTGGCCCAGTCCTGTCCAGGAGCGCCTCCTGCCACGGTGGAAGGTTCTGTCTGCGCGGCCCAGAGCAGTGCTGCAGCCACACGTGGCTGCTGGGCACCCGAGATGCGCCGCAGTGGCTGAGGAAGTGGGTTCGTAATGGATTTGTCATTTTGCTGCGCTGGCCACATGTGGCCAACATCTACCACGTTGGAGGAAGCCGCCCCAAGCCAACGTTCCTCACGTCAGGGGTCGTTACCGTGATTGGCTCACTCGGAGCCTTGACTTAACCTAGAAAACACTAACTAGCAGGCTTTCCTGACCTCTTACTGGATGCGTTTACTGGATGGGAGCAAAGTTACGGACGAAGCGCTTGCCTCGTGCCCCGGCAACGGGAGCCTGTGCAGACCTGTCCTTCCCGCCTTTATCTTGAGTGAGGCTGTGAAGCCAGGCCCACGGGGGGTTTCAGAGTGGTCAGAGCGAGCTGCTCTCACCCGCCGACGGACGGCTGGACCCAGGAGCGGGCCCGTGGGTGCGTGGGTGCCGACGCCATGATCTGGCCGGAGTCGGTGTACGTTCAGATGTGGCCAGACGCCACACCCCAGCCCCCAAGGTGCTCATCTGTCCCCTCGGCCAGCACTAAAGAGCCTGTCCCTTCACTTTGCCAAGTCCACCTGCAGAAATGCGTTCAGGGCTGCATCTGCGGCCCCAGCCGCTTTCAGCCCCTGGCCTTTGGGCTCCCCACACGACCACCGCCCCTCGCCCTCCTCGCCCCTGCGCCCACAGCTCGGCTCGGCCTGGGTGCCCACGTCTTCCCATGGCAGCATGCCCCCCGCCGCACCCCAAGCGCTCCAGGCTGGCAGCAGCAGGCTCACGAAGCCCCACACCCTGCTGCCTGGTCCTGGGGTAAGGCGGGCGGCACCCTGTCCCCTCTCCGGTTGTGGCCGAGCTTGGGGGCAAAAGGAGCTGAGAGAACCGTCAGCCGCTCTTGTAACAACCATCCCCTGCTGCCTCTGGGCCGCCCTGAGTGACCAGGGAACTGCGCACCCTGGCTGGGTTCCGGGCTCCCCCAGGGGAGAGCTGGCCCCTTGACCCACACTCCCTGCTCTGCTCCCTCAGCACCCTGCTTTCCGGGGGTGTCCCAGGCCGGGGTGCCCTCTGAGCCCTGGGCCCTTCTGGCCACACTGCCCAGGTGGCCCTCCTGGAAAGCCGTGCCCTGGGAGAGTGGGGCCGCGGACCCCCCGGCCCAGCCTGACCTCCGGGGAGATCTCGGGACAGTGGGGGTGGGGGGCTCCCGTTCAGTGAGTGGCCCTGGGCCCTGGGGCCACCGGTAGGGAGAGGCGGGGCTCAGCCACACAGACCGCACGCGCTCAGCCCAGTGGTAGTGGAAGGACCACCCTAGGTTTTAACAGAGGTCGGAGAGTCTGGACTTTCGTTGAGTCTGCCAGTTTTTAAGTCCACAAATGACCTTTTCTTCCCTGGGCAGGCAGTCCCAGTCAGAAGGGACTGGGGGTCCGCGAGCCCATGGCTGGGAGCTGGCCGGCGCCGGAGCTCCAGGGTGTCCCGGGGACACCTTTAAAGACCAGTATGGGGTGTGGGGGGCGGGGTGAGCCAGGCCGATGGAGGGGCCCGAACACCGGCACCCGGACACACCGCCGGCAGAGCCTTTGCCACCAGAGGTCCCTGTCCAGGACAGACGCTCCCGTCTGGACCCACCTGGGTGTCTCCGGCAGAAGCAGCGAGGGCCCTGGTGAGCATGGACCCGGGACAGGGCCCTTGAGGCGGCTCCCGCACATGCGCCTGGTTCAGCTCACGCTGGTCTTGGCTTCCTCAGTGGACCAGGCACGCTGGTGACGGCCCCCACGTGGCCTGGGTGCCCCGCACAGGGGCTGAGCTGCCCTGAACCAGAGACTGGCTCGGTCCCGCTGAGGACTGCCCCCGGGTACCAGGGCCTCTGTGTCCCCCCGGGTTCCCCTGGTGCCCCCGCCCTGTCCTGCTATATTACAGATAAGAGACTGGCTTCTGGGTACCAGGTGCCCAGCGTGGGTCAGATTGTGGGTCAGAGGCTTTAGCTGCTTTTCTTTTTTTTTTTTAATTTTTTATTTATTTTTGAGAGAGCAACAGAGCACAAGCAGGAGAGGGGCAGAGAGAGAGGGAGACACAGAATACGAAGCAGCTCCAGGACGTGCTGTCAGCACAGAGGCTGATGCAGGGCTCGAACCCACAAACTGTGAGATCATGACCTGAGCCGGAGTTGGACACTGACCGACTGAGTCCCCAGGCGCCCGGACGCTTCAGCTTTTCACCCTCCGCACTTGCCACGAGGGTCCTTTGAGGTGTTGAAATGAAGGCCCCCTGCCCTGTAGCTTTCCCCAGTTCTCCAGGGCCTCTGGGGTGCGGGCGGGGGGCCAGCTGCCCCAGCATCTTCAGGTCCAGAGAAATCTGTCCCAGCGGGCCATGTGCAGAGGGACTGTCCCCTGACCTTGTGAGGCTTCCGAGAACTTCTCTGCCTGCTGACGACTGCTTGGTAAACTGCTCTACACACACACCCCTTCCCACCTCCTGCCTCCACTGTCTGGAGCAGAGGGGTCCCCCTGCCTGGGCTTCCACATCTATAGGATGGGGGGGGTACACACTGCCCTCCTGGGGACAGTGAGCATCGCAGCAAATTTAGTGCCTATGTATTTACTTAAGTAATCTCTGTACCCAACATGGGGCTCGAACTCACGGCCCTGAGATCAGCACTCTTCTGACCAGGCCAGCCGGGCGCCCGGTTCCCTTTCTCTTCTGTTTCATAATTGTCCTGTGTTCTTCCCCTCTTTTGTAGGAAATTCATTTTAATTGAAAAGATGGGTGAATAACATTCATCCTGTTGTGCAAAATGAAAAATCCCCCCTCGCCCCCCTTTCCTCTCCAGCAGACCCCGTGTAACCCAGGGGCCATCCTGTTCCTCACCAGCTTGGGGCCTTTTAATTTGCCAAATGCCCGTGAGTATGTGAGGCTGCAGATAATGGGGAGTAAGGGTCCCCCCCCCCCGGCCCACCCCCAGCTGGAGGTGCAGAGATGGTTTAGAGATGCTGAAGTTTGAGCTGAGGGCAACGGGCTAGGCGACAGGAGAGGAGAGGTCCTGTGCTGGGGTCCCGCAGGGGTCAGAGCAGCAGGGAGCCTGAGAGGCTGGCGGTGGGGGGACCCTCACCCCCACCCCCCCCAACTCTGCAGGATTCATTCATTTGCCCAGTGCCGGTGGAGCACCTGCTCTGCGCCCGCCCCCACCCCCGAGGGCTGAGTGGTGACCCGGCCCCTCGCTGTGCCAGGAGGTGCCCCGGCAGGACACGTGGGCAGGCGGGGGTCCCGCAGTGGACGTTTATTCGGTGGGCGTTCACAGGAGGTCGTAGCGGAAGAGCTCCTGCCGGCACACGGGGCACGAGTGCTTCACGTCCATCAAGCTCTCCATGCAGAAGGGGAAGAAGCAGCAGCCCAGGAAGCACCTGCAGCCTCGGGGGCAGCGGGGTGTGGGCCAGCGCACCCCCCCAGCAGGCCCCGCCCCACGGACGCCCTGGGCCCCTGCGAGGCCACTCACCCAAACATAAAGAGGCCGGTGCACAGCAGCCAGGTGAGGACCCCTGGGACCGGGGTGGTCACCGTGATGATGTGGTTTCCGCAGTAGGGACACACGGTCTGTACGGGGACGGCAGAGCCCATTCTGGGCATTCTGGAGAGCAGTGCTGGGGGCGGGGAGGGGGGTGCAGCTCAGACCCCGGCCCCTCCTGGCCCCCCCGCAGCCTCTCCCCCAGCTCGGCCTCCGCGCCCCCTTCCCGCCACCTCCTGCTGGACTGCAGGGCTCAGGGGCCTCCTCCGTCAGGACCCAGAGAATTTGGAAACCTCTCTGGGTTTGCGCTGGGCCCCTTCAGTTCAGCAAGCCCCCCAGAATAGCGCGTTCGTCCAGCCCGTTAGGGGTGCTCTCGGTAACAAAGCTCTGACGGCTGCTGAAGACCGAACAAGCGAGAACCTACCAGATGGCATTCGTACAGCGTTTAACCACTGAGGCCACGTCTACAGTGACGGGTGTGTGGACGTGGGGTGGGGGCGGGGGGCCGAGTATGTTGTGAAGAAAAACAGTTCCCAGGAGCTTCAGTGTCCTGGCTGAAGGCTCGGGGTCTGGTCTGCAGCGGCGAGGAGGGGCTTAGGGGCCCCGCAGGCACTGATCCCTCTGGGGTGCGGGGAGAGGGGTGCTGGGATTTGCTTCGGACGGACGGAGCCCCCCGGGGTGCGGAGTTCCTGGTTTGGCAGGGAGCCAGGAAAGCACTGTGGCGAGTCTGCCCTCCGGGAATGTGCACACAGCCGTTGTGACCCTTTGAGACTTTTCAAGCATTCTCCGCTCCTTGACAGGCTTGTGTAAAACCCCCCAGCCCAGGCCCCACCCTGGGTGGAGGCTGCCTTCCCCTTCTCTGGTTGTGGAGTCCAGCCCCTTCCCCCCCCCCCCCCCCCCCCCCCCCCCCCCCCCCCCCCCCTGAGCCCTCACTGTGGACCGGCCCCACCCCCCGCACCACTGAGGTCGTGCTGGAGGGGAGGAGGGACCGGCCAGCCGTTGGGGTCGCACAGCTGGGGGGGGGGCAGCGGAGAAGGACTTCCAGAGGACGTGCTGTGGGGCCGAGTTTGAGGAATGGTCCCTGGGAAAACCAAAGGGGAAGGGACAGAGGTACTCACGCGGGTGAATGGCCGGGGGGCCTGGCATGTATATTGTAGGAGGAGCTCTCGGAGGCGGAGGAGGAGGCGGAGGAGGAGGAAAAGGAGGCTCTTTGGGAGAGAGGAAGGAAACACACCCTTAGACCCAAAGGCTCCTGCGTGCCAGGCGCTGAGCTGACACGGTGGCCAACCTGAGGGTGTCACCCATTTTACAGGAGGGAAAGCCAAGGCCTGGAGGAGTGAATGCCAGGGGTTGTAGAGCGTAGATGGAGCAGCTGAGATTCGAGCGCAGACATTTCTGACCCCGGTTGTGTCCTCCTGTCCTAGGATGTAAGATCTTCCCGGAGGCAGTGCCAGGAAGTTGAGGTATAAAAAGAGCACGGGGCCCATGATCTCTTTAAAAACAAACAAACAAACAAACAAACCAAGCGTTTGTTAACGTGCCGAACTCGGGCGGGCCCAACGTTTTACATAGCTCGCTCCGGTGGTTCTGGTGAAAACGCCAGGGGGTGGCCGAGCGGTGTTACTCCAGTTTTGCAGAAGTGGACAGTAGGCTCAGAGAGGTTACCTACCTTCCGGGAGGTCGCCCAGCAAGCGGGTGTGGGAGCTGAGTGCCGCCCGCCCCAGCACACACCACACACGGTGCCGGCCCCCTGCCTCTGGTCAGGGCCTCTCCAGGGAGGCGGCCTTCGTCTGCTCCTTTCCAGAAGGACGGCCGGGGCCGCAGCCCACTCGCGTTCCTCCCAACCACGGTTCCCCCCTGCCCCGCGGGGGCCTGTCACACCGGGCCCACGCCCGGCCGCCCCCCCTGGAGTCAGGGGCAAGGCTGTCTGGTCGGGGAACTGTGGGATCTGGAAACCCAGCGTGTGGCCTGGGAGGGGCGGAGGAGGGCCTCGTAATCATCATGACTGTGTGGTCAGCGGATGGGCGTCCATGTGTGTCTCTATGAGGCACCGTGGGGACACTTTGCCTGGGAGCTGCCCCTCCCAGGTGCGGGGCCTCGCGGCATCATCGGGGCTGCCTGGGATCCCCCAGCCCCGCGCCTCTTCCCACGCTGGGGGCAGCCAGGGAAGAGGAAGCCCCTCTCCATTCTCTGCCCTGCAGTCTAGACTCCTGGGGACAGGAGAAGATTTCATACCATCCGGTGCCCCCGGAGGCTGATTTTTGTACCCATTTTAAGGTGAGGAAACCAAAGGCCAGAAAAGAAGCGTGTGGCCCGGGGCTGCGCACTGCCCCCCGGACACTCCTGACCCAGCCGAGTTAGCAGCCGTCGGCCCTACACCAACCGCTCTTAGTCCTCTCAGCCATTTTCCAGACGGAAAATGGGTCCAGAGAGATTGGTGACTCGGTCAAGACCTCATCAGCAGGCCCAGGACCCCCCCCCCCGACCCCCCCATCCAGTCTGGGTTGTGTCTGGCCGCTGGGGTGGGGCCAGCTCGTACCTGATCCCGGAGTCATTAGGCTTCTTCCTTGACTTCCCTTTGACACTTTAAGAGGGGATACAGGATGTCGGGAGCCCCACTTGGTCTCCATTGGGTCACACGGTCCCCAGGGGGGTGGGGGACAGCAAGACGTGACAGTGGAGGCTGAATCCAGCTGGGCAAGGGGACCCCCAGTCTCCTCCTGCTTCTCATGGGCCCCAAAGAAAACTGGTCGCCGGGATGGCGGCGGGGAGGGGGCTCTCACCCTGGGGGCGGTTCCATCTTGGTGCCCTGGACATGTTTTGTTCCAGCAACGGTATCCGGGCAGCGTCGGGTTCCAAGCTCTGAGCCGCAGAGCGCTTGCCTGGAGTCCCCATGGCGAGGCCTGGGTGCCCTCCAGCCAGAGTGCCCGCCTCCCTGGCGCCTCCTCCAGGGCCTGGAACAGCCATTGTGACGTGTGTCTTCACAGTGGCCAGGGGCGTGGGCTGTCTGCCCTCCTGCGGGGGGAGGGGGCCTTCTCTGGGCCCTACCTGGGGACCCGTGGGGACCCTTCGGAGGCAGCCCTTCTCCCCCTGTCCTCTTCGGGTCCAGCCGAAACCAGCCCTGGGTTCCCGAGGGCAGGGCCCTGGGGAGCCCTAGAAATCGGAATCGCGGCTTGGAGCGCGCCTGGGGGGCTCACTTGGTTGAACGTCAGACTTTAGCTCAGGTTATGCTCTCACGGTTCGTGGGTTCCGGCCCGCGTCGGGCTCTGTGCTGACAGCTCAGAGCCTGGAGCCCGCTTCGAATGGTGTCTTCCTCTCTCTCTGCCCCTCCCCTGCTCGCACTCTGTCTCTCTCTCAAAAATAAATAAACATTAAAAAAAAAAAAAAGAAATGGTAAGGGATGTATATAATTTCCAAGATGATATAAGGGAGCAATTTTTAAAATTCTTTTTTTTAATGTCTGTTTATTTTTGAGAGACAGAGAGGGAGAGAGAGGGAGCACAAGTTGTGGAGGGGCAGAGAGAGAGGGAGACACAGGATCCGAAGCAGCTCCAGGCTCCAGGCTCCGAGCTGTCAGCACAGAGCCCCATGCGGGGCTTGAACTCCTGAACCGTGAGATCATGACCTCAGCTGAAGTCGGACTCTTAACCGACTGAGCCACCCAGGTGCCCCAAAACAATGTTTTAGAAACTAAAGGTTGATGTTGAAGGAGATGGGGTGGAAACAATTTCTCTCTAAATAAGCCTTTATAGGTTTGACTTTGGAACCATATCATTATTTTCACTAATGTAAAAGAAAGCACGTGCAAAAGAAAAAAGCAACACCGAAAAACGGAAAGCAACGAAAACAAACAAATGTGACTGTATATCAAGAGCCATAAAGGGAAGACATGAAAGGCGGCTTCATCAAAGCACCTGCTCTTCAAAAGCCACCAGAGGGAAGAACAAAGGCTCAGCCAGAGGCAGGAAGATAGCACCGGCATACAGGGGTCCAGATGACAGAAGAGCTCCAACTCAACCGTTTTATTCTATTTTACTTTTTTCATTTTGTGTTTATTGTTGAGAGAGAGAGAGACAGAGAGAGTGAATGGGAGAAGGGCAGAGAGAGAGAGAGAGAGAGAGAGACACAGAATCCGAAGCAGGCTCCATGCTCTGAGCTGTCAGCACAGGGCCTGACGCGAGGCTCGAACCCACGAACAGTGAGATCATGACCTGAGCCGAAGTCGGATGCTTAACCCACTGAGCCACCCAGGCGCCCCATGAACTGCATGCTCTTCTGACTGAGCCAGCCAGGCTCCCCTGCAACTCACTTTTCAATTCATCAAAAGGGAAGAAGGATTGATGGGTTATTAGGTGGATAATAGGAGAAAAGTTTTGCAAAATACAAGTGCAAGATGGAGATGATGAGTATGAGGGTGTTCCCTGCACAATTTTTCAGCCTTTCTATACTTTTGAACATTTTTTTTTACAATAAAATTGGGGAGGGTGTACCAAAAAGTAATTAGATTAAAAGAAAAAAAGAAAAATCTCTAAAAACGGAAAACAAACGAACCTAGGGGCACTTGGGTGGCTCAGCCGGTAAAGTGCCCAACTCTTGATTTCAGCTCAGGTCTTGATCTCATGGTTTGTGAGTTCGAGCCCTGAGTCAGGCTCTGTGCTGGCAGCATGAAGCCACTGGAGATTTTCTCTCTCTCCCTCTCAAAATTAATAAATAAACGTTAAAAAAAATCCAAATGAGTCTAACTTGTATATATCAATTTGGTGGCAAAACTACACAGAGGCTTAGTTAAATGATGTAACCCGGCACTGTAGTATTTATGGGTGAAATTATCCTGAATTGTGCAGTCTGCCCACCCCCGGAATGGGCTGCAGCAGCCCTATATGCTATTCTCCCAGCAAGGCTGATTGAATCAGGTGGAAGCCTGAGCTGGTTTAGCCCAATCATATTTCCTTGTGTAGGACTTTGGAATCGTGGCAAAAAATAGACCGTTGGAGTTTGCTTGAACTGTGGGCATTTAAACCCAGCCGCTGTGGGAGAGCTTTAATCAGCCACGCGGCCAGACAGGTAGAACGGAGCAGGTCACCCTTCTGTGATGGGGATACAAATATACAGGATGATGGGCCTCGCAGGGGAAGATCTGGGACCTTCTAGCATAGGGAGGAATCGAGAGAAGAGTAAGTGCTCACTTAGCATCCGCTTTCTTAACAGAGACGCAAATCTAAGGAGCGCAGACCGCACCGCAGCCGGCCCTGGGCCCCCACAGCGCCACCTGCCGGCCGCAGTTACGCCAGCCGTCGAGCTGGTCGGGTAGGGAATCGGGAGGGAGATTGGGTGTGTGCTCTCAGGCGGCACATCTTCCTTCTGATCAAAATCAGCTTCCTCCGAGGCCCTCAGCACCTCTCAGGATGCCAGCTGTGAGTGTGGCAAACGGGAAATGCCGTCTTGGACGGGCTGGAGTCTGGCACGTAGGCGGGGGTGCACGGCGTTGCCAGGCGCTACTTCATGCCGCATGGACACGGCCGGTTTGCACGTTATTAAAACTGTTTTTCAGCCGATCGCGATCGCGGGGATGGGGTGGGGGGTGGGAAGGGGTCTTGAGAAGCCCCCCCTTAAGTCCCACAACGGTGATGTCTTCACGCACAGCATGTCTGCGGTGGAGGCCCCCCTCCCCCTCCCTGCCCTGCTCTCCCTCTGACCTCCTCTCTCTTGCTCGCTTACCAGTACCTGGGGCGTCCACACCGAAGATTCTTGAAGCCTCCCGTTCGGCGTTCCTGCCTAGGTACCCAGTGCCTTTTCCCCCACTTGGTGACAGCCCACCATCACCTCTTCTCTGCTCGGGGCTGGGGTTGGGGGCCTGTCCCCTGGAGCCTGCCCCCCCCCCCCCCGTATGTATCGGTGTCAGAGATTTGATGCCTGCTGCATCCCCCAGGGCCCGGCATGCAGGAGGTGCTCAATTGGTACAGGTTGAATGTGCGAATGAATGAATGAGTGAATGAATGAAGACGCTCCACCCACCCAGCCCACCCCATCTGGCTTCAGATTCCCTGGATATTCCACCCCAAGACACAGAGGCTGTGTGTGGAGTTGAGGTTGCACATCTCCGGACGGGGTGGGGACAGCCTCCTTCTCAGGAAGGGTGAGGACGGCGGGCCCCCTCACGCAGGGCTGGGATCCAGGCTGAGCGCCCGCACTGGGGCCTCCGAGGGCGAATGAATGAAGGAGCTGAGGGGCCGTGCTCTTGGGCCCCATCATTGCGGCCGCCGCCGCCAGGGGGCAGCACGAGGCTGCGCAAGTCAGCCTGGCTCTCTGGGGCCCTTTAGGGCTCGTGCGGAGCTGGGCAGGGGGAGGCTCTGTGTGTCCCCGAGACCCGGCTGGAGGGAGAGAGGAGCGTGGGGGAGGGCGTGAGGCCACGCGGCAAGGCTGTGCTGCAGCTGGCGTAGACCCGTCTCTGGCACCGAGTCGCAGGGTCCCCACGTGCGGCTCCTGGGGATCTCCCTGGGGTCAGTTCTCCGCTAGACTCAGGGCTCCCAGACGCCGGGTTTTGTTTGTCTGTTTGCCTTTAACCTTTGCATGCCCAGAATAAGGCCTAGCAGAGAGGAGGAAGTGGTTACAGTGTGGGCGCTGTCGCCGGCTGCTGTGTGGCCCTGGGCAGGCGTCTGCACCTCTCTGCAAAATGGGTCTGATAATAATCCTTGCTGCCAGAGTGTTGGGGAAAATTTCACGAGACAGTTTTCCCTTGTTGGCTGGTCCTCCGTGCGCACCTACTTTCTGTTCTGTTCCATCCTGCCCCTGGGCACTTGTGCTTGCTGTTCCTCCCCCCAAATACTCTTCCCGTGGCTTATTGACATCATGACACTCTCAGTTCACAAGCCATTCCTCATGGACCCCTTTTCAGAGCACCCCGCCACCCTCTACATAACCGCCTGGTTCCAATTTTTTTTTTAAATTTTTTAAGTTAAAAAATTATTTATTTTTAAATTTATATCCAACTTAGCATACAGTGCTCTGCTGATTTCAGAAGGAGAATCCAGGGACTCATCCCCTACGTATAACACCCAGTGCTCATCCCAACAGGTGTCATCCTTTATGCCCCTCACCTGCTTAGCCCGTCCCCCCCCCACTACACCCCCTCCAGCGACCCTCAGTGTGTTCTCTGTGTTTACGAGTCCGCCTGATTCATTTTTGGCAACAGTTACCTCGTCCGGGATTAACAGGCTCACGTATTAGTTGACTGGATCATTGTCTCTTGCTCCTAAAATGTCAGCTCTCTGAGAGCAGGGACCTCATCAATTGGGTTCACATTCATCCCCCAGAGCCTACCACGGTCCCCGGGACACAGTACATGCTTAATCGAGATTTGTTGCAGGGATAACGAATGAAAGAAAGAAGTCCGTGTGAAGCCCTTAGCTCTGTGCCTGGCGTACTGAAAGCTGGCAGTGAGCTGGCAATTAGTACTGTTAGCAAGCAAGACAGTAATACACTGAAGAAGCAGAGTCATAAAAGCCGGGGCGGGAGACAGCCATCCTGGGAGGGAGAGGGGCCTGGAGGTTTGGCAGCTGAGGGTCCTGGGAGTGCCCCTATCCCGCCCCCCTGGGGTCCTCTCCTGCTGTGTGACCCTGGGCACTTCACTGCCCGCCTCTGGGCTATGCTATCTTCTTGAGCAATATGGCGTTGCAGCTGGGCTGCTTAAAGGAAAAAGGCACTGGGACTCCCCCACCCTGCTTCCTGCTTCGTGCTCTTCCCAGAAGGGCCAGGAGGTGATGAGGTGACGCGAAAGGAATCCAGAGGAATGACTTGTAACTGTCACTCTTGTGCAAGCATGGGGTGGGGCTCTCCCCCCAGCTCTCCCTCCGCCCTGGCTCCAGAAACCCCCCTCAGCAACCCCCGTCAGCAGCCCGGAGTGCGTCAAATTGGGGTCCCCCCTCGCCTCTCTGGGCTGACTTCCCAGCTGTGCCAGGCTGGGCTCTGGAAGAGTGTGAGGTGCGCCCCAAGCCCGCTGAGCTGAGCCCCAAGCCCCGCTGCCTGCTTGGGCGAGAAAAAGGAAGCGGGGGTCCTCGTGCCCTGGGCACCCACGAAGGTCCTCTCACGGATCAGGGGGCACCCGGATGAAGGAGGGACGAGGTTCCTTCTTCCCTGGTGGCTGCCGCCCACCCCCTATCCTCAGAACTCTGGGACAGAGCTCCCCCTGGAGGCCTGCCTGGAGGAGGGGAGGGGGACTTTCTAGACGGAGAAAGCTCTCAGGGTCTGGAGGAGAGCCCCAGGAGCTGTGTCGTGGGGGGGGGGGGTGTGGTTTTGTACCCTTCCACCTGTGCGTATTTGTGTATTTGAGCTGCTGCCCTTATTTCTTCAGTGTGTGTTTACTGAGCACCTACTATGTGTCGGGTATATAAAACCACGGGAGACGGATAAGGTGCCTGCCCTGGAAACTCACATTTCAGGCAGTACCACATTTGGTTCAGGGTGGGCAGAGGTGGAATGACCAGAAAGAGGCAGCCTGGGAAGATGTGGGGGAAGACTGGTCCCAGCTGAGGGAACAGCATGTGCAAAGGCCCAGAGGTACCCAGTAGGCCTGCAGTGGAGTGAGCAGAGCGTGGGCAGGGAGTGCTGAGATCCAGTGCGTGTCCTGTGAAGCCCCTCAGGGGCTGCTGCACAGAGGGGCAGTGGCTAGAGGCAGACCAAGGACAGGGAAGTGACTCTAGAAAGTGGTGGCCCAAAAGAGACAAAGAGCACCAGACAGGAAGGAGCTGGTGCTGCCTGAGGCCAAGTTCCCATCCCTGCTCCAGCCCAGGGAGCCCCCTCCCAGAGACCCTGAGTGGGGCAACACACCCTAGGGAGGCGACTTCAGTCTAAATGACCTAGGGAATGAGCACCCTGGGGTGTGACATGGCGATGTTCAAATCTTGCCCTGTCCAGGTATTGCTGTGTGATCTCGGGTAAGTTGCATTGCTGACCTGGGCCTTCTTTCCCCACCCATAGATTGGCACAAGAGTTCTGGGCTGTGACGAGGATCACAGAAGTCAAACTGTGCCGGTCCCCAGGGCTGACACCGGTCATGGTGCCCAGTGTGCTGGGCACGTGGTAGGGGCAGAACTGGGTGGCTTTTGTCATTGCCAGTGCGACACCCGGATTTAAACAAGTAGTGTTTTAAAAAGCAAATAATAATAAAATAATAATAACAATAATTCTCTTGGGGCGCCCGGGGGGCTCAGTCAGTTGAGCGTCTGGCTCTTGCTTTTGGCTCAGGTCATGATCTTGCGGCTCATGCGATGGAGCCCCACTCTGGGCTCTGAGCTGACGGCGCTGAGCCTGTTTGGGATTTTCTCTCTTCCTCTCTCTCTGCCCCTCCCCACCCTTGCGCACTTTCTCACTCTCTCTCAAAATAAATTAACAGTTAGGGGCAACTGGGTAGCTCAGTCAGTTAAGCATCTTGATTTCAGATTAGGTGATGATCTCGTGGTGTGTGAGTTTGAGCCTCACCTTGGGCTCTGTGCTGACGGTGTTTGGGATTCTCTCTCCCTCTGCCCCTCCCCCATTCACTCTCTCTCAGAATAAACATTTACAACCAAACGTTAAAACCCAAATTCTCACAACGTGCCAGGCTGTGTGCTAAGCATTCATGCATTCTCTCACTTTAACACGGGAACCTTCTGGCGAGGGGTGCTGACGTCGTTCCCATTTTACAGATGAAAAAACCGAGGAGCCAAGCGGGGGGACCCGCTGAGGGTTAAAGCGCGTGGAGACACCCCATCCTGGGGGCCTCCAGACCTGCCGAGTCCACCCCGGACATATCCACCCCCGTCTTCTCCGTGACAGACGCGCCTCCAACTTGCTGAGCCCCTTGCTGGAGTTTCCTTACTTAAGGTCAGTCTGAAGTGCTGAGCAGAGCACATGAGTCTGGATTTCATTAAAACAGCAACAGGGAGTCACTGAAGGGTTTTGAGCAGGGGCGGGAGGCCCTGGTGGCAAAGACTCTGTGTCCCTGACCAAACTCCAGTCAGGCTCCTCTGAGCCTCTGCTCGCCTGGTGCAGACTTGAACTTCCCACCCTGTCCTTACAGACTCCATTTGGGGCAGAAATGCTGACAAGTGGGTTTAGGCAGAATCCCCTCCCCTCAGTCCTTTTTTTAAAAAATTTTTTGTTTTTAATTTCTAGGGGAGAGGGAGAGAGAGAGACAGCGTGAGCAGGGGAGGGTCAGAGAGAGAGGGAATCACAGACTCTGAAACAGGCTCCAGGCTCTGAGCCGGCAGTCAGCACAGAGCCCGACGCGGGGCTCGAACCCACGAATCGCGAGATCATGACCCAAGCGAAAGTCGGACGCTTCACCGACTAAGCCACCCAGGCGCCCCTCCCTCCCCTCAGTCCTATTAGAGGTCCTCATCCCAGCTTAGCCAGAGCCCCCCCGCCCCAGCAGCTTGGCACTCGGGACCCCTCTCTGTGGCTATGCACCCCTGCTTTTCCTCTCCGCCTTTTGAGCTGAGCTCCACCTCCCTCCCTGAATGCACAACCCCATGGTGGCGGCCCCGGAGTCTGCATACAGTCTCTTACTGCTCCGGCAAGTGTCAGAAATAATTTTTTCTTTAGCAGCAGTTGGGTTTATGATTTCAAAAGCTCATTCTGGCTGCTACGTGGAAAACATGTGAGGCTGCGGACATGAGGGGAGGCACAAGGCGTGGAGGGAAGGAATGGGGGTGGGGGGGCAGATGGGTGGACGTTTATGCTTTGGGGGGAGGCGTCTCCATGTCATCCCTGCTTTTGGACCTTACCTGGCTGCTGTCACTCTTCAAGTGAAGCTCTGTGATTGAGACCCACCCCTTTAGCCCGCTCTGGCTCCTGTGTCCTGGTCCCACCACACTCCTGCCTCAGGGCCTTTTCACATGCTCTAACCTCTCTCAGGAATATCCTTTCCTTTGTCTAGTTAATTCCTGATCTTTCAGAAGATCTCAGGTCTACCAGCACTTTCCAGGGAAGACTCTCCTGGCTTCTCCCACATGAAGGCCGTCCCTGCTGTGGACACAGCTGGACTTTAGAACAGAGCTTATGGGCAACAAATATTTGTCAGATGGCTGGCTAGATAACAGAAAAGTTAGGCCAGATCTTCTCTGCTGCTGGCTCAAGTCTGGCCACCAGGCTAGTGCCACGAGATGGGGGCACGATGGTGGGCTGAGGTCTCGGGCTGCAGGAGGCTCGAGCCACAGCAATTTGGCAGCGAGAACCCTCCACGGGACCTGTGTTCTCTGACGGGGCCAAGGATAGGGCACTCGCTGAGCCCGGGATGCTTATCCAGCCCACCACCTGACACCCCCCTTATCAAGCGGTCTGCCATCCCTCTAGGGGAGGAACCCCCCCCAGGGCGGGAACTGGGTGGGCACTTTTTACTCTGGATGTTCAGGGCCCCCAAAGAGAGCTTGGCATGGACGGCGCCACCAGCGAATGACTACAGACCACGACTGCACCAAACTCAGGTGTGCGATTCTCAGAGGCTGGGGCCCCCGCGGGGTTCAGCGGCTAAGCGTCCAGCGCTTGGTTTTGGTTCAGGTCATGATTTCACGTTCTGGAGTTCGAGCCCCGGATCTGGCTCTGCACGGACAGTGTGGAGCCGGCTTGGGATTCTCCCCGCCCCCACCCCGTCTCTCTGCCCCTCCCCCACTGGTGCTGTCTCTGTCTCTCAAATACACTTGAGAAAATTAAAAAAAAAAAAAAAAAATTCTGTGGTTAGCCGAGAAGGACAAGGCTGCTCCTGCTGCTCTAACCGAACACCAGAGTCTGGGTGGCAGACGCACTGACCTCTCTCGTTTTTGGAGCCTGGGAAGTCCAAGGTCCTGGTGGAAGACCCGCTTCCCGGCTTGGACGGCTGTATTCTTGCTGTGGCCTCAGCGGTCTGCGTGTGGAGCCGGGAAGGAGGGCGAGAGCGCGAGGGGCAAACAGGGCTGGTGGGCTCCAGGAGGGACCCACGGGCCACTTCCAGTCCAGGGACTAGAGGCTTCCCTCGCGTCCCTCGACCAACCTGCGCCAGGGTCCACTTGCAGCGACCGGGCAGGGGGCGGGGTGTGGCCACCTCTCTCTAGGCCTCGGTTTCCTCTCCTGGAAAAGGAGGGTAATGCCAATTATCTGCAGACACAGAGGACTCAGGAGGGAAGGCAAATTAAGAACAAAACAAGAGAACAAATTAACAATTTTCCCTGTTTTTTTTTATTTTTTGCTCCCCCCCCCCCCCTTTCTCTTCCTCCCTTCCGTTCTACCTGTCTTTTTATTGCTTCCCAGCGTTCCGGGAGCTCTTTTCTCCTCTGAAACGGAGGCGCCCCGGGCATTCCGGATTCTGGAGCTGAGGTCGGCAGGGGCCGGGGCGGGGCGGGCCGGGGGGGTTAGGGGAGGGACCTGAACGGGACTTTTCACGGGAGTGTTCCGACCATGAGTGCAGCCCTGGCGGGCATCCTCTCGGCTCCCGCGCGGGACGGGGGGTGGGGGGGCCGCGGGCCCCTCCCGGAGTCAGGCGACCCGCACTCCCGCCAGGGCGGCTCGCGGACACAAAGGTCCCGTCGGGGCTGCCCCTGCGCGCCCCGCCCGCTGGCAGTGCGGCGCCCGTCTCGCCGCCCCATTGGCTGGGAGCCTGTGGGGGCGGGGCCTCCGCGGGCCCGCCCCGCCGACCACGCCCCCTCCCCAGCCAGGCTCCTGCAGTCGGAGTCGAGCCGCTGGCGGATCGGATCGGGTCGCAGGTAGGGAGGTCTCCGGGCCCCCCTGGAGGGGTGTGGCGGGGTGCCCGCCTCGGGGCCCCGGGGGCCGCGGGGACGGGACCTCGGTCTCGTTGCGGCCGCGGCCCGCACTCAGCGCCCTCGTGCGGGGTCTCGCAGGCCGCCGGCAGGGGGCTCCGGGCCGGGTCCCTGGGCCCCCAGGAAATGCCCGGCCGCTGCGGCCTGTTGGGGAAGAGCAGGTTACTGGTCCCCGGGAAGGGGCGGGTGTGTCGGCCGCGGGAGGGGTTGGGGGCGGGCGGCGGGGCCGCGCTCGGGGCGTGCAGGGAAGCCTCCTCCTCGCTTTCGCCTTGGGGCAGGAGCGTGGGGGGCACCCGCGGGGCGCAGGAGGGCGCGCAGACCCCCAGCTGGGCCGCGTGGGGGGGGGCGGCGGGACCCCAGCCCGGGGGGGGGGCGGCGGGGGAGAGCCGCCCTGGCGCCGCGCAATTGGCCGCAGCTGGGGGAGGAGGAGCCGCCGGGCGCTCGGCGAGCGTTTGCGCCCCGATGGGGGGGCCTCTGGGCGGAGCCGAAGAACTTCCCCCGCGCCCACAGGCTCCCCGCTTGCCGCCCGTTTGCAGGCCGGAAGTGCAACGTCGTATTTGGATTTTTTTTTAAAAGGAAGCCCCCGGCCCCCACGTCTGCTGGGGTTGGGAGGGGGTGTGTGTGAGGGGCGGGCGGACTGGGGAGCCGCCGGTGGAGCTGTGCAAAACGGGGGGGCCTCCCGGAGCCTCAGTCTCCCCGTCTCCAGAGCGGTGGTATTAACTTTCCCCTCGTCTAACGGGGTGTGGGGAACGTCGGCTCCCGGCGTGTTTTTTACTTGGCGCTTTTGCTGTTTCTCGGTCTCCGTCTCCAGTCCTTCCCCTCCAGCCCTTTCGCCAAAGGGAACCTGTAGACCCGTCGGTTCAAACCGGCGCCCCGGCTTGAAAGCTCCCGCTCCCGGCCCTATTGTCTAAGTCCCTAACTTGCCCGCTGGGCTTTCTGTTACCTCCCGCCGCCACCTTCCCCAGGGCCTTTGCGCCTGCAAGTCCCCACGGCAGGAATGACCGAGCCCCCGCCCCATGCCTTGAAGTGACCCAGTGCAGCGCCCCCCCCCCCCCGGGCTTCGGCCAGGGCCCCCGCCACCTCCTGCGCTCCTGCTCTCGGGGCGGCCTCGGTGCTGGCCTGTCCTCCCGCCCCCCCCCCCCCAAGTGGCGCCTGACCCCTGAACTGGGTTCTGTAGCGTCGCGGAGCCGAGCCAGACCCAGCGGGTCCCTGGGGTCCTGGGGCGCCGTGGCGGGTGCGCTCCCCGGGGAGGCCGACGGGCTTCCTTTGTGCCGGGGAGTGGCAAAGTCAGGGCTTTTCGTTTGTGTCCCATCAGCAGGGACACGGATGGGAGGGATCATTCTAGATCGCCCCATGCCTGACACTTCCACCATTAGGGACTCAACTATTGTTGGCTGAGGCCTTTGTAGCTGGCACGCCCGCGGCCCGGGGTGCTGCGTGACCGTCCCGTTTGACAAATAAGGAAACTGAGGCATGGAGCGGTGAGGCCTCTCGCCAGGGGTCAGGGGAGCGAAGAGCGGAGTCAAGGCCCGAGGGGATGGGGGCCAGGATGCTCCGGGGGAATACGTGACTTGGGGGTGATGGGGTTCTGGTTAGCAGCCGGGGCGGGCGCAGGGCCCCGGGGGGCGCGGCGCTGGGGGACCTTCTCCGCTGGGCGGGGCCGGGGCTGGCCGAGGCCCTGGGGCGAGAGGGGGCTCCGGGGTGGGGGGTGCTGGGGGGGCCGCCGGTTCTCGGGTTTCCGGCCTCTTTCCGGCACTCTGGGGCCCCCCGGGGGCGGGGGCGGGAGAGCAGTTCCCGGCGGGTCACGGCCTGAGTCTCCGTGGCACCTCCCGCCTTGTTTGTGTTTGTCTCTGCAGCCAGCTCGGCTGGCTCCCTGCGCTCCCCTGCGGCCGCCCCCGTCCCGCCCCTCCCCTGCTGCTCCCTTTCCCTCCCCCTGCCTCCCCCGCCCCTCCCCTGCACCCTCTCCATCCTCTCCCTCCCCCGCGGGAGCCGCTCTCCCGAACAATGGAGGGGAAGGTGGCAGAGGCCGCCTCAGGCCCCCTCCTGGGGCCTCTCTTGCTTCCTGGGACCCCTCTGTGGGGCCTCAGCCGAGCTGACCTGTCTCTGGGGCCGCCAGCCCTCCGTTCCGCCGCGCCGGGCCCGGCTGGGCTGGAGCTCGGGAGGGGAGTCCCCCAGCCTCGGCCTCAGTTTACAAAGGAGGAACCTGGGCGCACTGGAGTTAACCTTGTGACTCATTTAGAACCTCACCCCTTTCCGCCCCCCAGGTTCCCTTTCATCACTCTTGGTTCGGGCCTGGGTCCTGCCACCCACTAGCTGTGCCCACTGGCCGTGAGGGTGGGCAGGACTCAGCCCGCCGCGCCCCTGAACCAGCAGCACCTGCCTCACGGGGGTGGGGTGGGGGGCTCAGGCCCCATCCCGGACCTTCAGGATCAGAGTCTGCATTTTACTCCCTCCCCAGAGGCTGGTGGGAACACTAAAGTGTGGGCACCCCTCTGTGACTTAGTTTCCCCACCTGTAAAATGGGGGTGGTAAAGGCACCTCCCCCTGTGGTGCGCGTGTGGGGGTGGATCTGGGTCGGGTCTGTGCGTCCTGCGGGAGCCTGATGCGGGGTCGCGCTGGTGCGCAGTGGACATCAGGTGAATAGAAGCTCAGCCTCACTGCTGTCCCCTTTCCCCTGACCGTGGCTGGTTCCCCAGTGCCCTGCCCCCGTCCCTCAGTGCCGACTAGTTCGGAGCCGTCGGGGCCCCAGCAGTGGCCTGGCCCTACAGCTGGTGTCTGCCTTCCCCTAGCCGGAAACCCACACGCGGCTCCAGACACCCCAGTTTTCAGCATCAGCTTGGCGTGGTCTGGCTTTGCCAAGAGCCACACTGTGAACGAAGCATCCCACTTGAACCCAGGTCTCCCTGGGGGCTCCCCCACACCTCCACTTTACCACCCTCAGGAGATGTGTGAAAGCTACCAAGAATGGAGCCTTGGGAAATAAACTGCAAGCTCCCTCTCACTAAAGTGTAAATGGCTGAAAACACTGCCAAGGCTCCCCTCCCTGGACTAAGACTGACTCATCCTTGATGTGGTTGGTGGGTTCTTGGGGCAGGAGGGTAGGAGGTGGGGGCTACCTGGGGGTCGGTAGAGTTGTCTGGAGACCCCAGATATGTGGGTGGGTTGAGGGGGGTTGTTGGGAAGGGCGGAGCCTGGTGCCTGGCTGAACTCTGAGACCTACGAGGAGGACTTGCGGGGCCTGTGGAAAATTCCCAGGCTATTTTGGGCTGAGGTCCCCTTCTCCACCCTTTCCTGGGATCGGGCTGTAGGCCTTGCTGACACACCCCTCCCTGAGGGCAGACCGGGTGGGCGTGGCTTCCTGGCTCCCTCACCTCTAGAACTGGATCCCCCTTCCCTGGCTGAGCTGTGTTGAGGACCTGGGGTGGGAGCTGGTGGGGGGGGAGGGGAGCGTGTCCCACCCCCTACCTCCTGAGACCACCTGCTTTGAAAATGCAGCCCCTGATTCACGCCTCCCCTCCCCTGCTTGCTTTCTTCGCCATAACATTTTCATTGTCTGACCTACTGTGTATTTCACTAGTTTACTTACCAGCCCGGGGACCCGGGCAAGTTACTTGACACTTTGTGCCTCAGTTTTCCCATCAGTGAAATGGGGATGAATGAGCTGTGATACGTGAAGTGCTGTGAACACTGCCGGGTCCAGGACACTGTTCTTGTCCTGGCAGCTATGGGTCTCCAGTCCCTGAGCCTCAGCTTCCGGGGGCAGGAAGGTGCTGTCCTGCTTTCCATTTCATGCGCAGAGCTGGGGGCCCAGTAACTGTTGGAAGGGATGCACCTTCATCCTGGTCCTCATCCTGGCCCTCGGTGCTGTAAGTGGCCCGTGTGCTCCTGGAGGGGAGGGGGCAGGCGCGGCCCTCCTGGTACACGGGTGCCGACACACAGGCCGGTGTGTGTGCGCGCAGCACAGTGGCTGTGACATGCCTTGGCTGGGGGGGACATTGGTCCGAGTTTGCTGCAGGCCGGAGGCCCATCCCAGCCTGAGCTGCGGTGCCTGTTGCACACTGCTCGGGGCTGTGGGGAGCTGAGTGTGTGGGCTGCTCGTGGAGGCGCTAGTCACAGGGCTGGCCCTGGCCCCTCCAGCCCCGGGCTGTGCTGGTGGGTGGGGCTGGGCCTGGGACCCTTCTCCCCATCTGTGTCTGGGGCGGGGGGGGGGGGGGGGGGTGCGGCAGCTGCCGGGTTGGCTCCTGGGTGACTGGCTGCCCCCTCCCCCAGCTGTTTTCCCCGTACAGCCGGACTCTGACCCCGCCTCCCCCACACAGAGGCCATTCACTGCTCAATGTGGCCGCTGGGCCCCGGGGGTGGGCTGGCTCCTGGCCGGGGCTGCTCCAGCTGCCCAGCTGCCGGCCTCCAGCTCAGATGGCCCAGCAGAGGCAGGCAGGGTGGTGGCGAAGGTCCCGGGGTCTCCCCGCGCCCCTCCATCCTGGTTTGTAACACTGCCAGGGAGTGTGACTGTCACCACCCCCGCTGGGCCATGCCAGCAGGGGCTCACCGAGGGCACCGCCAGCCGGGGCTCCTGGTTCTGGGCCTGGCTGAGAAGGGAACCCTGCTCGGGGCGCCTGGGCGGCTCAGTAGGTTAAGCATCCGACTCTTGATTTCCGCTCAGGTTGTGATCACACCGTTTGTGGGTTCCAGCCCGGCATCAGGCTCTGTGCTGACAGCATGGAGCCTGCTTGGAATTCTCTCTCCCTCTCCCTCTGCCCCTCCCCTGCTCATGCTCTCCCCTCACTTCAAAATAAGTAAAAATAACGTAAAATAAAAAAGAGTAAAAACTTAAGGATGGACCTCTGCTCTGTGTGGGCCCCAGCCCTGGGCCCTAGGGGCCTGGAGAGTCCCTGTGCGGCCCTCAGGCCCCTCACCCGCCGAGGCGAAGGGAGGCAGACACGCTCGATGTTGCTGATGTGGTCCCCCTCTCCGGTGCCCACCCCGCTGACCCCTTGCTGGCCTGCAGCCACACCTGGGCCAGCTGTTGCCAACCACAGGGCCTTTGCATAGGCTGTTCCCCCCTGCCTAGAAGAGCCTCCCTCTGCTTTTCAAATGGTTGGCTCTTCAAATGGTTGACAGCTGTTCAGGACCCAGCTGTCCCCTCAGTAGAGAATCATGTCCACCCTTGTATTCTTTATCTCCCTGTATATTTCTTACTAGGCCTTCTGCAGATGTGTATTGATCTTATTTACGGATCTATTCGCCTGCTTATTCTCTGACTCCGAACTCGGGCCCTGTGCCACTAGGGCCTGGCACCAGTTAGCTCTTTGTTGAATGACCATACGATGGCAGTTACGGCCATCCTAGCTGGCACACCCTGCGCACCTGTTCTGCATAGATAGTGTGCTGAGTGCTTAGCGCGTATTATTTCATCGCAACTTCATGGCCGTGGTGTGAGGTCAGATGTGCCTGACTCCAGAAGAGGGAAGGAGACTGGATGGGAGAAGGGAGGGCCGTTCCCTGCTTCCCTTGGTGGCCCATCTGCTGTCCTGGGAGGGCCTGGGCAGGGCGCTCCCTTCTCCAGGCCAGCACCTTTCCCAGAACCCCAAGCGCCGGAACATTCCAGGACTCTATGACCTGTCTTGGTGGGTCTGCTGGGGCCCTGACCCCGCCAGCCGAGCAGCCGGGGCCTTTATGAGGTGGGGGCTCCCCGATCCTCCCTGGCGGCGGCTGCAGCTGAGAGAAGGGTCAGGAGGTAGCTATGTCCGTTCCTCCAGGAGGCCGGCCGGCCCTCTCCCTTCCCGCAGGGCAGCAGCACTGAGGCCAGACGGGAGTGTGGGGGCTGAGGGGAGACAGTAGGGGGAGGGGCACAGGGAGAGGTCTGGCCCTTTTGGGGGGGTAACCAGGCCTGTGCTGGGGGGGAGGTTGGGTTGCCAGGGCAGACGGGGCTCTGCTGGGCGATGGAGGTGGAAAGCCCAGGGCTCTGGGGCCACAGAGCCGGTATAAACGAGGGAGGCAGGGCTGGCGATCGGGCTGGGGGCGGGGTCAAGGCTGTCAGAGCTTCGAGGGTTATTTTCCAAGAGTAGTTGGAAGGCTGGGTTGAAAAGTTTTCAGTGTGAAAACCCTGTGGGAGCCCTACCAACCCGTCGCGCTGATTCTGGCCCGCCTGGCTCGGGGTGCCCCGGGAAGTGGGCGTTCGGGGCTCCGCCGCAGCCCTGGCTCGGCCCTGAGCAGGTGCTGGGCGACGCCCACTCGGCCGCCCCACGCTGCCGATGGGGAAATTGGCCCCAGAGACGGGAAAGGACTTCCCCTGCCCCTCTGGCTCCTGAACCCTGCTCACTCCTTCTGGTGACCTTGAGCCAAGGCCGAGTTAGCGCGGGCACCCAGGCCGTCGGTCACGTGTCGGCTGCAGCAGCCACGGTCGTGCTCTGCTAGTTTTGCCATGAGCAGGGTGGCAGCCGGGCCTGACCCCACCTCCCATGCAGGTTAAGGGTCACCGGGTCTGCAGTTCCTCTCGGCCAGGGACCCATGCAGGCTGCACACCGACTGAGCGGCTGGTGGGGACACGGCCTTTGCAGTGTTCCTGCCACGTTGGGTCCCTCAGGCCTGCTGTCCTGGGTGCAAGCTTGTGACAGCCCCTGGGGGGTCCAGACCTGGGGTGGGCGCCTCTCTGGGGTGTATCCAGAGTTCCTTGGAGGAGCGCTGTGTGCTGTGCCCCCCTTGGCCCCCACCTTCCGGAACCACAGTGCCTGGCACTTGGCAGGTCAAGGCTGTTGAGTCGCTGGAGCGTGATCTAGGTAGCTGGCCGTGAAGGGTCCCTGCCCGCCTGTGCTGCCTCCCTTTCACGGGTATTGACTGTGGGCCCCGAGTGTGCTGATGGCTGTGCTGCTTGCTGGGGACATAGAGGGGACGATGGCATCCGCGAGGCCAGCGGGAGCCGAGGAGGTGCCTGACCCCGCGGGGCAAGGTGGGCCCTGTTGCTGGAGGAGGTGATTGCTGTACCAAGTGAGCCTCGCGCCTGTGTTCTCCAGCCGAGAGCAGGGGTCTCCGAGGGGAGACTCAGACACGGGGTGGGCGGCAGCCGGGGCCCCCCCTTGCAGGGCACGGGCCCCTGAGAGCCCCTGGTCTCCTCCCAGGTCAGCCATGTCATCTGAGCCACCTCCGCCGCCACAGCCCCCAACACACCAGGCTTCCGTCGGGCTGCTGGACACCCAGCGGGCCCGAGACCGGTCGCCGTCCCCTCTTCGGGGCAACGTGGTCCCCAGCCCGCTGCCCACCCGCCGGACGAGGACCTTCTCCGCGTGAGTCTCGGGCCAGCCTCCTGCCCGGGTCAGGGTCACTGTATCTGGCCATCTCTGCGACTCAGTGTCCCGGTCTGTCCTATGGGGAGGCTTGGGTTGGGGTAAGGGCTGAAGGACTGGGAAGGCACCCTGTAAACTGGAGGGCACTCCCCCAGGCCTCTTGAGCCGGTGCCAGGCTGGGGCTCTTAAGTAGGAAATCACTGAGGTCTTAAAGCATTGGGTTTTAACCACGCACAAGCGTCTTCCCTTGTGGCACCTCGACTTCCTCAGCTGTAAACTGGGCACAGCAGCAGGCTGGCCACAGTGCTGCGGAGGGCCTGCACGGTGCCTGGGAGCCGCAGATCTTGGGCCCATGTTGTAGAGGCTGTTGCAGTCATTCGTAGCTAGTCTTGGGAGGGATGCTCAGAGAGCTTTTAGTCTAACCCCCTTTCTGGATGGAGAAACTGAGGCCTGGGGTCGTCAGAGAGTCACTCTGACTCTGAGTCTGTCTGAGAGACAGTCTTTGTGAATGGCTCCCAGAGTTGTGCAGTGCACAGCCTGCATGGCTGTCCGTGGTGGCCCTGGCTACTGTCCAGGGCACAGCTTTTGTGGGGACGCTGGGATGAGCTGGGTGTGCCCCAGGGAGAGTGGGTGGCTGTTCTGGAGGGCTGGTGGGGGCCCCTCTCACACTTTCCCCTTGTCTCTCAGGACGGTGCGGGCTTCTCAAGGTCCTGTCTACAAAGGAGTCTGCAAATGCTTCTGCCGATCCAAGGGCCACGGCTTCATTACCCCGGCCGATGGCGGCCCCGACATCTTCCTGCACATTTCCGAGTGAGTCAGGGCTGGTTTGGGCGGTTTGGGGCTGGGCAAGAAGGCAGGGGGAGTGTGTGACTTTGACGGGTGCTGCGTGTGAGGGCGTGAGTTTCTGCCTGTGACCTGTGTGTGACTGTTTGGGGGCGGGCGTGTGGGAGGCTGCAGGTGACAGTGTGTGTGTGTGTGTGTGTGTGTGTGTGTGTGTGTGTGTGTGTGAGAGAGAGAGAGAGAGAGAGAGAGACACTGTTGAGAACTTGTGGATGGGTCTGGTGGACGGGGAGGGGGCGCCCCTGTGAGCTGTGGGAGCTGCATTTGACCTGGAGTCTCATTTCCTGCCCGCCTCGGGGTGGGGGGCGCTCGGTGAGGCTGGGGGCTGCCTGTCCCCTCTGCTCCAGGAAGTGTGGAGCTGGGCCCTTCCTCCTGCCCCTTGCTCGCTGACGGCCTTCCTTCCTGAGTGTCTGGAGACCCTGGGGAGGCCCGGGCGGGGCCCACACATCCGCTGCCATGGGACTGGAAGTCGTCCAGCGGCCCGGCCCCACTGCCTTCTCCAGGCCGCCTTTGGCTACGTGGGGACCGAATCTGGCACCCCCTTGCCCCTGCACCATTCTTTGACGTCTGCACCCCCCAGTCTTGCAGTCCGTGGCAGGCTGAGTCCTATGCCACACGGCAGACCAGGCAATGTATAAAAACCCCAGTTTTGGAAGTGGGGTTCTGTTGCCAATGTCTGTTGTGAGGGGAGAGTTATCCCTCCCTTACCCCTTCGCCCCCCCAGAGTCCTTACACCTCAGGCCTCGTACCGGCTCCCGTACAGGACAGACAGCGGGAAGGTGCTAACGCCATGCATGTGCTGTGTGCATGAATGCGTACGTGGCCGCGTAAAGGTGCCTGCCTCCTTCTGGAGGGATCTGTAGTGGCTTACAGGGATACTCGAGGTGCACCGTGAAAGTAGGTTAGTACAGAAACCACGGGGCTGGGGGCGTGTCAGCAAGATGGGCCTCCGGGGGTGCTGAGCTTCCTGGTGGCCAGGTGGAAGAGTGAAACACCCTTTGCTGGGTGATTCTTCACTCAAGGCAAACCAGTTCCAGGATCTGAAGGGGATTTCCCTCTTGCTGGAGGTGTCCTCAGAGTGGGCACCTCACCAGCGTGGGCGAGATGGTGACTTGTGTCCCATGGAGAGTGGGGTCACAGGGTAGGGACCCTCCTGAACTCGCGTTCAGCACAGAAGGGACTTTCGTGCAGGCCTGCTGGGTGTCTGGGAAGCTGGAGGGCAGAGAGGCACGCAGCCTGGGTTCTGGGGCTCTCCTGGGACCCGGGTGGCTCTCACCCGTGATGCCGACGCCTTGTTCTCTCTCTCTGCCCGGACCGGCTCTCCCTGCTCTGCTGTCCACGGGCCCATGGCGCCCATTTGCCGGACAGTGTGAGGCAGCGCAGGGCAGGAGGGGCAGATGCTCTGATGGTGCGGGCTGGGGTCCTGGGTGCGGCCTGGAGCTGGGCGCCAGCCACTGAGTGCTGTCTCCTTGCCCCGCAGCGTGGAGGGGGAGTACGTCCCCGTGGAAGGCGACGAGGTCACCTATAAGATGTGCTCCATCCCCCCCAAGAACGAGAAGCTGCAGGCCGTGGAGGTGGTCATCACGCATCTGGCCCCGGGCACCAAGCACGAGACTTGGTCTGGCCACGTCGTCAGTTCCTAGGACACGCCGGAAGCGCCCCTTTTCCTGGGCCCGCGGGAGACTCTGGGGTGGAGGAGGAGGCAGAACCAAACTGCAGATGACGATCCACCGCTGGAGACGGGGCTTCAAAGGGGGCAGCGCGGTCCCTTTCGAGCATCTTCCGGAGGAAGGGGTGTGGGGGGCAGGCACGGGGGTGCTCGCGGCCACCAGCACGGCCTCGGACCATTGCAACAGCCTCTCACCATCTGAAAAGCATTAAAAGCATGGAAAAAGGAGGGGCGCCCGCTGGTGGCTGAGTGGATGGTTCAACCCCAGCCTCGGGAGGATTGGGGGGTGGGGGGGTGGGTCAGGTGGCGCTTCTCCAGCCCACAGAGTCCCTCATGCCTCTCCGGGGGCTCAGAATCCCCAGATGCAGCCCGCCCTGGGGCGGATGGGAGGTGCTGCCCATTTCCTGGGGTGAATTCCACGCATACACCCACCTTCGCGTCTCTGCTTGGCCCCGGGCAGAGCAGGCTCTTTTCTCTTGGGTCTGTTCGGTTCGTTCTAGGGGAGCCAGCTTCCCCGGGCAGGGCGGTGGGGAGAGTGGGCGTCTTTGGTGCCTTTTCAGTGTGAAGAGTCCCAGCTGGGCGCCTGGGGAAAGGGGTGCCTGCTGCAGCCCTGAGCCCTCCCATCGGCCACGCCCTGCTCAGCTGAATCCTCTCTCAGGAGCCTGGTCTTCCCCTTCTGCCCTCAATTTAGCAGACATCTCACAGCCCTGGTCGTTTAGGTGGTGGGTCAGGGTCGGCGTGGGAGTGGGAGGGACTTTGTTTAAATTCAGGCCTTGGTTCAGATCCTTCCAGATCAGAGGAGTCGGTCGGTGGTGGCTCGCTTCTCGACAGCCTGGTAAAGTCAAAACTTGGAGAGAAAATGCACCCTTGGTGATGGGGTTTTTCTGAAAACTGGTGTTAAATGCTGAGGGTCTTTTTCTTTTCTTTAATAACCAAGGCTCTCCCCGGGAACCAGCCCTGTGTGCGCTTGGCCGCCGGCGTTTCGAACCTTTGTGGGTATTTTCCGTTAGCAAATGTTTAGGGTTTTCTTTGCGGTGGTTTGGTTTGGCTCTAGTTGTGATTTAAAAATAGGAATAGCTGGATAATAACGTTTGGAAATCTGTGGCTTCTGTGTACTCAAAGGTCCGTTTTGTCAAGAGTTGCAGGGAAGTGAACCTAGTAAAGCTGGCTTGGGGGTCGGGGAGCCTGGGCGGCTCAGTCGGTTAAGCATCCGACGCTTGGCTTCAGCTCAGCTTATGATTTCATGGTTTGTGGGATGGAGCCCCTCGTAGGGATCCACACTGTTGGTGCAGAGCCTGCTTGGGATGCTCTCTCTCGCACGCTCTCTCTCTCTCTCTCTGCCCGTCCCCTACTCTGTCTCTAACTCTCTCAAAAAAAAAAAAAAAAACAAAAAAACATAGCTGGCTTGGGATCCGACCGCGATGCTGCAAACGACGGCGGGGGGCCCACGGGTGCCGGAAGCGGTGAGGCCCTCACGTGTCTCGTGTGTGGAAGGGTTGAAGTCTGGGAATGGCTTCCTTTGGAGGACAGAACTATTTTGCTGACGACCGGTGGGGGCTGGCTGGGAATTTGCAGGCAGGCGTTGGCGGAGCGCGCGCGCAGCCCGGTGCAGACAGCCTTTCCCCGCCCGTGTGCCCCGCCTCCGCCTGCTGCCGGGCCCCCGGCGGCCCCCGGCCCCCAGCCTCGCGTGTTCCCAGCGGTCCTCTGTGCAGACACCGAGTCCCCATTCACAGAAGCTCTGGGAGGGCACCTGATGCCGGTGACGAGCTGGGGTGGCATCCGGGACCCCATCCCTCTCCCCCTCCCTGCGCGTCACCTCGCCCTCAATAAAGTGTGTTGTGTGCAAGGCTGGGTGTTGTGTGTGAGGGCGGAGGCAGGCTTCTCCTTTAAGCCAGCAGGTCGGGCCTCCTCCCAAATGAGGCTGACACGCTGCTTCTCTGGCTGGCTGGTGAAGAAGAGGGATCGTCCCCTCTTCCTTGACGGTCACACTCTCCAGCGCAGGCGGCCCTGCAGTAGAGGCTGGCTTCGTGGAAAGAGACGCTGCGGGCCGTGTCGGTTGTGGCTACGTGCCCTGTCAGTGCATTGGCGTGGCTCCCGCGTGAGCAGGTGCAGGCGGAGCAAGGGTGGGCCCGACCCAGGTGGTTTGGAAGCGGGAGGTGTGAAAGCCCAGGGTCTCCTGGCCCGGGAGCGTGGCGGCAGGTGCGGGGCCCGACGGACGCTGGGCTGTTCTGGGCTGGACTTGGGGTCAGGCTGGGAATCTCGTGCCCAGCCAGCGTCTGTCCCCAAGGGCGGGTGGATCATTTTTATTAGCGCAGAGGTGAATGTGTTCACTGCAGTACGGATTCTCCGAGCATTTTAGGGAAACGGACAGCAGCCCACTGGACTTGTGAAGGCAGAGTTGAAGTGGGCGCTTGTTCACGAGGAGACGTGTCGGAGCGCCACACTCGGCATGGGACGGGGGGGGGTGGGGGTGGGGGTGGGGGTGGGGGCTGGGTGGGGGCTGAGCCTGCGGAGGGCGCCCGGGCCCAGCTCCTAGTGAAGGGCTGAGCGGCGGTGCCAGGGAGCCCAGGGCCTGGCTGCTGGGCCCAGGGGCCGATGGGGCCAAGGTCAAGGAGCGGTTAGGCGGGAGGAAGCAGCGGCTGGAGAGGAAGTGATTCAGGGCCATGGCTGCTTTGCCCGGCTCTGCAAGGTGGGCCCGGCTCTGCCCAGGCGCTGCCTGCCTGCTGGCTGGAGAGACCTCGCAGGGTGCCCTGCGGGTCCTGAGACCCCGTTCCCTCCCTGGAATGCAGAGCGGGCGCCTCACTGCGGCCCCGGGGAGGAGTGGCCCCCCCTTCCCCTCCAGTGGCCCCCAAGTGGGCACTCCTGGCCCCTCCCCCTTCCCCCTCCCTCCCCCGCCCCTCTGTCTCCAGTGGCCCCCAGGTGGTCCCTCCTTGGCCCCTCTCCGTTAGTCCCGGGTGTGCCCTCCCTGGCCCCTCTCCCCCCTCCAGGGGCCCCCTGGATGGGCCCTGCCCTGGGCGCAGTGCCTGCCCTGCAGGGCTCCTGGGGGCTGAGTGAGGTGCTTGAAGTTCCCCACCTGACCGCACACAGGCTGGGGTGAACCAGTCAGTCACAGAGGGTCACAGCACAGCCAGGACTTGAGTCCGGGCAGCGAGGTGCACCCGTTGTTCTGACTTTGTGTCCCCGCTGCAGGAGGGAGGGGTGGAGGCAGTGCAGAGGGAGGTGAGACGGGTGCAGCCTGCTGGCCTCAGGGCCCCCGGGCAGGGTCTTCAGTTAGAAAAGCCAGGACGAGGGTGAGGAAGACTCCACTCCCTTTGCTGTAACAAGTCAAGGAAAGTTACGGGGAGTCGCGGCTCCCTACCCCACGGGCAGGACGGTGACGAAGGCCATGTGCCACCCGGACACACACAACCCTGTCGCGGCAGAAACCCCAGGAGCCAGAGTGTCCCAAACGGTGGCTTTCCTGCCCGAACCCGACAGGATAACACAGCCGATCGTCTGACGAAACAGAGGAGAAAAAGGTCATCCGAATGAGAAATAGGAAACAATAAAATCACTTTAATTTGCTATTTCTCTTTGTGAAAGGTCATTACAGTATCATTTGCAAAATGCAACCACAAAAGGTACGGCGGGGTGGCGGCGACCTGGGAGCCACGGACCCAGGCCTCCCTGTCTGTGGTCACACAGGCAGGCTGCCTGCCACCTGACCCCATGGAGACAGGCCTCGGGGCCCCCCGAAGGCTTGGGGGAGCCAGCTTCCGCGGAGATGAAAGCACCCAGGCGGGGCGCAGAGGCCGGGCCGTGGACTGGGGTGCATTGAGGGTCTGTGGTCCCAGCGCACCCAGATGCTAAAGTGACGTGGGTGCCGCCTCCCGGGAAGGCCCTGTGCGGCCGGGCCCGAAGCGGGGGCAGGGGTGGGGGGGATCGCAGGCCCGACCACTGTGCTGCTCCCACCCTCAAGTCACTGGGGTGGGATTGGGGTTTCGCGAGAAGATCCAGGGGGTCATGATCCAGGCTCTCCCGTGATCGCTGAGAATCTGAAGGGGAGTAAGGCCCTTGGGGAGCCGGCCAGGTGCAGGGTGGGGGGGAGTGGAACCCTCCGCCCCCCCCCCCTTCCTGCACTGGAAGGTCAGAGAAGCGGCAGCCTCCCGAGTGTAGTGAAGTCCGTCCCCTGAGTTCCACAGCAGCTGAGGTGCGAAGCCCTGGGGGTCAGGGGTCACTGAGCGGCCACCGCAGGGTTCAGAGCACCCCCAAGGTGGCCCTCGGGCAGGAGCTGCTCCCAGAGGGGACTGGAGTGGCTGTAAACATCTCGTCCTTTCTCACCACCAAATCCCCCCGCAGCACTGACACGGGCCCAGTCCGCAGGGGTCCAGTCGTTAACGCCTGTAGTCACGTTTTTCAGTCAGGAGGGGAGGTCAGGGCACCTCTGTCCTTTCTGAATCCTCCTACAACGATGGGGAAGCGTCCCCGGAAAACCGTATGTTCCGCGATTGCACATCCGGAGGGGCTGAGACTCGGGAGCTCCCGGCAGGGCCGGGGTGCGGGGGCACGGGGGGGGGGGGGGGGGAGGGCCTGTCGGCGGGACCTCCGCCCGCCCTCGGGGGAGGGGCCGCTAGGAGAACAGCTCTTCACAGATCCTGCGGGTGTCCTCGGGCGCTGCCACCGTGTAGCCCACGGTCCTCGGGTCAGTGAAGATCTCGTGGTCATTCCCGCCCTGCAAAGACACGAAGGAGATGTGGCGCCGCCCGGTGGCCCCGGGAAACGAGGGCCGGGCCGTGCTGGCGGCGGTCACGCGGGTTCCCAGGACAGCAACCGCACGAGCACCGCCCTGACCCAGAAAGGGCTTATCGCCTCCTGAACTCCGTCTAGCCTGGAACGTGCCAATCAGCCTTTGGAAGGAATCCCGACGCTCTCGGGAGGAAGGTTCGACGCCTATTTTTCCGTAAAGCAAGTTCGGGTGATGGCACACTGTCCGCCATCATTTGCCTGAACTGCGCCCAAGCCTTCCCTTGGGTCACAAGGGCGCACAGCCCACGCTGTCCCCGAGCTGACAGCAGCCACAGGTGACTGCTGAGCACTTGGTGGCACGTGGCCAGGGTGACAGAGAAACTGAGTTTATGTGATTTTGATGTGTTTACATTTCAACAGTGCCTGTGGCTGCCGTGTGAGCCAGGGCGGGGTGCAGATCCGTGGCGCCGCTGCCTCGGAGGCCGCCTGGATTGCCCCATCTGCTGGAACGGGGCGGGGCGGGCGTGCTGTCACTGGGTCAGCAGCTGCCCCGTGGCTCCTGGGGGCTCTAGGCGTCTACACACATCTTCACCTGGGGCGCCGCTAGGAGTCGAGAGCCAGGCTGCAGGGGTCCCGTGCTGTGCACGCCCCCCCCCCCCCCCCCCCCAGCAGAACAAACCAGGCTTCCAGCCGCCCCAGCCCCCACCCTGAGCTGCAGGAAAGCCCCGGCTTTTGTTGTCCTGCAAATTCCTGCATTTTCCTCACGAGATAGGATGGTCTACCTCAAAACCTTGGAAAAATCCATTAGTTTATACTGTGATGAGAATAACTGCAGAGAAAACATGGCTTTTTCTCATAAAGATTCTGTAGAGAAATGTGACATCCACTTTAAAGGACTCAGGGACGCAGAGATGCCTACCGCGCTCTTGCCCCGGAGGGGCCGCGGCGGGGCCCATGGTGCGCCAGGCGGGGGGCACGTGAGGCTAGGGGCCTGGAGCCGCCGCAGGGACGGTCCCTGCCCAGGGCCCCCAGGGACCTGTGGGGTCTAGCGCCGCCTCACACGTGTGTGTGCTGTCAAGGGCTCTGGGTCATTCTGGCCGGCGTCACAGGCAGCCCGTGCTAACCAAGCCGGTTCACGGGATTCCTAGGACTGAAGTCGGTCGGACTCCTCTCAGGACCAGGGCGGTGGGTAAAACCGAGCACAGTGACCCCAACTAATCAGGCACAGAGTCGTGCGCTACCGTCCAGAAAACCCAAACCTCTGTGGGACCCTCACCCAGGAGGAGACCCTGCTCACGCCTGAACCCAACGGGCCTGGGGGGCACAGCTGGGGGCGGGGGGGGGGGTCCAGGACGGAGGCTGCAGGGCAGGGAAAGGAGGGGAGGGGAACCGGGGTGACAGGGAGGCGCCCGGGAGCAGCGGCCTGAAGGAAGTGAGGGGATGAGCCAAGTCCGGAAGGCGGCTCTGTGGCCTGTGGCCCACCAGGCGGTGGAGACGATTTTCCGTGAAGCCCCCGGAAAGCTGCAACCCTGGGGACACGATCCTCTCGCGGAGACCGGACGGGAGATGAGGGTGCAGGCAGGGTTCGAGGGCACGCGCGGCCGCCTGAGGCAGCGGCTGCTGGAGCGGGCAGCGTTTGCAGCTGCCACGCCGGGGCCTCCCGGGAGACCACGTCCACGCAGGGAAGCACGTGTGCTTGGCAGATGCCTAATTCGGACTCTTCCAGGGCCCTGCTGGGGGGGTGGGGACGGGTCTGTGCAGCGGGAAGACGCCAGCCCCTCAGCCCGGCCGTCGTGGCTCAGCGAAGCGGCAGGAGCTTCTGCGGCACCAATTCCTCTCCTGCTGGGGGACTGGGCAGGCTCTTCTGTGAGTTGGGGCGTGGGGGGGGGGGGCACCGAGCTTGCAAACGGAGTCAGAGGGAGGTCGGGAGAAGCAGGAGGGAGACTCTGAGCTAGTGAGCTAGAATTCCTCTAGAATTAGGCGTCAGGGGCGCCTGGGTGGCACACTAGGTTAAGCGACTGACCAGCTCCTGTCATAATCTCATGGTTCATGAGTTTGAGTCCTGCATCGGGCTCTGAGCTGACAGTGTGGAGGCTGCTTGGGATTTTCTCTCCTCTCTGCCTCTCCCCCATTCATACTTTCTCTCTCTCAAAATGAGTATTAAAAAAAAAAAGGGGGGCTCCAGAGGAGGGGAAATGGCAAACGCAGGGATCTGAACCAGGTTACAGGTCACTAGGTTCCTGCTGGGGCAGCCCAGCCTCCCCCAAGCTCCAGAAGGGGGACTGTTTCTGAGAGAAGACAGAGGAACAAAGCCAGAAGCGATGAATACGATGAATAGGAGGGCAGATCGTGTTACCAGACAGCCCAAAACGGAGGTTGCATCTCCCGTGTCAACAGTCTGTTAATATTTAAATCCCGACCAGGCCAAGGTTGGAGGATGAAACAGAAAAGCAGAAGGCAGTTCTGCCCCGCCCGGTGGAGTCCAGTCTCCAAGCCCCCCAGCCCGTTTCTGCACACGCCGCTGCTGGGCGGACGTGGGGCGTCGTCGCTGGGGCCGCAGGACGGAACTAGAGCGTCCAAGGCCACGGGCCCCGGTCCGCAGGCGGCTGCGTGCGCACGCTACGTGTTCCCGTACCTCGGGTCAGTTTACCGAGCTTGTACCTGAGTTCCAGGTGCCACGGGCACAAAGGCTCTGCTCTCAGAGACCCGCGGCGGCCGTGCTCCCAGGCTGGGGTGACCGTCACTGCGGGCGCTTCACCTGTACCTCCAGGGCCGCGGGGCCGCGGCGAGGGAAGCCAGATGGACGCGAGTGCACACTCTGTGACCGGTATGTGGCTGCTTTCTCCAGGGGTGAGGATTAGCTGGGACGGGGCAGTCATAGCTTTCACGTGAACTTGAAAAAATGTACCTCAGATGACTGACTCCTTTTTCCTGCCACAGAGTCAACAGTTAAGCTTAAAAGGGAAAAAAAAAAAGCTTGGCCCCATGGTCACGGTGACTTGCAAACAATTAGGGGACTGCCACGTATGTTAGGTTGTCATCTGAGGTTTAGAACCCGGTGGCTAACCCCAGCTTGGGGTGTGGTGGGAAGCAGGCTCGCTGTGCCAACGCCCCCGGGGCGACCCTCGGGGTCCCCTCAGGGCTGCAGCACAGCCCCTCCCCCCCCAACGGGACTGACGGCTGTGCCGGGCTGGGCACAGAAGGGCCGCAGGAGGTGCGGCCTCTGCCAACCCCAGTGGCCGCATCAGGGGCCACACGCGAGGGGCCTGGTCCCGTGTCCCCTGGCCCAGAAGAGCCACAGCAGGGGCTGCTGCTCGTCCAGGGCTCACCCACCCGAGGCTCTGCTCCCAGGGGCCCCGGGACCATGGACTCTGTGGTCCAGAAGGCAGGCAGGTCAGCAGGGATCCCAACACGTCCGCACCCACGGTGCCCCCGCCCAGGGTCCTGCTTCCTGTCCTCCTCTGGGGTCCAACTGGTCAGACCTCGGGGCGCAGCGGTCTTCCTGGGGGCGCCGCCAGGAGCGAGGGGCCCTCCCCGTGCCACCCCAGGCCTGCCACAAGCCACACGGGATTTCGCACTGAAACACGAGCAGCAGGGCAGGGCTGCGCGCACCACACATCCTGTGCCCTCACCGGCCCTCCGGCATCTTGAGCGCCCTGGAGATGCCAGGCGTGGTGAGGGCGTCCAGGTCACGCCATGCTGTCCGAAGCCTGCCCAGGAACTGAGGTTCACCGGTTCGTAGGCATCACGCACCCGCAGGCCCCTGTGGCTCAGAGCAAGGTCAGGCCGGCTGGGCACCCCGCTGGCTGCCTCCTCTGCTCGGAGGCACACAGTCCCTGCCTTTCCCGAACCGCCCCGGGCGAGCCACCCTCCCTCAGAGCCTCCCTCTCCTCCCACGGGGCTTAAGGGCACCGGCTCATGGACACAGACGTGTGTGCTCACGACACGACACTGTGCAGGCAGCAGGGGCCAGACTCGGGTCCCCTGGGTTTCAAAGCCCCACCGCCTGGTCCCCCGGCTGCTTAGATCAGAGGCAGGTCTTCTGAGGCGATGCGGGAGGGGGCGAGGGAGGCTGTGGGGGGCCGCCGCTCGCCCCGCGTCCGTCCGTCCCTGCCCGGCTCCCGGAGGGATGGAGGAGAAACGTCAGTGCCCGGCCCAGGGTCTGACATGGAAAAGGGCTTTAGAAACTAACGGCAAACAAAGATTTGTTTTCTTCCTTTTCAGTTTGGTGTGTTAAAGCTTTATTTTTCGACAGCCCATCCGCGTAGCTGAGAATTTAAGAACAGCTCATGGTCACAGGGGTAAGAGCTCTCTCCTTGCCCCCGCCCCTCAGGAGGTCTGTGATCTGCGTTTCGGGGTGTCCTCTGATAGTCCCTTTAAGGGCTCAAAAGCAAATGTGGGCAGAGGGCTACCCCCTCTTCGGACAAAACTATCACACGTTACTTGCTCTGTTCTGTACTCCGCTTGGCTCCCGGTAACAATCCCAGAGAGGGGTTTACACCAGCTATTTTCACAGGGTCCCCGCACCCCCGACCCCGCCACTGCACGTGCACCCCTCAGGCGCAGACACCTAAATCACCGGGTGGACTTGCCCAGCCACAAAGGTGTAAGTATTAGAAGGTTTCCATGTTCCAAGGGCCTTGAAGCCAGGAGTTGGGAAGCCGGCCAAAGCTGTCTCACCTGGGAGTGTGGAAAGGAGGGGTGGGGGGTGGGGGCACAGCCCTGGGAAAGCCATGCAGGCCAGTGCGGGGGACCGATCTCTGGGCCCCCAGCCATCCCTTTCCCTGCGGCAAACCATGGCGCTCCAGGCTGGGCCGGGGCCTCAAGCCTGCCCTTTAGCTGCATTTTAACAGATCCTGGGTGTTGTGGCCTGTGGGCAGGAGGGCGGGCGCCCCAGGGCAGATGAGATGGGGCCAAGCAGGGGACAACATAGTCCCCCCCCCCCCCCCCCCCCCGCGGAGAGAGGCTGACAGGCGGCAGATGGCACACGCTGGGGGAGGGGGCGGTTGGCCTCGGCTCCGGGGTGCCCCCGCCGCGGGCTGCCTCTCCTAGGGGGAGGGGGCGGAGAACACCCCCCCCCCCCCCCGCCCTGGCTCTCTGGGGCCGCTCCAGGCAGGGAAGGCAGGGAGGGGGCTCTGTGGGACCCCAGCCCCCAGTGGGCGGAGGTGGCTGAGAGGCAGGCCTCCAAGCCTGTGGTGCTGGGCAGGGAGATGGCTTTGTACAGACAGCTCTCCGCTCAGGTGCCATCTCCCTAGAGGCCAGCACAAAGGTCTGCCTTAATAGAAAGCAGCTTTCAAAACCTCTGTCACAGAATTTGAGAAGTTGAGGGCCGGTACTTAGATTGCTCTGTGCCTGAAGTTTCAAGAACTGGTGCGCTGTTTAAAGGTTCAGATGCCTGACTGTCCGTGCCCATTTCCAGGAAGCCGCTGACACCGGCACAGGGCAGACAATGGGGGAGAATGTCCCCACGGCCTCGGCCACGGCAGTGGCCACAGCCCCGGTGCCTGTGCTGAGGACGGGGTAGATGAAGCACGCCTTCCTGCCAGAGGGTCACACAGCCCCCAGGGGACCGTATCCACACAGAGGAAAGGCTGGGAGGCCGGTCAGCGGGTAAGTCACAGGGACGTACACTTTATCCCTCAGCCTTCTTCATTTCTTTTTCTTTCATTTTTTTAAAATCTTCATTCACTTTTGAGCGGGGCAGAGACAGAGGGAGACAACGAATCCAAAGCAGGCTCTGAGCTGTCAGCACAGAGCCCGACAAATATCCCACAAATCGCAGGATTGTGACCTGAGCTAAAGTCAGACGATCAACTGCCTGAGCCACCCAGGCACCCTGATCTTTTGTTTTTGTTTTAAAGTTTATTTTGAAAGAAAGAAAGCGCATGTGCAAATGAGGGGGCGCGAAGAGAGAGGGATAGAGAGAATGCTAAGCAAGCTCTGTGCTGTCAGGGAGGAGACCGACAGCGTGCTTGATCCCACAAACTGTGAGATCACAACCTGAGCCTAAATCAAGGGTCAGATGCTCAACCCAGTGAGCGGCCCAGGAGCCCCCGCACTTTCTCTAATGCTCCACGGGGATGGGACGTTACGCAAGCATCCAGGGGAAGGCAGGTGAGGTGGAGCCGGCGCGCACGGCTGAGGCGTGCTCACACAGCAGCTGGCCGGACGAAGCAGCCTGCAGGAGGCGCTCTGTGCTCGCTCACGGCCCACCTTCCGGCAGCACGGCCCACATGCTGTGGGTGGCTGCTCCACAGCCGCTCGCTGCAGGGGCACCCTGCCCACCAAGACCCCAAGGGCAGTTTCAGGAGCCTGCTTTTTCTACACACGTATACTCAGGGACATTTTCAGAGCCTGCACCCAGAGCCTGTCACCAAAAGGACCAGCTGTAAGCCACGCGACGTCACTGAGAACCGGGCTGATGGGCACCATGCTGCCAGGGAGCCAGCAGAGACCCTCAGGTGCCCTGACGGAGGGACGGCTTACTGGGCTGGAAGCCACCTGCCTGAAGATCAGGAAGTCTGTTCCAGTGCCACCGGCTCTGTCACTAGCTGTGTGGCATTGGGCCAAGGCCCTTACCCTTTCTGAGTCCCAGTTTCATCATTTAGGAAGACGGACGTGTGACTGTGCGGCCCCAGAGTCCCTCACGCTGGAGGACTGGATGGGGGGCCTTGCTGAAGGCAGGTAGGTCCGTCCCAGAAAAACCTTGGCAGAGCAGCAAGGATTCTGGACCCGAGACCACAGGGATCAAACCTCCACGTGATGCACCTGCTGGGTGCGAGATGGCCAGGGCCCGGAACGGGGCCTCTGATGGCAAGGGGACTCCCATCACTGGGTGGCATTTGACAGCGTGACAGGGATTGAAGGGGAGGTGTCTGGAGAGGGCCCGGTGTGGGAAATGACCCGAGGAGTCCCCCAGGCTTATACCAACGGGTCACCAAGGCATAAAGAAGTATGAAACTACAGCATGCTCACACCCCAGTGTGGGTAAACAAGATTAGGACCCCAGGATCGAGGGGGAGGGTGCAAAGGTATAGGAGGTAAGCAAGATTAGGCACTGAGGGCGTAAAGCGCCCCCCAACTTAGTACTACAGCAGAAAGCTGCTCTCACGGGAAGGAAGGCCATTAGGTAAGCATTAGGTAAATGGGGCCACAGCCCCCTGCACTGCGCTGCGGTGCAGCCGCCCACAGAGGGGGTGATCGACAAAAGAAAAGGTGCCTTGTTAACCCTGAAGTCATTTGCCCGAACCGTCCCATCCCCTGGGCTCGCTGAGATAAACAGAGGTGGTGCCTCACGTCGGCCGTAAACACCCTTCCGCCCGGCGTCAGGATTCTATTTTGTATTAACCCAAACCCCTAAACCCCAAATATCTTCAAGACCCCCTTCCCCTCATGTCCAGCACCACGTTTGTAAGTCTCTGATCCTAATAAAAACGGGGCAAGGACCCTTATGTGGGGCTCTTGTCTTTTCCCAGACATTAGCCATGTCTCTATTTTAATCGAGTCCACGCTCTCCCTGGCCGAGAGCGAGCTTCAGACCCAGAGTCTGCAACAGCCGGTGACCCTACGTGACGGAAGGAAAGGGGACCGCAGGACGCCGCGGTGAAGGAGCTCCGGGAAGGAAACGCGCCGGGTACAGCCTCTACCTGACAAGGTAAGGGGACTCGCCGCAGCGGAACCCGTGGAGAGAAATCGCTGCAAGTTCCCTGGCTCCCTGCCCGGCCGCTGAGCAGAGCTGCCACATTCAAATTCTTCAGTCACTGGGAAGGAGACACAGCAGGGGCGACTGTGAAGTCGGAGGCTCCTCAGGTTATGGGCTGTCCTGCTGAACTGCTTTGGTTCGCAGAACAAGGAACTTAGGATCTTAACGTGTGGGATCGAGTAGAAGAAACCCGGAAGACCAGGCACTGTGAAGCGGCTAGTGTCCCCCCGTGAGGTAACCCTCCCCTGGTCCATCGTCCACACTGCCCTTGAGTTCTGACGGTGCATGTGAAGATTCAGGGTTACCTGAGGAGGAGAAACCTCAGTCCCCCTATAATCAGGCTGTGCCTCTGCTGCCTTTACAGCCAGAGGATACCCCTCCCCCTCAAAGGGTGGGATGACATCCAGCCTCAAAACCTCACCGACCGGCCCTCATGAAGTCCTCACCCCAGTGCAGAAGGACATTAAAAAAGCGCCCAAGGCCGGTGAACTGCAGCTGTGGCCTGCTGTCAGGCAGAGTGGACAGTATGTCCAGGAAAGGCGGCCCGTGCACACAGTGAAAGTACAGACAGCAGGTCAGCTCCACGGCCTTCACCGCCCTTGTGCGATGGGTGTTGGGGAAACTCTCTGTGGCACTTACTGCCCGTGTGCCCGGAACGCTGTCGCTGCGCCAGAGTTTCAGGGCGCTTGCGTGGCTCGTGCTGTGCAGGACTTGACAGCTGCCTGGCAGGGGGCAGTATTCCCAACCGCGGCCCCAACTCCTCATCGCTGTCAGTAAAACAATTCGCTAAGACCCTGCGGTGTTTTACGCAGGCCTCCCTAACAGAGGGATTCTAACGGTCTCTCCCTGTTTCTCCCTCTACCCTCCGACCATCTCTGGCTAGTGTACTCTGGGATAGAGACTTTAAGGAGTATTCCCCCAAGGAGCTGCCGAAACTCCTTTTGTTTCAGGGAACTTCCCTGTCCTCTCGGGCCGACAAAGGCTGCCTGATTCCACTAGTGGAAAACCAAACCAAACTCAAATCCGTATCTGCTCCTGCGTCTGAGCCGATGGGCTTTAGGACCACGTGAACTCTTTCTCTGTCCCCTGCGCTTCGGCCTGCCTTCAGGGGCCCCTCACCTTTCCCACCCTCCATTCCCCCTCTAGTTTCTAAGCTGCCTGGGGTGCCGCCTTCTTCTCTGGTGGCACCTGGTCCTCCTCCCCACACTGTCAAAGGTGAAGAACACCTCCTTAAACTTCCAATTCCCTCACTGGTTCCACCGGAAAACATTCAGGGGACCCACATGAACTATGACTAAGTTCTACAACTTTATTCTACTAAGGTTTACGTGTTCTCTCTGCTCCAGTCTATTAGCCAATGGCCGCCCGATGGCTGAAAGTGATGGTTAGCTCTGCCCACAGTTCACAGGCAACTGTTAAGACAGCTCTCAGGGCCTGTGGGGACCTAAAACTTGAACGTTTTGCTTAAATGATAAATTGACTTGTGTTCTTTGGACGTTCAGGCCTCTTCCGAATCAAGTGGGACCTGAAGGCTTGCTTACTAAACGCAGGCTTATGCTTCTGACTTCTTCTAAAATAAATACATAAATTAACTAAGAATATTTAAATCCATGCTTTATGCTGAATGGATTCATGAGTCTACCACCTATAAAATTTTCTAACGTAACAGACCATTCACAATTGGTTACTGCTTAGTCTTCACTGGAGACTAAGGTTTCTAAGAGTTAAAATTCTACTAAATGTAGTTAAAACAGTTAAAAATTTTTAAAAAGCAACTATGTAGGAAATAAGGAGATATAAAAAAAGAAGTAATGGAAATATATTTTTGTTGAAGGTAAAAATAAGTAATTTTGTCCTAAATGAGACTGGTTATTTAGAAAAAAAAATGGCTTGGGACAAGATCTAAACGCCAAGAAAAACTGTAGAAGGTTCATGAAGAAAAATCTTTAAAAGGAAATTTTATGTGTGGTCAGGACAGACTGGGGTTAAAATAAATGGATTTTAAAAGTACACAGCGTTAAGATTAAAATTCTTCCTCCTTTGATCCAAAGGCTGGGAAAATGATGCCAATACTCGGTGCCGCTCCAAATCCCGCAGTTGTTTGTTCCTGTTTAGCAGAGGGACGGACGATACGTGAAGGGCTTTTACTAAGATACATGGGAGCCAACTGACTAAACTTAGCCCACCGTACACCACAAGTGGATATCCACATGGCGGAAACGTATTTATGTGGGCACTGCTGAAAAAGACGGGAACAGATCTCAACTCTGGCCCTTTAGCCCCCTGCCTCAACGGCCAAGGATCAGCATGCAAGTTACTACTGGGCCAAAATAACGAGTGCATCCTACGACAACCACAGAGAAAACACATTTTTGTTAACGGTAAAAAATAAATAAATGAATATAATTTTAACAAAAAAGGTAAAACAACAGAACCACACACCCTTTTAAGTTGTTTTACTTAAGCTTGGGTGAAATTACCCACTCCTTATAATCCACAAGGCCAATCAATTGTAAAATGAGCATATATTACGTTAAAAAAATGTTAAAAAAGCAAAAAGGGGGAGATACCCCTGCCTATCTGCATTAGAACCTCAGCTCTTTCTTGATGTGCTATATTTACTCTTAACTTTAAAAATCTTAATCCTCACGGACCAACTGCAGCTGAGTGACATTCTTCAAAATAAGATAAACCCTCTCACCCTATGGTGCTGTGCAAAACCCCTGAAAGGGGGTCTTCACGGACTGGGCCCACTAAACTTCTCACCTGGGGTCAAGAATATGCTTGTATTCTTTCAGGTTCCGGCCTTCTGTGGATTCCCTCTCTCGTGTGGTAAAGCCTTCCTTACCCCGGCACCCGTAGGACTCCTTCTCATGAACCAGACCTTCCAGAGAATGACTGAACAGCCACTGGCCCCCGTTTTCAAGATGGAAGAAGCCTCTTCACGGACGCCTCATCCTGAAGTCACTCCACAAACGTAAGTCACTGCCCTGATACAGCATGGGGAAGCCTTAAACGCCTGTCTAGCCAGGCCGGCATCCTTACAACACAGTGATTTCACATACACCCCTAATTCACATCTGACGGCCGTGATTTCGGTCTTCAGAATGTGTAACCGTGATTCTACTCCTTGCCCTCATTTGTCCAGGCCAAGCTCAATATTCACACTGGGCTCATCTCCTCAACCCACCTGTATCTGATAGCCTAAGACTCCTAGGCAGGGATATTGCAATTAGCAATAATGACAGAGCTCACGGAAGGAGCCGGTTTTAACCTCCCTTCCAAACGGAACAAGAGCATTGGTGTTATAGGCCGAGACCTCAGTGGTGGCTTCCTCCAGGACCTCCTATGAGTGTTACGAAACTTTAACAACTTCTCTGCTTGTCTCCCACTAAAAATCAACCGGCTTTTACATGTACAGCCCAACACCTCTACAAGGCAATCTTACCTTTTTCTCAGCCACAAGCTTAAAACAAGCATATCTCGTAGTCCTAATGTTACAGCTTGCTCTAGTCTCAAATATTCAGAGCACCCCTGGGCCATTGTTCCCTGGACAACCTGTTAGGGAGAGACTGAGCACAATCTTCACTGGAGTATTTCTGATGGGGCTTCTAAAGGACATCTTGAGACAAAATATTCTAATAAGACCATATCCTTCAACCGGTTTAGTAGAGAGAATAGTTTTTGAAAAGATGGAGGCTTGTCTGGCTCTTTGATTTCTGCACATAAAGGGAAATTAAAAGGACCATGACTTGTTAATCTCTGGCAGCTAGGTCTTTCCTTCTTCACTCTATCAGCCATGGTGAAATTTCTGTAAAACGCCCTGCGAACCCAACCTGGGCCTCCCGGCACCACAAGCAATTTGCGTCCTTCTCCCTACGCTCTCTTTCTACCTCCACCTTACAGCTCCAACAATTAGGAAATGATTATTACAGCTCCACTCCCCAGGGCTGGTTTATGTCCTGCTAAGTAAGGATAACATCACCCAAATAACCATCTCCTCCTTATTGGTACTTAGCGCATCCCAGCCTGGGCTCCTCTTAACAGCTCCGAGCCCTAAGTGCATCCATCAGGACTGGGTGTGCATTCCACACTTATCCGACACTGGCCCTCTGCTGCGAGGCAGAAGAGAGGTGTTGGCCTGTTAGCCATGGGCATCCTCGCAGCAGCAGGCGCTATTGCTGCCGCCACTGCAGCCAGGGTTAGCCTGCATCATACTACCAGACGGCTCATGTCCTTAATGAATTTATGGCCAGCACTACCAAAGAATTTATACCCAGACTTCCATGGATAAACAAGTCTTGGCCTGCCTTGAGGCTCTTGAGGCTGCAGTGGAATTTACTGGAAAGAGAGTGGAGGCCCTGTTCCTCCACCCAAACTGCCCTATGACCCTCACTATCAGCAGGTCTGCATGACTGGCATCCCTTACAATCACTGCCAGGCTTGGGATGCTGTCCAGAGACACCTGGACACTTCCTTCCTACCCCTCTGACAATACAGAAAATTTAGACATGACTTTGCTCCAATAGCTACTAAATGCAGAGAATCAGCTTAATAATACATGGGCTGATTCTTGGGAAGTGTGGCGTGTCCTGAATCCTTTCTCAAGGCCAGTACCCATCTCAAATTCTGGATAAAAGCGGAATGCTTTTACTATGCTTCTTTTTATGTCTTTGCAGAATCACCCTTCGGACCATCCAAAAGCAAAAGAAGGACCAGGAGCCTGACATGACAGTCCTCGAACACAAAACTAGAAGAATCAAGAAAAACAAAAAGGGGGAACTGTAGGGAATGAGCTGAGGAGTCCCCCAGGCTTATACCAACGGGTCACCAAGGCATAAAGAAGTATGAAACCACAGCATGCTCACACCCCAGTGTGGGTAAACAAGATTAGGACCCCAGGATCGAGGGGGAGGGTGCAAAGGTATAGGAGGTAAGCAAGATTAGGCACTGAGGGCGTAAAGTGCCCTCCAACTTAGTACTACAGCAGAAAGCTGCTCTCACGGGAAGGAAGGCCATTAGGTAAGCATTAGGTAAATGGGGCCACAGCCCCCTGCACTGCGCCGAAGCCGCCCAGAGAGGGGGTGATCGACAAAAGAAAAGGTGCCTTGTTAACCTGACGTTATTTGCCTGTCCCATCCCCTGGGCTCGCTGAGATAAACAGAGGTGGTGCCTCATGTCCGCCGTAAACACCCTTCCCCCCGACTGCCCGATGACAGGATTCTGTTTTGTATTAACCCAAACCCCTAACCCTGAATATCTTCAAGACCCTCTTTCCGTCACATACACGAGTTACTGTTCACAGATTCATAGTCTCTTTGTGCACGTCCAGCACGTTTATAAGCCTCTGATTCTAATAAAAACGGGGTAAGGACCCTTATGTGGGGCTTTTGTCTTTTCCTGGACATTAGCCATCTCTCTATTTTAATCTGCGTGTGCTTTCTCCCGGCTGAGTGAGAACTTTAGATATGACAGCCCGGGGCCTCAACACTTCGCCAACCACCTGGGGGCCCACCTGTGCTGCCGTCGTGGCGGCTCTGGAGAAACCCTTCTCCGTGCTGGCCTTTGACCTGGCTCTGCTCCCGGTCCTGATTTAGATTCAGTCCAGACCCAGGATTTCCCACAGCTCCAGGTGGCGCTCGGACCCTGTGTGTGTGACGTCCAGCTCGAAACCGTCCCTCGCACGGTCTCTCGAATTTCAGACACACGTGACTCCCTGTCTTCCTACCAGCCAGGACTCCTGTGCTCAACTCACATCGCACGCCCCGGGGGGAAGCGCAGTGGAGCCGTGCCCAAGCCCAGGGCTGTGACGTGCCGACCGCGGCAGTGGCTCTAGAAGGTGCGTGCAACGGGCAATGCTGAACTCACAACAGCTCAATTTCTGCCTCGGCTGAGCCGTCCGGTGTCAGAGCACGAAGGTGAAGGGAAAAAGCATGTTTGTCCGCTTCCCCTTTTCCAGCCCAAACTGAACAATCGAACTCCAGAAAACACTTGTGTACTCACTGGCATGGTTTTGTCTCCGAAGAAGTAGATGGTTTTGTAGCCATCTTTTTCCACGTGTCCCAGGCAGTACCTCTTGTCCCATCCGTCAGGGAAGACGTCAATGCTGATCTGGCCCCCTGCAGGGCCAGGAACACAGAAGCTAAAGGTGGGAAGGAGGCGAGGGACCCGGCCCTGAAAAGAATGTGCCGCTTACCCAGCAGCAACTGGACGGCTGAGGTTGATTTTTAATAGCCTCGTTTGCTACTTATGCTCCTTAGGGACAGGTTCTAGAAATGAATGTGACATGTGTCTCCCCAAGACGATTTCACCTGGGATGTAAAAGCGTGACAAAATGCCAGCTCAGACCGAGGCAGGCCTCTGTGTTCACGCGTTTCGCCAAGCGTGCGGTCAATCTGCAGCACGCTGGCCAGGAGTCTGGTCCCCGATTCGCTCAGCTGGGCCCGCCCCTGGGGGACAACACCCAGAAGCAGGCTGCGTGTGGCTCATCTCGCAGGAGGAAGAAAAAGCGCGGGGAAGGGGACCTGCAGGCAGTGTTCAGGGGCAAGGACCACCCCGCCAGAGCTCTGTGGGGGGTGAACACCTCACAGTTCAAGGCTGAAGAATCTACCCCTTCATCTGACAGACATAAGCCCTTTGCAATTCCAGTTTTCCACAGCTGTACCCTTAGACAAGCTCGTAAAACGAGGGGCTTTAAGTAATGACTCATGAGCACAAGGGAAATCATTGGCTTAGAGCATCTGATGGGCGTATCCTACCAAAAACCAAGGCCGAGACACGTGCACCACAGAAAGAACTCTACGTCAGACACCAGAAGAGTCTGCACGACAGCCTCCTGGTGTAGAGAAAACCTGCCTGAGCTCAGCCAAGTCCCCTTTCCATGCAGGGCCTTGGTTTCTCGATTTGTAAAACCACACCTACTGACTGCCAAGGTTCCCTGATGCCAAAACATCACCAGGTTCCGGAGTCTACCCAGCCTCGGGCCAGGAGGAAGGGTCCTGCTGCGTGAGAATTCAGAACCCTCCCAGCAGCCTGGGCAGGTCTCCGGGAGGGCTGACCGCATAGCAGGGTTTCCCCGTCCAAGGACTGCTCCCCAAATCCTCCTGCCCACCTGCAAACTGGCCACAGTTCAATTTCAAGAGTGCGCTGGCCCAAGGCAATCCCGTGACTAACCACCCACTCCTGAAGCCCGTCCGCGCCCACGGTACCTATGGAGAACGTGATGCCTTTTCCCGAAAACTCCTTCTGCAGATCTGCTACGAACTTCTGTCTTATGTTTTCTTTCTGGAAAAAAAAACAAAAACAAACCAGATACGGATCATCTCACTGCAGTTTAGAGAGCACCCTTCAACCACTGGCCATGCGGCAGCACATCTTCTCTTCATCAGCCCACGTGGTGTCAGGGGGACTCACTTTATCGAGTTCGTGAAACTCAATGCGCTCTTCTTGGCTGCAGCTTCTTCCAATGGGGGACACATTTAACATCCCATTTCGGAACTCGATGAAAGTGCCTCTGGGGAGGAGACAGGCCCCGACACGTTATTTATGTGGGCAACGCTACGGGTGGATACTCAGGGTAAGACCCAGGCCTGTGCTCAGCTACGTGGCAGCCGTGGGCCACAGGCGGCCACTGAGCCCAGAGCTGTGGCCAATCCCACGGAGACTAGATTTCAAAGATGCAGAATGTCCCCATCATTCGAAATGTTTTATTCTGATCATACATTAAGATGATTATGTTCCAGGGGCGCCTGGGTGGCTCAGTCGGTTAAGTGTCCGACTTCAGCTCAGGTCATGATCTCACGGTTCATGGGTTCGAGCCCCGCATCAGGCTCTGTGCTGACTGCCAGCTCAGAGCCTGAAGCCTGTTTCAGATTCTGTATCTCCCTCTCTCTCTGACCCTCCCCTGCTCACACTGTCTCTCTCGCTCTCTCAGAAATAAATAAAACATTAAAAAAAATGATTATGTTCTGGATATACTGGGCTAAGTAAAACGTGATGAAAATTAATTTCATTTGTTCCTTTCTGCTTTTTTTTTTTAATACGGCTACAGAAAACTTAAAAAATTGCACATGTGGCTCACCTGATGTCTGTTGGGCAGTGAACTTTACTGTTAATAAAGAACTATGAAAAGGATTAACAACTCTAAGGCCCCCCAGGAGTCTGGAAATTCATGTGTCAGACACCTTTGCTGGCAACACGTTGAGTGCACTGACGTGACCAAGCAAAGCTCTGGGAAGAGGCTCCGAGAATGGCCTGCTGAGCCTCCGCAATCACTGGGGAAGCACAGGGCACCTGTGGCCAACTGCTGTTAAGTGGTGGCTGTGACCACGGAAAATGAGAACAGAGTTACACTTTTTTAGTCACTCTGAATGAAGATATTTACCAAAAACCCCATTTCCCCCACCATGTCCCTAGTTTCCATCTCAAGATAGTTTCTTAAAAACTCAAATACCTTGTGAGCTTTTTTTAAAAGCTCACAATTCCACCTTAAGAATAAATAGCTCTTTAGTAACGGTAAAACTCATTGTCCAACAGAAACCACATGATCTCGAGCCACCAGCCACCTGTAACTCCCGGGGACATGTGCCCAGCGTTGAGCGGAGGGCTGCTTCAAGGCCAGTGTTGCCTACTGCGACACCGTGTGACCTGGGGCGCCTCTCGGAGCCTCACAGAGGGGCTGAGGTGGTTCCGGCTACCTCTACAGGGTCTTGAGAAATCAGATGTCCCAGTTCTTACAGTTGGGAAGCAATGAATGCTTGTCAGGTCAAGTCGACGGGGCAAAATCCCATCGCTGCATCCTCTCCCAGCTGTGCTCAGAGTGCACAGAAGGTGGCAAATGACCTAACAAGACACGCGCATCTGAGATGCTTCCTGACACGCCCCCCCCCTCCCCGCCCCCGGGACGTCCCGGAGCTGGTACAGACCAGCCCTGCGCCCGTACCTGCCACATGTACCCTGGTGATGGTTCCCACGGGTCACTAGGACTGTGGTCCTAAATGTCGAAGAGCTCACTGAGTTTTCCCCACCAGCATCTCAAGGACACAGTAGCCCCCTCTCATTCCCATGGGAGGGAGGCTGATGCATCTGAGAAAGGCTTCTGTTCTCAAAAGCCAGGATTACGGCACTTTATCGGGTGTTCGATTCCTCCCTGAAGGTCTGGACTCCTCTTTAGTCCTACTGCACCCGCGTGACCCCCGGGGGGCAGGGCGGGGAGGGGCAGACAGGGAAATGGAGGGAAAAGACAGGAGGGCAGTGCTGATGGGAAACGGGAAATATGGGCAAATGCTGATCAACGCGGTCTCAGGTCTGCCCCCGAATCCGGGGGGACCTCCTGGGACTGAAGGACAGCTCTGCACATGGGTCTCCCTCTAGGACAGGATCACGCCTTATCCTTCCCTCCCTCCTTCTTTCTTTCATTCCATTCATTCATTCAAAGCCTCCCTTAATGCTTAACCCAGAGTAAAGCCTAAACTGCCCTGGGGTATGTTATATTTGCACTTTCGACCGTGAAGAATTTCCACCACACATAAAAACACCAAGGGCAGGATAACAAAGCCCCATGAGCCATTACCCAGCCACGGCCAGGACAGCCCTGGGCCCAGCCTGTCTCGTCCGTAGCCCCTTCTGTGAGATGTGAACAGGAAGCCCCTTTGTGGAGGTGTTGGGCGGGGGCACTGGTTAAACGGGGTCTGTGGCTTTGAGCAGTCTCAAAAGCGCGTATCCTGAAATTCAGCTGCTGTTTAAACAAACAGTTTCTCTCCCTCATCATCAAGGTGTTACATGTTAAGGGCAGACCAAGAAGAAAATGGAACATAAATCCAAGAAAACACCCGTAACCTCACCAAGAAACAGTCCCTGTTAGCCTATGGGGTTGTTTTCTGCCAGTGTTTTAACTGTGGGCATGAAACGACATTAGTTAGTATTACTGAAAAATGGGAACGGAGATGAGTACAGTATCTAGAGCGAGAGGTTAGTCCCCAAATCAAACGCTTACGGAGGTCAGAAAAAGGAGGGAAGGAGTCTGGGAAAGACTGGGGGTGCGGGTGGGGGAGTGCAGCTCAGCTGGCTGCTGCCACCCGGGAACGGTCACAGAGGCCACAGGCCTCAGACACTACAGAAGCTGAAGTGCAGGCACTTTACCACGTGAACTCAGGCTTCCAAATGATAGCAAGTGATCAGACTTTAGTTCACGCCATGGGCCGGGCAAACGCTGCCTCCAGGTGACTCCCGGGGCCGGGCGCTATTTCACAGGCCTTCTGCACAGCCTCGGAAAGCACCTAGTGCCAGATTTCCACCGTGTGGACACGCCGCCATTTACGTCCTCACTCTTCTGCGGGACAGCGTCTAGCAGTTGCCTTCTAAGCACAGGTCAGGGGACTAGAGTGGGTGCCAAGCAGCCCACTGGCACTGGTCCAGGCTCCGGCTCAGCCTCTCTGCTGAGAGCAAACCCACCTCTTCTTCGGGAGCTTAATTTTCGCAATGTAGCTCAGGCAGTAGTTGATTAAGTCTTGGATCAGGGCCTCACCCAGGTGACCTTGAATATTCTAGATAAAGAAAATATGGGGGTTACTTGATTCAGTGACTGGCATTTTCAAAATAACTTTAGAGTAAAACCAGGTCTTTACCACCACTGGGTGAAGGTCACTAGGCTGATGTGGTGGCCAGGGTGACACACCCCACCGTCTGTTCCCTCCTCTCCCTAGTGCAAATCAGCAAACCATGAAAGCCTTTAATTAAAGCATTTTCTGTTTCATGACTCAACATTTTTGAACTCATTACCTTTCAAATGCTTCAAAGAAGTTCCAAAGATTATATTATTGCTGCTTTTATTCAATTAAAACATCCACAGATGCCGACAGAAAATACAGTTGTTCCACTTAGGCTTCTTTTACATCTGAATAGAATGATCTTATTACAAATAAGAGCTACACGCTACCTCTTTACAATGCTGATGGCCTGCCGGCCTTGGTCTCCGCTATCGCTAACAGAAATATTCGATTAACCATCCTTAAAAAACAATTACAAAAATGTAGTTAACAATTTGGAATATATGAGAGTCGCATGGTTCAACGTTCAAGATACAAAAAATACGGGGTGGAGATTCATCCCTTCCCCTGTGCCGCACCCCCAGATACACCTCGCCAGAAGCACTCAACGTTAAACAGCTTTTTAGAAAACACTTTAACAATAGTAGGTCGCTGTCTGGGTATTCAAGAACGCACCTGTTTACACAAGAGTTTCCCATCTTTGTACGCTACCAGGCCATTCTCTGGAAACACATAATCGTATTTTTCAACAACTGCAACAGAAACAAAAGAAAACTTAGGATGCAATGAACCAAAGTCTGTGTTTCTTTTTTTTTTTTTTTTTTAATGTTTATTTCTTTTGAGAGAAGGCACTCGCATGTACAGGGGAGGGACAGAGAGAGAATCCCAAGAAGGCTCCACGCTATCAGTGCAGAGGCTGAAGACGGACTCAAACTTACAAATGGTGAGATCATGACCTGAGCCGAAGCCAAGAGTCAGATGCTCAACTGACTGAGCCACCCAGGTGCCACCTCTTTTTTTTTTTTTTAAATAAAGTAGGGTTCATGCCCAGTGTGGAGCCCAATGTGGGGCTTGAACTCACAACCCTGAGATCAAGACCTGAGCTGAGATTAAGAGCAGCATGCTTAACTGACTGAGACACCCAGAAGCCCCTCTATTTCTTGATTAACACCATCACCAGTAAGATTGCTGAACTCCAGAAAGAACTGTAAAAGAATATCTCATCTAGGGGCACCTGGGTGGCTCAGTCAGTTAAGCGTCTGACTTCAGCTCAGGTCATGATCTCATGGTCAGTGAGTTTGAGCCCTGCATCCGGCTCTGTGCTGACAGCTCAGAGCCTGGAGCCTGCTTCAGATTCTGTGTCTTCTTCTCTTTCTGCCCCTCCCGCACTCATGCTTTGTCTCTCAAAAATGAATGTTAAAAAAAAAAAAAAGAATATCTTGTCTTAACAGGTTGGGCGAGTGGGGAAAAAGGTCCTCAAATTTTTCTTTTTTTAAAAGACTCTCAAATACAAACATAAAAGACGGGGGCCAGACCAGAGATTGGAGCTTTGGTGGTGGGTCTTCTCACATCTCTGCCTTTAGCCCTCTCTATGATTAGGGAAGATGGATGTCAACAACAGCCCCCAAGCCTTTCTGAGGATCCGTATCACCAGGGCAGCACTAAACATGTGCAGATTCCCAAAATCTGTTCACATTAATTTATTTAAAGTTTATTTATTTGAGAGAGAGAGAGAGAGAGAGAGAGAAGCATGAAACTGCTGGGCAGAGAGAGAGGAAGACAATCAAAACCAAGCAGGCTCTGTGCTGATAGGAGGGCTTGATCCCACAAAGATCCACTAAGATCATGACCTAGGCAGAAATCAAGAGTTGGACATTGAACTGACTGAACCTCCCAGGCGCCCCAGCTCTCAGGCTTTCTGAATCCAAATATGCAAGGTATAAGCTAAAAACTACATTAAACAATTTTATTTAAAAATATATTTTAATGTTTTATTTATTTCTGAGAGAGACAGCGTGAACAGGGAAGGGTCAGAGAGGGAGGGAGACACAGAATCTGAAGCAGGCTCCAGGCTCTGAGCTAGCTGTAGCACAGAGCCCAATGCGGGGCTCAAACACACAAACTGTGATATGACCTGAGCCGAAGTCAGACGCCCAACCGACTGAGCCACCCAGGCACCCATACATTTTTTTTTTTAAAGGTCTTTGGATGATTCTTACAAGCAGTCAGATTTGGAGACCGCGCACACAAATCTAAACAGGCCCTCAAACTTTAGGGGCTTGTGAAAATGCAGATTCTCAGGTACCATGTGTTGGGCAGGGCCCTCACATCCACATTTTAACAAGTTCACCAGCGATTCTGATATGGCCAAGTCTCCAACTTTCCCCAGCTTGTAAGTGTTTTGATTCTGTTGCTTTGACTCAGTCTGAAATATACACAGTGCCCCAGCCTGACACAAAACCTCTCCGAATTCGGCCAGAGGCAGAAAGGGCCATCAGGGCCAGGTAACCGGATTTCTGTGCCCCATTCTGTTGTTTACAGCCTTTCTAAGCAGGGCGTCTACAAGGAAATTAAGTAGCAGCAGAACGGAGTTTTAAAGAGAACGCACAGATTACATTTACAGTGACTGACCCTGCAACGCAGCTTACACAGATTTGGACTGTAAGGTACCACAGCTAAAATGCTGATTCTCAACTGGGGGTGATTTTTGCTCCCTCGATGACATTTGGCAATGTCTGGAGACGTTTCTGGTTGTCACACTGGGGGTAGAGGGGTTACTGGCATCAAGGGGGTACCCAATGCTGCTTAACGCCCTATAAGCACAGGACGGCCCGACAACAGAGAAGGACCTGGCCCCAAAGGCCAACAGTGTCCCAGGTGATCAAGTCACATGGCTCTCCGCCCTCCATTTCTTATGGGCCAGGCACCCTAGACACACCAGGGCCACAAGATGAATAATCCATGTCCTGGTCTTCGAGAAAAATCAGACAAGTGGGCAGCTTCCAAGGAGCAGGGAGGGCGGGCCGTGCGTCAGGCCGTCCGGGGGAGCGACTCAAACACAATCGCAGGCCCCGGGACGATCGCAGGTCCCAGGACGGAGGCTGCAGTGCAGGGCCCGTGCTCCAGAGTCCTGCTCCATCAGCAGGGGAGGAGCCCCGGTGACTCGGGATCAGGGAACTCTGGGAAACGCCGCGTTAGGGCAACGGCGAAGTGCCCACACCCAGGGGGCACCTCAACACCCAGGTGAGAAGACGGTCAGGAGACAGGGCTTGAGCGGAGCTCGGAGAGTGGACAGGGACAACGTGAAGTGTTCTGGGCAGTGACAGACACTCACAGTTCGAGGGAAATGGCCTGTGTGTCTGAGTACCGAGAGGTCCACCACCACCTCCAGAAATTTACTTACAGGGTTAAAAACAGGAAAGAGAAAGCAGAGAGAAGGACCCTCCCAACAAGGAAGAAGGCCTGACTATGGGAGAAGGCTGGCTCGGGACTCAATTTCCTCCTGTGAAGTTAATTTTTTACCGAACGCAACTAGCAATGCAGGTTATTACCATCACTTCCCAGCTGCTCCTGCACTTTCTCAAAGTCGGACCCGCCCACCACTCCAATTTTGATCTTCCGCCTCAGGTTTTGGAGAAAGTCGTCCATTTCCTTGGTGATTTTCTACATTTCAAAAAGGAAAATAAAAAATCATGAGTCATTTAGTGATGATGAGACAAAAAACTGCAAGAGTGATGCAACCCTTACCTTCATACAAACCTATTCAGGCTCTAGGTCTGTAGACAAGTCCAAGTACATCACCTTTTTACCAGAAAAAAATGCGTCAACCTGTACTTATTTTTACCTAGTTTAAAACACACAATATATAAACAGCTGGTGTGTGCTGTTCTAGCTCATCCTGTCTGCATTTATATACCTGTTTACATGCAGAAAAAGAAATAGGCCTTGTTTTTGGAAACATGAGTGGACTCATTCTGCATCTTGTGCAATGATTTTTTTTTTTTTTTTAGCATTAAGTGGTGATCTTTACGTGTCAATGGACACAGACTAGTGCATCTCTTGCAAATGCTATCCTCTGCTCTACTTATGGACTTAAGTTGATTTTAACACAAAATAACGCAATCAGATTAAAGAGAGCATCGAGAATTGATTTGTTATAATCATACAAAACCAAAGGAAAAACAAAAGCCACAAGAGTCGGATCATTAGATTTTTTAAATCTCTCCTAAAAGGCTCCTATCTATCAATAGTGGTCATAACGATATAATTTTATTCTGGTTAAATTCCAAACTGTGCACTAATTCAAAAGAAATTATGAAGTCACATGAAAAGATATCCCTGTGTTAAGACAAATCACAATTCATTTTTAAAAGTTAAATTGTTATCTGTAGCAATCTGAACTGTACATTCACATAGTTATTTTTATTTATTTATGTTTTTAAGTAAACTCTGCCCCCAAGTGGAGCTTGAACTCATGACCCCGAGAGTAAGAGTTGCATGCTCTACTGACTAAGCCAGCCAGGCACCCCTCACAGTTCTAGCTTTAGAAACGAAGTTAGCAGTACACAAACAATGAAGCAACAGAAAGAGAAATCAAGGAATTGATCCCATTTACAACTGCACCAAAATCCATAAAATACCTAGGAATAAATCTAACCAAAGGGGTACAAAATCTATACACTGAATACTATAGAAAGCTTATGAAAGAAATTGAAGAAGACACACAAAAAAATGGAAAAATATCCCATGCTCCTGGATTGGAAGAACAAATATTATTGAAATGTCAATACTACCCAAAGCAATCTACATGTTCAAAGCAATCCCTATCATAACAACACCAGCATTCTTCACAGAACTAGAACAATCCTCAAATTTGTATGGAACTAGAAAAGACCCCAAATAGCCAAAGCAATCTTTAAAAAAACCAAAGCAGGAGGCATCACAATCCCGGACTTCAAGCTATATTACAAAGCTGTAATCATCAACACAGTATGATATGGGTACAAAACAGACACTCAGGTGAGTGGAACAGAATAGAGAACCCAGAAAGGGACCACAAACTCATCTTTGACAAAGCAAGAAAGAATATCCAAGGGAATAAAGACAGTCTCTTCAGCAAGTGGTGCTGGGAAAACTGGACAGCGGCATGCAGAAAAATGAACCTGGAACACTTTCTTATACCAGACACAAAGATAAACTCAAAATGGATGAAAGACCTAAATGTAAGACAAGAAGCCATCAAAATCCTCAAGGGGAAAGCAGGCAAAAACCTCTTTGGCCTTGGCCGCACCAACTTCTTACTTAACACATCTCCGGAGGGAAGGGAAACAAAAGCAGAAATGAACTACTGGGACCTCATCAAAATAAAAAACTCCTGCACAGTGAAGGAAACAATCAGCAAAACTAAAAGGCAAGGGGCAGAATAGGAGATATTTTGCAAACCACATTTCAGATAAAGGGTTAGTATCCAAAATCTACAGAGAACTTATCAAACTCAGTACCCAAAAAACAAATAATCCAGTGAAGAAATGGGCACTTCTCTTTTTTAAGAAAAAAAAAAAAATTAAACATTTCTATTTATTTTTGAGAGACAGAGCATGAACAGGGGAGGGTCAGAGAGAGAGGGAGACACAGAATCTGAATCAGGCTGCAGGCTCCGAGCTGTCAGCACAGAGCCGGACGCGGGGCATGAACTCACAAACCGTGCGATCATGACCTGAGCCAAAGTCAGCCGCTTAACCGACTGAGCCACCCAGGCGACCCTGGGGCTTCTCCAAAGAAGACATCCAGATGGCCAACAGACACATAAAACGATGCTCAACATCCCTCATCATCAGGGAAATACAAATCAAAACCACAATGAGATACCACCTCACACCTGTCAGAATGGCTACAACTAACAACTCAGGCAACAACAGCTGCTGGCAAGGATGCAGAGAGAGAGGATCTCTTTTGCACCTCTGGCAGGAATGCAAACGGGTGCAGCCACTCTGGAACACAGTATGGAGGCTCCTCAAAAAATGAAAAATAGAACTACCCTACAACCCAGCAACTGCACTACTAGGTATTTATCCAAGGGATACAGGTGTGCTGTTTTGAAGGGACAAATGCACCCCAAGGTTTACAGCAGTGCTATCAACAAAGTAGGGGAAGAGCCCAAATGTCCACTGACTGATGAATGGAAAAAGAAGAGGTGGTATGTAGATGTGTACATATGTGTGTGTACACACACACACACACACACATACACACAATGGAGTATTACTTGGCAATCAAAAAGAATGAAACCTTGCCATCTGCAACTACATGGATAGAATGAGAGGATGTTATGCTAAGTGAAATTAGTCAGAGAAAGACAAATACAGAACTTCACTCATATGAGGACTTTAAGACACAGATGAACATAAGGGAAGGGAAGCTAAAATAATATAAAACCGGGGAGGGGGACAAATGTAAGAGACTCTTATATGGAGAACAAACAGAGGGTTACTGGAGGGGTTGTGGGAGGGGCATTAAGGAATTGACTCCTGAAATTACTGTTGCACTATATGCTAACTTGGATGTAAATTTAAAAAATAAAAATTAAATTAAAAAAATGAAGTTAGCAGAAATTAAAAACAAAGCAAAACAAAACACACCGGTTTAGAGTAATCCACACATAGGATTAATAAAATTGTACAGAGGGCTTATAACAGAGTCTTTTCTCTGTTATATCTTCAGGGTAATCTTGACACGGAACAAAAAACGTAGAGCTGTACTGCTGGCCTCTGTGAGTCAGTGATTATGAAAATGGGTCCCGGGGCCCCCCAAGTGGCTTAGTTCCACCTGACATCAGAATGGCAGGAAGTGGGGAGGACTCCTGACGTCAAAACGGGAGGAAATGGGGAAGACTCCCTGGATTGCAAAATACTAAAAAATGCAATACTTCCGGGGCACTTCGGTGGTTCAGTCGGTTAAGTGTCTGACTTCAGCTCAGGTCATATTCTCGAGGTTGGTGGGTTCAAGCCCCATGGCGGGCTCTGTGCTGACAGCTTGGAGCCTGGAGCCTGCTTCGGATTCTGTGTCTCCCTCTCTCTTTGCCCCTCCCCTGCTCATGCTTTGTCTCTCAAAAATAAATAAATGTTAAATTTTTAAAAATGCAATACTTCCATCTTTAAACAGAGGCCGGAAGCTGCAATTTATCTGATCTGAACCCCTGTGCACAGTGATGTGCTCCAAGGTACTGTGGTCATCAGACATGTGTCTGCAATGTGAACGGGTTGTAGAAGGCGCTCTTCTCCCTTCCAAGTGGCAGCAAATACTTTTTGAACAGGAAATAAGACCCAGCTGCTGGTGACCACAACAGAGCATCTCAACTACCCATCGTAGGAGAGATCTTTAGCGCAAAATAATCACACAGCAAAGCTGCTGTGATGTCTGCAAGTAACTCTTGTGTCGACAATGACAAGACACAAGCATTCTTTATAAATCACCCTGGACAGAATAAACAGAGAAAGATCCAAAAGCATGACATTAAGGTCAAAGCCTGTTAAAAATTCATCTTCTGAACAAACCAATCACAAGAGACTTTTCTGGGGACAGTAAGGGAAAACTGACAGGAATAAAGAAGAGTCAGCAAAACAGGGCGCAGGGGCCAGCACTGATCCACTGCCGAGTTCTGCACAGCACGCCAGCAACACCACCATATCCGTTGTCTGTGTAGCGTCTGTGGCTGCCACAACACCCTCCGCTAGTTGTGACAGGTCACACGGCCCACAGAGTCTCAACGGCTTCCCACCTGGCCGTGTACGGAAGAGCGTTTGCTAACTGCTACACTGGGGCATTAAATAAGTAAGAGGAGGGGACCGGTGGTAATTTTTGGAGGTGTGACGATGACCCCTGGGGTGACCACAGGTGTCCTCAAGAGACGCAGGCTCAAATACTTAGGGGTGAAGTACCAGGATGACTCTGGCTTAGGGAGTGGTACAGTGCAGAATAAAAAAGTAGAGAGGGGCACCTGGGTGGCTCAGTCGGTTAGGCGTCTGACTTCGGCTCAGGTCATGATCTCACAGTTTGTGGGTTTGAGCCCCGCATCAGGCTCTGTGCTGACAGCCCAGAGCCTGGAGCCTGCTTTGGATTCTGTGTCTCCCTCTCTCTCTGCTCATCCCCCTCGTCTCTCTCTCTCTCTCTCCCTCTCTCTCTCGTAAATAAATAAAACATTTAAAATTTAAGAAAAAAAAAGCAGAGAGTTAATGTCAATCATTGCTGAATTTAAGTGGTGGGAATACGGCTGTATACGTTTTTCGGTGGTTCTGGGGTCTGAACGTTTTAAGACGCAGAGCGGGGAACACTTCACACAGGCGTGTGCCTCCCTTCTTTTCACACACTTTTAAGTCTCAGCTGTTCTCTCTTTTTTAATCTAAAAATTTTCTTTAAGTTTACTTATTTATTTAGAGACAGCCTGAGTGAGGGAGGGGCAGAGAGAGGGGATCCCAAGCAGTCTCTGCACCATTAGCACAAAGCCTGATGCAGGGCTCGAACTCATGAAAACTGTGAGATCATGACCGGGGCTGAAACCAAGTCAGATGCTTAACTGACTGAGCCACCCAGGTGCCCTCAACTGCTTTTAGATGGCATGGCATTTCTTAGGAAAGAATTCAGCACAAGAAGATCCCACTCAAATGGTGATATGGGCAAAGCTCTGGACTCCACCCTAACTAGATTCACCTGTTTACAGCATAGTGTGCTTTAGCAGCTGCAACATAACCCATTCGGCTTCCAGACTGTAATGTGCTTATCAGTGTTTGTACTGAGGAAGGGAAAGGTTGTATAATGAATAGATCTGTTGCTAAAGTATTTTTATTTTTACCTGGAGCACCCAGCACATAGAAATAATGTTCGTTCAAATTAAGACTTTTTTTTCAGTGTTAAGGAAACTTAGCAAACAACACTAGCCCAGAGACTTGTACCAGATTTGCTGTGTGAAATCGAGATCATGGTTGCACTGAATCTCAGGGTCCTTATATTTGAAATAACAAAAATTATCCTACTTGGGGGGGGGGGGGGCGCGCCTGGGTGATTCAGTCAGTGGGGTGTCTGACTGTTGATTTCAGCTCAGATCAGGATCCCTGAGGGTTGAGTTGTGGGATTGAGCCCCTATCAGGTTCCGCACTGAGCATGGAGGTTGCTTAAGATTCTTTCTCTTTCCCTCTGCCCCTCTCCCTGGCTCGTGTTCTCTAAAACAAACAAACAAACAAACCAAAAAACAACAACAAAAAAACCCAAACCACAAACAAATCCTACTTGGGATGAAAGAGGAAGAACAGTTGAGAGGGAAAGGTTGTAAAAAGGTTTGGAATGTGAACCGCAGACCATTACAGCCAATGGGCCAAATGGAGCAGCTGTTTTTGTTTATAACAAATCAATAAAGTTTTATCGGAACACAGCCAAGCTGGTCTACATATGGTCTATGGCTAATTCTGCATTAGAATCGAATAGTTACTGCAGACTATGTGGTTGGCAAAAACCGAAAGTCTTGCTATCCGACCCTTTACAAACAATGAATTGCTGACTCTGGCTCTGGGCAACCAAGAGCCTTTAGCAGTCTACAGGTGTGTGAATCGGCGTCAAAAGGAGCCTCTGAAGAACTTGGCAGTTGAGTATCACCACTAGATACTCTGAACCTGTGGCTCAGGAAGGCGAAATGATGTATCTAAAAATCACACGCACTTCATGTGGGAATCCGGAGCACACCACTGCCACCACCTGGCCAAAACCAAGAAGGCAGGGACAGAATGTGAAGATACTGAGGTCACTTGGGCCCCCGGCTCAGGTCTGAAGGGCTGTTGTTCAGCGACCAGTCTGTGCAAGGAGGAGGTCACGGTGAGCTTCAAAAAGCAAAAAGCTGGGGGTCCTTGATTACTCCCACTGGAGAAGGGGGTGGGGAGGGGAGGGGTGGGGTGCTAGGATTTACTCTGACGGAACCCAGCCTACCGTACCCAAGGTATTTTAACGAAGGTGTTCGATTTCATTCGACCCTCACCGACACCATATGGAACTGGGAACGCCCCCATTTAAACCACTCAGGGGCTAAGTGACCTGCTCAAGGTCAGACAGCTGTCAAGAGGGTAAGGTTGAGACTCTATTAGGTCTGTTTGACCTGGAAACGTATGTTTTCATATTAGGCTGCAAGATGCGGCTCACAGGTGACATGGCTGAGGAGGGAACATAGCTGGGAGGAGGGCTGAGCTGGGGTTCAAATCCAGGGCAAGCGGTAAGAGTCCCAAATTGCGTTTTCCAAGCCCATACAAGTTTTTGGCTTTCAAGGGTCTCATCTCTCCGAGCACCGTGGGGTCTAGAGGAGCTGTTTCGGGTTTCCGTTTCATCCCCACAAGGCACCCAGAACGGAGTTCAGACCTGCCGAGGGGGTAGGCGGTCCTCAGTCGCCCCTCCACCCGCACCCTGGGCGGTCGTCGGCCTCGAATGTGAGCAGCAGGCGGCTCTGCCCCGCCGCCGCCAGCCCGCCGGGCGCCGCCTACCTGTCGCGGGGCCGTCAGGGTCCCGTCCACGTCGAAGAGGCAGAGCGCTGGGTCCGACGCCGCCATACCGCCGGTTTCCACCCGCACTCGACCAGACTCGTTGGCAACCAGGAACTCGACCCGGAACTTCCGGGCGCGGCCCCCGTGCCACAGGGCACGCTGGGAGAAGGCGGAGCCACCGCCACGTGCCTGGGACTAGCGGCGGGGAGTCTTTCGGAACCACAAATCCCAGGATGCAATGCGCCCGCGCGCCGTCCTACTACGGCCGGGCAGGCGCTCTTAGAGGTTCCGGGGGCAGAGGGGATTCTCTTCTGGCGGCAGGCAGCCTGGCCATGGTAAGAAGGCGGCTGGCGGGAAGCGCGGGAGCTGAAGCGCCTCCGGGGTCGTGGGCAAGGTTAGGCAGGCAGGCGGATTTCTCGGGCTCAGATTTGGAGAATCCGCGGTAGGGAGCTCCGACCTGGGTTAAGGCTTGCTGTGCCGCGCCTTTCTGCGCTCGGGTCACGTGGGCCGACAGTAGCCGTAACGCACAGGGTACTACTCTCCTCCGTGCGTCAGAGCCCTCGGGTCCATTAGATCCGTTTGAGGACTTTGAAACTATTATCTCCTTTGGTATGCAGTGAACCCCCATTGTGAAACGGAGAGAAACTGAGGCCCAGAGAAGTGGAGTAACTTACCTAAGGAGCCGCAGCTAGTGACTGCTCCCCAAGCCCAAAGCATCTTCCACTGCCCTACTCAAGGTGTAGAACCGTGCACCTAATAAAAACCTTGTGCTGGGGGTTCGCGCCTCCCGTCGCCGCCTCCTTTGGTCTTCCCCGTCCCCCAAACCGGGCTAAGAAATCAGCGGTTCCCTTCAGCACCGGAGATGGTGCTTTGACCTTCACAGAGAACTGGGAAGTTATTATGGTAGGTATTGCAAGGATTTGTTACCCTTTAGGACATTTGCTGTTTAGCGTCCTGCTGGGGAAAATGTTCACATAGCCTTATGTATTCAGTGCCCAACCCAGAGTTGGTCGTCCCTAGGTATTGACTGAATGAGTGAAGGCTGAGCCGCTTTTCTTGTACCTCTTTGAACGGCCTGAAGGAATGAGGATCAGTTTGAGGGTCAGACTCTGCCCCACTCACTGGAGGTGTGTCTTTGGGTATGTTTGTAGCCTTCCCTGGGTGGCAGAGTGGACGTATAGTTGACCCTTGAACAATGTGGGTTTGAACTGTGTGGGTCCGCTTACGTGCAGATTTAAAAATAAATATGTTGTGAAATTTTTTGGAGATTTGCAACAATTTGAAAAAGCCGGCAGAGAACTGCATAGCCTGGGTATACTGAAAAAAAAAGATATGTCATGAACGCATCAGATATATGTCGATGCTAGTGTATTATTTACTTCCGTAAGTATACACAAGTTTGTTACAAAAAAGTTTATCAAAATGCACATGCTTCCAGATTGTACATGGCATCATCCATAGTCTAGAGAAATGGAAACAAAGATGCAGTATTAAATCATAACTGCAGAAAATTAACTACAGTACATACTGCACTCCTGTAAAAATATCAGAGCCACTTCCTGTTGCCATTGAGGTGAGCTCAAGCATTGTGATTTCTGCACTTAAAACTATGTTGCTAATCCTCTTTTGGGATCAGTTCCTCACTCATAAATTTCGAATGGCCGTAAAAAGTGACGCAGTGGTTCTCGCGTATTTTTCATCATGTTTAGTGGAATACTGTAAACCTTGAGTAACACCATGGGACCCATACAAAATGCCACTGGGGATTCTAGAAGCGCTCCCAAGAAGCAAAGAAAAGTCATGACGTTACAAGAAAAAGTCGAATTGCTTGACATGTACCGTAGATTAAGGTCTGCAGCAGCAGTGACCTGTCATTTCGAGATCAATGAATCTGGAGTAAGGACCATCGAAAAAAAGGAAAAGGAAGTCCGTGAAGCCGTCGCGGCAGCTATGCCAGCAGGCGCGAGAACACTGCCCTGTTTGCAAGACAGCTTTTTGTCTCGTATTGAAAACGTGGCTTTTATGTGGGTGCAGGATTGCTATAAGAAAGGCATATCTATAGATTCTAACACGATTCGAGAAAAAGCAAAGTCGTTATATGACAACTTACAGCAAAAGGAAGGCGAAGGGTCTAAAGCTGGAGAATTTAGTGCCAGCAAAGGATGGTTTGATAATTTCAGAAAGAGGTTTGGCTTAAAAACTGTCAAGATAGCAGGGCAAGCAGCCTCCGTTGACCAGGAGGCAGGAGATGAGTTCCCACCACAGGTGCCCAGAGTCACCACGCTGGAGGAATTCACAGAGGGTGACGTGACGGAGGCGAGAGCTTCCCGGCCGGTGCCAGACGAAGAAGATGTGGAAGAGGCGGTGCCGGAAAACAAGCTGACATTAGACAACCTGGCGGAAGGGTTTCGATTATTCAGGACGGCTTTTGACTTCTTTCACAACACGGACCCTTCCGTGATACGAGCACTGAGACTAAAGCAAGTGGTGGAAGAAGGGCTGGTACTATATAGAAACATTTTTAGAGAGTTGAAAGGGCAGACAGAAATTACAGTGTGTTTCCAGGAAGTTATACCGGGTGTGCCTGCCCCGCCTGCCTCCCCTGAGACCTTGAGACCAGCCTGTCCTCTGCCTCATCCGCAGCCTCCTCGGAGTAAAGATGACAAGGACGAAGACCACGTCCATGAACTAATACTAAATAGTCTTCATGCCGTACAGTTAAACTGACCTGTTGTGCACGTGAGTGTCTCCGTGTGAAAATCTGATAACGGCAGGCACTGTGTCAGACTGCATTGTCGCCTGGGCATTAATCGGGCAGAACATCATGTGCAAGACTTGCCTGGAAGCGGAGAGCCTATCCTTAGAGGCCTAAGGTGGGTGATAATTTAATATAAAGTCAATGATGGGTCTTCTTACTGTTTTGCAACTTTTCTTTCAAAGAATTACAAAGAGTTAGGGTCCAGTATGCTCCCCTCTCCTAATTGGAGAGACTGCCTATCACCCTATCATCACAGCGAAGTGGTTTTTTAAAAAAAGCAATAACGGGGGCGCCTGGGTGGCTTAGTCGGTTAAGCGTCCGACTTTCGCTTAGGTCATGATCTCGCGGTTCGTGGGTTCGTGCCCCGCGTTGGGCTCTGTGCTGACTGCCAGCTCGGAGCCTGGAGCCTGTTTCGGTCTGTGACTCCCTCTCTCTCTGACCCTCCCCTGCTCACGCTGTCTCTCTCTCTCTCTCTCTCCTAGAAATAAAAAAAAAAAAAACATTAAAAAAAGCAGTAACGTTTCCAATACTGTATTATGAATCCCACTGTAATACTGTGTGCCATAAAAATTTTATAGCCAGCCATTCGTCAGCACAGAGGCGAGGGCCCCTGTGCAACAGTGGCATTGGTGACACCAGGTTACGCTAGGCTACCATAAAACAGTCCTGTCACTACTTCTTGGTTACCAGTCCTTGAATCACCCTACGTATAAATAAATAGGAATCTCCCTTATTATGTTTCTGTTTTTGTGTCTAGCGTTGGTGATAGGTAACAAAACGCCTGTTGGTGTTTCGCATCCTATAAGCAGTATCTATGTAGGGACTGAGAGACGATTCCTCTTGTGAACGACGTAAATGTGACGGTCTGGGTAATGCAGCACGGCCCTGTAAGTGTATTTTCTCTTACAGTTTTCATAATCATGCTCTTTTTTCTAGCTGACTTTGCTATAAGCACACAGCGTATGTACATGTAATGTACAAAACGTGTGTTAATCGACTGTTATCGGTAAGGCTCCTGGTCAGCCGCAGGCTATGTTAGTAGTTAGGTTTTTGAGGAGTCAGAAGCTACCTGTGGAGTTTTGACTGCACGGGGGTGGCTGTCCCTCACCCCTGCATTGTTCAAGGGTCAACTGCAGTGGCGCCTGTCTTGCACCGCTTGTGTGAAGGTCACATGAGTTAAAGTTAAAGCATCTGGCCGTCTCTTTCCCTGTGTCTCTGGCAGTAACGGCAACTGCGCAGGGGTGGCCGGAGCTTCAGGGTGAGATGCCGTGCAAACGTGTGTCGTGTGATTAGCGCAGCTGAGTTCCTGAGAGCAGTGTCTCCTGTCTCCCTTCCAGGCTGCCCTCCTCCGAGCTGTGTCTCGGCTGCCCGGCCCGGCCGCGTGGAGAAGACCTGTGTGCGGGCTGTGGTGCCACCGGGGCACCGGGCAGGATCCAGGGAGGTGGGCAGGGAGCAGGTGCCCCGCCCCGAAGGAGAAAGCGGCCGGCGCGGAGACTGAGAACTTCCAGATGGTCTACCGGTTTGACGCCATCAGAGCCTTCGGGTACCTGTCTCGGCTGAAGGTGGCTCAGACGGTGCTCACGGTGCTGGCCCTCCCGCCCGGCTGCTACTGGTACTCGCAGGGCTTCGTGACCCTCGGCTCCCTGTGCCTTGCAGGCGGGGTGGCTAGCTTCGCCCTGGCCATGCTCTGCTGGATGAGCTATTTCTTCCGGAGGCTGGTGGGCATCCTGTATGTGAACGAGGCGGGCACTGTGCTGCGGGTGGCCCACCTGACCTTCTGGGGCTGGCGGCAGGACACGGACTGGCCCGTGGCCAGTGTGATCCCCATGACGGAAACCCAGGACCGGGCCCAGGAGCTGTTTGTACGAATCCAGCAGTACAGCGGGAAGCAGACCTTCTATCTCACCCTTCGCTACGGACGCATCGTGGACAGAGAGCGGTTCACGCAGGTGTTTGGGGCGCTGGACGTCCAGCAGGAAGACCGAGGGTGCGGGCGAGGCTGAGGAAGGGGGTCCGGGGGCTGGAGACTCTGGCAGGCCTCTGGGCACTTGTCCTTCGGGATGCGAAAAGTCACACGGCAGAGGCCAGTCATCGGGTTTCGGAAAGGGGGTCTTAGTACAGATTCATGCTGCGTTTGGGGGACATTCGGGCAGATACGGCCGGTTCTTGGAGGAGGCTGTGTTGGGTCCGCCCGGGCAGGGCCGTGAGGTGGGAAGGCAGGGAGGGGCGGCAGGGGGAGCACAGGACTTGGGAGTGAGCGGGCTTGGGTGCGGTCAGCTCCCGGCTCTCTGTCCTGGAGTCCCCGAGCCTCTCCGAACCTTGGCTTTCACGTCTGAGAAAGGGAAGAGTCCTGCCTGTCTCCTGAGACGGGTGTGAGAGTAGACGGTGAATGTCAAGGTCAGTACGAAGACGAGGGTGTGCTGCAAACCGTGCTGGCAGTCAGTAGGGTTGACCCGAGCCCTGTGCCGCCCCCCTGGGGGACCCCGCAGTGGGAAGAAGCCTAGACAGAGGTGGGCCGTGTGACCTCGCCGGGAGGGTGCCGGCCAGGCAAGCGCAGCGCCTCTGCCAGGATTGTGCTCACCACGCAGACACCTGGGGCCCTGCTGGAAGGCTCTGTGGTGGATAAAACCAGGCACGCTGTGTTCTGGCGTGTTCTTCTATGAGCTAAAGCTAGTTCTATGCGCTGCCCTTCCTTGGAATTAGTAATAGATGTTTGTTCAACAACCCGTAACAATAAAGAGGAAGACGTGATCGTTAACAGTTGCACTCAGAAATCAGCGACTAACTGTCGTATGTGGGGACTGCCAGTCTTTTTTTATTGTGGTAAAATACACATAATGTAAATTGATTCTTTTGGCCATTTTTAGATGTGCACTTGAGTGGTATCAAGTAGGCCTGCAAGATCGTGCAAGTATCACGTGTGCCCATTTCCAGAACGTTCTCATCATCCCAAGGAGAAAGTCTGTACCCGTTAAAACAGTCACTTCCCAGCTCCCCGCCCTCCGGCCTTGTGACCACTCATCTGCCTTCTGTCTCCGTGGATTTGAAACGGAATCACACACTGTGGGTTTGTGTCTGGCTTCTTCCACCTGACATGACGTGTCCAGGGGGCGTCCGTGCTGGAGTGTGTGCGCACGCTTCCTTCCTTTCCGTGGCTGGATGATGTGTGTACAGACCACGGTTTGCTTATCTGTCCGTCGATGGACATTTTGATAGTTTCCACCTTTTGGCTGCTGGGAATAGCGCTGCCGTCCGCGCTGCTGCTCCTAAATCCGAGTCTCTTCTTTTGGGGATGTGCTGAGAGGCGGAATCGCTGGGTCTTAGGGTGACTGTGTGCGCACATTTTTGAGGAACTGCCAGACTTTTCCACAGCGGCCACATACTTTTTTATCTGTCTCAGCCGTGCACAAGGATTCCAGCTTCTCCACGTCGGTCTTTTGGATGATAGCCCTCCTGATGGGTGTGAGGTGGTAACTTACCATGCTTCCAGGCTTTTCTAAAAACAGATGTTATCCTGTACCTGGAATTGGTTTTTTTTTCTTTTTGCTTCATGTAACACATAACCATCTTACTTGTAAACACATTAAAAATATTCTGTCATAAAAAAACCTCATTACCTTGTGAGATGCCTGATGTTAACTGACCTTGTAATCATTTTGCAGTATATACATGCGTAAATCATTATGTTGTACATCCTAAGCTGATACTATGTTACACGTCAATTCTATGTCGGTAAAATTGGGGAAGGTTATTTTTGAAGGAGAGACAGACAGGGCTCCCCTCCCACCCCCTCCTCTCTTCGGCAGGTAACGTAGCTCTTGGTTTCCTGCCATACTGTTCCCTCAGCTGCTTACCAGCTCCTTCAAAGACTGTGAAGCCCTTTCCCCAAAGACAGTCTTTGCCTATAAAATGGCTCAAGCAGTATTGATGATTTGACTTTGACCTCATTAAAGAATTAACTCCAATAGCCCCTGGTGTTGGTCTAGTGGTAACCTCACCCCCTGAGATTCTAGTTCTGTCTGGGGTGGGTCCCCAGAATCCTGAGTGCTTGACAGGCTCGAAGCCAATTCTGAAATGCGGCCAGGCTGGAAGTTTACTCTATTTCAATCTGTTTCTGAACTAGACTCTAGTAGACAGAAAAGACCAGAGAACTCCTCTGGGGACACTGTTTCCTGGACCCCACTCCCCCCCCTTAAAGAACAGGTTCTCAGCTCTGGCTTCGTGTGCAGAATCACCTGGGGAGCTTATCAAAAATACTGCTGCCCAGGCAGAGAAGGACAAATCCCATATGTTTTGCACGTACAGGAGGATTAGGAGGAACTTCACGGAGGACCGTGGGGAAGAAGAAGGGGGGGAAATGGTGGGGGAGAGGGAGGGAGGCAAACCACGAGAGACTCTTGAATGCTGAGAACAGACTAAAGACTGATGGGTGTGGGGGGGAGGGGGGCATGGAGGAGGGCACTTGTGGGGATGAGCACTGGGTGTTATATGGAAACCAACTTAACAATAAACTTTGTAAAATAAATAAAGACAAGTATCAGAACACACACGCGTGCGCACACACACACATACAAAATATTGCTGCCCAGGCCCACGACCAGGCATTGCCATTGCCAGAGTGATTCTTGCATGTAGCCTGGGTTGACAGTCTCTGCCCCATGTCACCACACCGGGGGACCCCCGTCCTCACCAGCATGAGAGCCTCCCTTCCGACGTGTCTGCTCACACGGTACCAGCAGAGGGCACACAGCAAATGCATCATCCGTGCCTTTGTTCCCTGCCCGCCCAGGGGCTCCCGCGGCACCCAGAGGGCCGTCCCTGGGAGCCACCCAAACTCCCCAATCGACACCAGCAACACAACACCAACAAAGCCCATGCTCGGTCCCTGCTGATTCCGGTACATGCTGCGGGTTTGAATCCTTATGCTTCCCCGGTAATTCCAGGGCACCTCGACTTTTGAGAATCCCTGCCTGGGATCTACCCTTCCCAGAAGCTGTGCAGCAGATGATAAACCAGTTTCTCAGAAAACGCGAGCCGTCTTTAGGTCCGGGTGATGGATAGATCGGTGATTCCCCCACTTTGACAACAGATCCAAAACAATAATCTAATGGAAATACCGAAGCAGACATACGAAGACAGTCTCCGCATGTTTCTAACAGCAAAACAAACAGCAACAACAAACTGAAACAGTTTTTTTTAAAAATGTTTATTTACTTTTGAGAGAGAGGCATAGCACGAGAGGGGGGGAGGGGCAGAGAGGGAGGGAGACACAATCCAAAGCAGGCTCGAGGCTTCCAGCTGTCAGCACAGAGCCTGACCTGGGGCTCAAACTCACAAACTGTGAGATCATGGCCCGAGCCAAAGTCAGACACTTAACCAACTGAGTCACCCAGGTGCCCCTAAACAGTTTTCATTAGTAGACAACACGGTTGAATAAATGTCCATAGAACTATACTAGGGATATTGCATGGCCCTTAAAAAGAATGAGCTTGAACTGTATCTGCTGATGTGGAAAGGTAACCATAGCAACCGCAACCAGGAGAAAAAGCAAGTCAGAGAACCAGTAGAGTTTTGTGTGGTCTTGGGTTTGTGAAAACCACGTGCACTCCCAAGTTCAGAGTGGTTACCTCTGGGAAGAGGGTCGAGGGTGAGGGTGTGGGCCGAACGGAGGGAAGGCGTCCACCTCCAACTTTATGACCTTCTAATACTGTTTTTAAGATTTCACAGTGGGGGCGCCTGGGTGGCTCAGTCGGTTGAGCGTCCGACTTCGGCTCAGGTCATGATCTCACAGTTCGTGGGTTTGAGCCCCATGTCAGGCTCTGTGCCAACAGCTAGCTCAGAGTCTGGAGCCTGCTTCAGATTCTGTATCTCCCTCTCTGTCTGACCCTCCCCTGCTCACACTGCCTCTCTCTCTCTCTCTCAGAAAGAAATAAAACATTAAAAAAAAAAAATAAAACAGGAAATGATTTTAAAAAAAAAAAAGGATTTCACAGTGAACATGCCTCTTACAACGTGAAAAATGCTGTAAATAGCACGAGATCTCTCAGGTCAGCTCTCACGGTGAATCCACGGTGAATTCCCACGCTGGCCTTAGAAGCTGGACCGGCATTAGGAACCGTCGCGCCATGGAGGGCGTCGGTGATGTGGCCATGCTGGCCCCTCTAGAGTGCTTTTCCTGGCTGTCCGCGGAGACCCGCCTGCATGCTCTGGGCCGCGCAGAATTTAGGTGCATGCCCTGGGCCGCGCAGATGGGGTGGTCTGTACCACGTCCATGTGTACCCATCCCCCCAATTCCTATGTTGAAGCCCTAACCCCCAATGTGATGGTGTTTGGAGATGGAGCCTTTGGGAGGTGATTAGGGTCCCCGTGGTGTGATGGGGGCCTGTAGGAATGAAGACGCTCTGTGTGTGTGTGCCCCAAGGAAGGCCGAAGACCTGACGAGGGTCCCCACCAACCGATCGTGGCCCTGCAGCCTCCAGAAGTGTGAGAAGTCTGTGTTTAATGTTTAAGCTGCCCAGTCTCTGCTTGCTGGGGAGATCATCAACAAGGCAAGGCTGCCACTGGCCCTCAGGCTGGTCTGGGGCAACCGGAGGCTCCTCACCCCTTCCCTGTCCTTGGAATGTAGGTCCTACTCGGCTTCTCTGTTTCCGGAAGCTCCCAAGGACCTTGAGATAGTGATGTGGGGTTGGGACCACGTGCACGGCAGACATGCCCACTTAGGGCCTCTATATAAACTCGTCCGACTTAGGCAGCTGGGTGTGGACACCTCATCTGGCAGCCATCCGAGTCAAGTCCCCTTGCTTAGTAATCATGCCACCTGCCCACTGGACTGAACTCCTCTCTCTCCAGCCTCTCTCTGCCCTCTGTGTATGGCACCAGTCTCGGTCTGCACCCAGGGAGCTCGAAAGTGGGTTGGAAGCCAGCAGTGGTATTCTGTCAAAGGCCCCTGGGCAGACTGAGACGTGGTCCCCCAGACCACGGGGAGGTCAACTGTAGCTGGGGACATTTGCGGTACGCACAGCTGGGAGCTGGTGACCACAGATGAGACTTCCATGTCGCGGGGCCAGGTATCTACCATTCAGTGACCATGTCGAATGCATTCCCCAGAGCTGATTTGGGGGGCTTTAGCTGCTTGGAGGGGTGGGGACAGCGGGGGGGGGGTGGTGGTAAATTGCTCAGATGGCTAGGGCTGGGGCTTTCCTTTTACTGCTGCTCTGTGACTTCAGGACTTGTGAGTCCCTAGAAGGAAAGTAATAGGGTCCCTCTGAACCCCAGGCAGAGTCCAACTTTTATGACTTTGTTTTGATCCTGTGGCATTCAACTATAAAATCCTGCCTGATTAATCAGGCAGGGCCCGTACCACCTGGCCATGTTTGTACCAACTCTGGTGACAAAACATCCATCTTACTGATTAACCGTCGAGATATACTCCAGGACTCCGTGGGGAAGTGGGTTTACTGCCTAGGACGGGACCGGTGAAGCTGTGAGGCTGACAGAAGTGCGTCACGGCGTGGGAGCTTACGGGGGGTGCCGGTGCCCTGGGCAGTTAGAGAACTGAGGGGGTTGAGACGATTGACTTACTCCTGGATACACCTAAAATAGTGCTTGGTCCAGGAAAGCACTTGGTACGTGCTAGGCTAGCAGGCTAGCATTGCTGTTAGCAAGCTCATCTTGCAGAGGAGGCTCAGAGAGGTGACGGGACTTACTCGAGGCCACCCAGCTAGAAAGCGGCAGAGTTAGGTCACACCACTGCCGTATCCTGCCTCCCCAGCGTGGAAGGAGAACAGAAAATAGGAAATAGTGACTGGCTTTACTTATTTTTATTTTTGAGAGAGAGACAGAGAGAGAGAGAGAATGAGAACAAGCAGGGGAGAGGGGCACAGGGAGAGAGAGAAAGAATCCCAAGCAGGCTCCACGCCCAGTGCAGAGCCTGACACGGGGCTCCATCCCACGACCCTCAGTTCACGACTTGAACCAAAATCAAGAGTCAGACGCTCAACCAACAGAGCCACTCAGGGGCCCCACAGTGACTGTTTGTAACTAGGGGTATGTGACCTGGAGGTTTTGGTGCCTTCCGATCACCCACTCTAAGAAGGTACGTTAAGAGCTCATGCTGATGCCGACCAGGGGAGACTGCCTGTCCCAGACTGACAGTCGGCCTGGCTGTGAGAAAGGTCCTGGGGTGGAGCACAGCCCCTGCCTTCACCCAATCCCAAGCTGACTGCGCACACACATCAGTTTATACACTAATGTGTCGTCTCTCCTACGTCTGTGTTTCAAACCCTGGCTCCCAAGCTGTGTGGTCTGGGGCAGGTTCCCCTGACCTCTCTGAGCTTGTTTCCTCATCTTAAAGGTGGGCACACACAGGGCGCCTGGGGGGCTCGGTTGGCTAAGCGTTCGTTCGACTTTGGCTCAGGTCATGATCTCACAGTCATGGGTTTGAGCTCTGCATTGGGCTCTGTGCTGACAGCTCAGAACCTGGAGCCTGCTTCTATGTCTCCCTCTCTATGTGTCCCTCCACCACTCACACTCTCTCTGTCTCAAAAATTATTAAAAAAAGAAAAAAGTAGACACACAAATACACAGCTCATAGGTTCATCATGAAAATTATACAGCACATGTAGCCTCTGCTTGCATACAGAAGATGGTCAACAAACAATAATTGTTACTATATGTGATTATTAAAAACATTTTTTTAATGTTTATTTTTGAGAGACAGAGAGAGACAGAGTGCGAGTGGGGGAGGGGCAGAGACAGAGGGAGACACAGAATCTGAAGCAGGTTCCAGCCTCTGAGCTGTCAGCACAGAAGCAGACACGGGGCTCAAACTCAACAAACCATGAGATCAAGACCTGACCCGAAACCAAGAATCGGACACTGAACTGACTGGCCCACCACCCTGGCGCCCCTAAAAATCACGTGTAATAGTAAACCCTGCCTTCCACGATCATCTCATAGACACCGGGAACGTCCAAGGAGGGAGGGGCGTGGGAAACCATGCATTTTGCAGGTGAGAGAAGGCAGAGCCACACGGGGCCGCTGACAGACGCAGGAGCCCACGGTCCCCGTCCAGGTTGGGTCTTGGACACTCCTGACTGGCGTCTCGGTCTCTCCGACCCTCACGCGAGCACTCGGCGTGTGGAGCCTGCGGTGCCTGCGCCCCTGCATGGACACCCCGAGCCTCTCAGCACGGCCCCAAGGTCGTCGGGGGCCCATCCCTGCTCGTTTCTTCAGTCTGTGGCTCTCGCCGTCCCTCTCTGACCCACGCTGCGGCTGCCTGCCCTCACCTGCCTCGGTGCCCCCGGAACTGGGGTGCCTTCCGTCCTGCCTCTGAGTGGCTGGTGCAGTTCCTGCTGGACTTTGAAGAGGAAACTCGGGGACCCAACTTCCACCCCAGCTCGGGGCCCGCCCTTTGTGCGTTGGCGGCACCCAGGGTCTGCCCGTGTTGCGGTCCCTGCGCTGGGCTGCTGTCACCTCTGCCCCACGGAAGGTGAGCCGGGCATAAGGGCTGCGGCTCGTCCCTCCCTGTGCCCCCGTCACACGGTAAGTCCTTCATGACGTCTGGTGAAAATCATGGCCTCACAGTGCGCCCTGAATCCAGGCCGACTTGTGTAGGTAGAGCATAAGCCCCGGCAAGACCTCCCTAAGAGGTATACAGTAGGTGCTTACTGTGTGCCTGTCAAGTATTTAATGAAGCTGTTTCCAAACCCAAAAAGGACACATTCACTCTGATGTTTCCATTATAAATTTTTTTTTTAAATTTAAGAACGCTGATTAACACAGGAAACAGATTTAATTTCACGAAATTGTGCGTACGGTCATTATCAGTTACATCGTGACACATTAACTTCTCTATCATTATTGGCACTGTCAACAGAATACTGTAAACAAGATGTGGATGCGTAAGTGGGCGATGCTCCCTAGCTATGGTTGTCTACCATGAGCTGATATATGTGTACGTTTATTTATATATATGTATAGAGATAGGTATAGGTACACAAGATGTTTTAATGTGCACAATTTTGCATGGTCACTGTCAGTAAAAATTATAAAAAAACATTTATAATAAAAGTGAGGATGTGCTCAGACTTGCTATTACAGGACCTTGTCTTCTGTAAAACACTTGCTAGAGATCGTCACTAAAGTCTACAGCACTGATGGCAGATGGATTCATTCCCAGGCCGTCGGCCACAGACGCACTCCGCGGGCCCAGCCCCGGACAGCAACCTGCCGGCAGGGCTCCCCATTTTTACGCACCTCTCCCTAGCTTCTACCATCTTGAGCCCTGCTGAGTGTCTTCTTCCTTGAAATTCTTCCAGCTAGATGCCCCCACCCCGAAGAGACGATGCCTCAGAACTCCTAACGTGCCCTGAGCCAACAGGAACGTGTTGCTAAATGGCTTAAAGAGTTTCATGAGAAGTAACTTCCCTTGGTAAGGAGTGAGTAAGTCTGGAAACGACTTCCCTGACAAAACGACTTCATTTCTCCACGACTGCCCCGTGGGAGAGAACAAAATGTCTCTGGGCATTGACTCCACCGAGAGTGCCCAGGTTCTGGGTCGTGCCTGGCTCGGAGGCCTTTGGGGCTTCAGGAACCTTACTATTTGCACCCAGTGTGAAAGTTCTCCAGAGAAAGCATCCTTACGCCAATAAATGAATTATGGTTTGGTTTGCATCTGGCTTGTTGAGCAAGGTCTTGAATCTTGGGATAGTGGGGATGTGGATCCCCAGTGAAAGTTGCGAGACTGTGGACTGATGTGTCTGTCCTTGAGCGCACTGTTCCCTTTTCTGTGACACTCTTCCTCGCCTTGACTGCTTGGAGAACTCTTGCTCGTTCTGCAAAACCCTGCTTGAATGTCCCTTCCCCCTGAAGCCTCCCGCCCCCGATGGGCACTCCCTCTGATTTCCCGGCACAGTGCCTGCCCCTCTGCTTTGACTGCTGGTTAAGAGTCTGTTGTCCCGGATGACATGTGAGTCCCTCGAGAGCAGGGACCACGCTGTATTTCCCCCTGTGTTGCTAGTGCTTCACACCGGGCCTGGGGTGGGGACGTGGGGGCAGCTCCATGAAGGAGTGACCAGATAAACAGACGAGTATGCAGATGAGCCACACGCGGCAAGAGAGAGAGGCAGATGCCTCCATTTTGCTGGTGGAGCAAACAGCCTGACACGCAACACGAAACCAAGAAAACCAACCGTTTTGAGTTCTTTGGCCGATTAGTTATTGAAAGAGCAAAGTGCGGAACGGGGAACCTTGACAGGCGCGTGTCCTGCGACAGGCAGCCGGGGTGGCAGGGGGGCGGGGGGAAGAGCAGCACAGCTGCGGGACAGCCAGAGGCTCTCCTTAGGGGCACCTGAAGTCCAATCAGTCCCAAGAACGCCTGGCCTCCAGAAGAGGCCCCGTGGCCTCGGCCACAGGCCAACGAAGCCCTGAACTATCACCCGCCCAGCAGTCTGCACGCTCTTTTGCGTTAGGAGAGGCTCTCATCCGGAAGCCGCCCTGAATGAGCGGGAGCTCTGGCGCCTGGCGTTCGCCATGCTTTTCCCTCGAGAAGAAACTGCCTGTGATGGAGTCCCCGCCAGGGCCGCTCAGAAGCGGGGCGGGGGTGGGACAGAGGAAGCTAGAGAGAGAGCCCCTGGGTGAGGGGTCCGCAGGCCGGACCCCAGATGTCCCGGAGGGGACAGGAGGAGGGGGGCTCTGCGGCTCCTGGGAGACGCGCTTGTGCTTCTGACCTTCTGGCTCCCGTGTGTCCCCTTCGATGCTCAGGCAGCAGTCCCGCCCGCCCCGCCCCGGCCAGACGTCTGGGTTCACTTTAACAGGGGACAGAGCGTGGGGAACACAAGGTTGGTGAGTAAGAAGGGCCAGTGATGCCGGCACAGAGATTCTCCGAGGCAACGGCCCGTCAAGGACAGGACTCACAATTCAGAGGGTCCCTGCGCTGAGCAGGGGGCCCCGGTCATAAGGAGGCCACAGGACCCCTCCCCACACCGCAGCTCACTGCTAATGTCCTCCCTCTCCTGCCCTCGTTGATCTGTCCTGTCCTTCACCGAACTGTGCGTGGGACCTGGTCCGGGAGCAGCAGGGCCGGGCGGGACGGGAGAGCATGTCTGCACGGGGTGGGGGGCTCAGCATCCTCAGTCACAGAATATGGCACTTGAGAGGGACCGGAGCCAAGAAGTCCCGGGGCCAGCTGTCATTTCCCTTGCCTGGCTTCCAAAGAAACAGCTGGGGTCAAGGTGGGCAGATATACGGCCAGAACCTCATGGCCGTGCCCGAGACTACGTCCAGGGCTCAAGCAGAATTTCTGGGCTTACACCAATGTGCATCATCGGCTCCGCAGGGAGGAGAATCAAAGCCAGCGCCTCCCACCCACCCCCTCCCCCTGTCCCCCACCCCAAGCCACCACAAACATCCCCTTCCCGCAAAGAACCCTTCAGGTTGCGCATTCGCCTCTGATCCTTTAAGTGAAAACATGAATTAGGCAAACTAATCGATTTGACAACTGTTGAGATCGGGCTGTCTCAGAGCGCGGTGGAGATGGCTTCTTTACTTGAAGTCGGCTAAGATGTCGCTGAAGATATTGAGGAACAGGTGCGCGTGGTGGTCCCTGAAGACCAGAGTGGGGCGGAACCGGATGGATTTGTCCCCGCAGCCTCCCAGCACCACGCCTGAAAGCGGACGCAGGAGGGCCGTCAGCCGCCTGGGCTCAGAGCCGCACGCGCGCACACGCGGGGTGTCTTCCGTCTGTCCATCTGTCCTTCCACACCCCCCTTCTCTCCCTCCCTCCCACCTCCAACTCCTGCTCTGCTGACCCTGAACGGGGCCCACTGGGATCCGAGTCCAGAGGCAAAGCCCCTGCCTTCCAGGAGCTGGTGGCGGGGCCAGGGGGGAGGGAAGCGAAGGGGTGAGTGGCACAGGTGCAGGGGGGCAGCGCGTGCGCAGGGCAGGCTGTCCCCCGGGAACAACGGACCTGCTGACCTCCAAGGGCGCCCTGGCCAAGGTCTCACCGCGCCTCCGAAACTCTGCTTGTCACTGAGAAGAGCGGGCGCGTCACCCCTTCCCCTCGGGGATCCTGGCACGGAGCAGTGCCTGCCACACATCAGCCCTCTGCGCGCCCCACTTCACGGCACCGAGCCTCTCCCCACGGCTCCCAGGAAGCAGCCCGGCCTCTCGCCCGCGTTCCACGGTCAACACAAGGTGCACCCGGCAGCCCCTCCTCACACTTCTCTCCAGAGGCTTCCGTGCCTCTTGGCTCCATCCTTCCCTCCACCCAAATGCCCCTCGCCACCTTCACCTGGCCAACCGCTGCTCACGTGGCCAGACTTCAGGTAAGAATGCCTTTTCCCCAAGGAAGCCTCCCCCGATTTCCTCGTCTCGACCCCTCCCCCAGCGATTCCATCCTTATCCCTTTCCCTCCCTCCCAGGGTGCACAAGTGCAGCCGATGGCTTGTGACATGCTGCGTTCCACGTCCCCTTCCTGGCACAGCAGGAGCGCCGTGAAGGAGGGGCCCCATGCTCTAGATGATGCTCCTGATTATTCTCTCCTGTGTCACTGCCGCTCACCTTCTCACTGAACATCTATCGAGTGAATAAATGCATAAGGAAATCCCACTGCCCACGCTCTCGCTCTCTCAAGAAGGAGCACTCGGACCGGACGGTCTCCAGTCCCCTGCCGACCCCTGCCCTGCAGCGCCCGCACCAGGTGAGTGGTGCTCCTGATGGGGCTCGGCCTCCTTACCTTTGTTTCTGGCCAGTGAAACGAGCTTATTCCGTATGGACTCGTCCGGAGTGTCAAAGGAGCAAAAGGTGCCTCGTCCTCTCACCCTGCTGATGAACTGGGGGTACCGGGCCTGCAGCGGGGGAACAGGGCGGCATCAGCCCGTCACCCGCGCAGCAGCTGGGGGGTCCCTCAAATGCTCCCCAGGGTCTGGCCTTCGGGCCTTTGCAGGGGTGCCCAGGACGGCCACGGGGTCACAGGCTTGGGCTCTGGAGACCTCCAGTCCTGGGTTCAAAGCCTGCTCTGCCTCTTTTGCCTTGGACACCCATGGGCCAGTCACGTAAGGGGCCCCAGCCTCAGTTTCCTCTTCTGCAAACTGAAGGATGTGAATGCTACTGCCCCCCAGGGGCCACGGTGGGGATTTACTGAGAGGAGATCCCAGCGTAAAGTGCAGGGCCTCGCACCGGGCAGGTGCTCAGGACACATCAGTCATCTTATCAGTGCATTTCTAGAAAAGCGGTGGTTCTTCTAGAAGCAGCTCAGCCTCACTGCAGGGTCTAAGGGTGGGAGCTGTCTTGGGCTGAGCAGTGCCCCCTCCCCGAATTCAGGTCAACCTGGACCGTGCAAAGAGAACCTTACTTTGGAATAGAGTTTGCTGATGCAATTAGGTTAAAAGGACGTCATGCTGGCCTAGGGTGGGCTCTAACTCCAAGGACTTGCGTCCTTATAAGAGTGAAATCTGGGCAGAGACACAGGCACCCAGGGGAACAGTGGGGGCAGAGGCTGGAATGGGGCACCCGTGGTCCCAAGGACGCAAGGCCTGCGGGCCACCAGGAGCTGGGACAGAGACGTGGCATGGGCTCTCCCCTGCCCAAGCCTCCAGCCAGTCAGCATGCACACTGCTCTCTTGATCTCACACCTGTGGTCTCCAGAATGGTAAGAAAATGAATTCTTTTTTTTCCTTTGAGAGAGAGACACACAGAGCAAGCAGGGGAGGGGCAGAGAGAGAGGGAGACCCAGAAACCAAAAGACGCTCCTGGCTCTGCGTTGTCAGCACAGAGTCCGATGCAGGGCTCGAACTCCTGTGAGATCATGACCTGAGCCAAAGTTAGACGCCAAAGCGAGCGGGCCACCCACGTGTCCAGAGAATGAATTCTTGACTTAGACCACCCAGTTTGTGCTCGTGTGCTCCAGAAGCCTGAGGAAGTAACACGGTCACTTGGCGTGGAAGAGCTTGGTCCTTCCCTGCTCCATTGTTCATGCAGAGGACAATGACCAGGGCTTGGATGAGCCCAAGTGACTCCAGGGCAGTGGGGGCAGAGCTGGGGGGCAAATGTCATCTCGCTGCAGCCCCGTGGTAGAGAGTGGACACAGAGCCACATTCCGGTGGCAACAGAGGCCCATCTATGTGCCACTCGTGGACTTGAATCCTACTCCACCAGCGGAGAAGGGACTACTTGAGATGTGCAGGTGGGGAAACTGAGGCTCAGAAGTCGCTCCAGCACTCCCTCTGCTTGTTCTGGCCCCTGCTGGGTGCTGGGAGCCAGCACTCGGAACACGCTCCTCTCTTCCAGCCGAGTGTGGTCTCTGGGGACGAGGTCTCATCTGTTCAGACGCCTGGACACACGCACACATGCGCGCGTGTCTAGTGGCCGCTGGCTTGATTAATCGGTGTGGGACGTGGAGCTCCTCCCTCCCCTCCACACGGGGGAGCCTCGACTGTTGCCCCATCCCTGCAGGCGCTCTTCTCTTTCACCCACTCTTTTCGGGTATTCTGTAACCCCAACTCCCCCTTGCCTGTGGCTTTGTGAGGCCTTGCTAGGGACCCGACGGTCTCCATCCCTTTACATGGGCCAGTGGGGCTGCCACGGGTTGGCTCTGGGATGCTCTGGGATGTCTTCGCAGAACCCTTACCGTGGCACCGTCTTGCATCTTGAAACCTCTTGGGTAACACCATGCACCCCCCTCTTCAAAGCAGGGGACTCTGAAGTTGCCTGGCCCTCCAGCACCCGTGCTCATGACTCAGGATGGGTGGCAGTAACTGGGACATTTAAGAGACCTACAGAGAAAACACCTCCGGCGCTCTAGCAGCCCTGGGCCTTGCTGTGCCGGGGCAGTCACAGGGGCACACGTCCACGCCTGCCGTGTATACCTGGACCCCGCCCAGCTGCCAGCTTAAGTCTGAATCCAGCCCAAGAGAAGAGAAAAGAACTCCACGCAGAACCCCTGCACCACACCCACTGGAAGGCCTCAGCTGTTCGAGCAGCCACATGTGACCCCTGCAGTGTCTCTGCAGTCAGGCGGAACCGGGGTTAAAGCCTGGCCTCCTGGCTGCTGCTCACCGCCACCCCCCTCCCCGGGTTTCCCTTTTCTCATCCGGAAAATGAGGATAAATATAATTTCTCGGCCTTTTGGCTAAGATCAAGTGCAGAAAATGAGGATAATTAGGTTTTCCTAATTTCAAACTGTTGTGAGCTAGGGGTGCCAGAAAAAATACAGGACACCCAGTTAAATCTGAATTTCAGATCAACAATCTATAATTTAGTATAAGTATGTCCCAAATGGCACATGGGATATACTTATACTTAAAAAAAAGTCTGTTGCTGTTTTTCAAATTTAGCTGGGAGTCCTGTTCAGATTCGTTAAATCTGACATCCCTGCCTTGGGGTGTGGAGGTGGGGTCCCCAGAGCTCCTGCCACTGCCCTGTGTCTGGAACCAAGTCCTGTGCCTGCCGCTCCCTCGCCCCCCTCGGGCCTCAGACTGAGCAAGTTCTCAATTAATGGAAATAATGATTATTACTAGGTTCCTGATTACATCAGACAGGAAAACGCTGGCAAAGAACATAGACTCTGAAGTCCACCAGAATCAGGTGCCTACCCCAGGGCTGCCTTATGGAAGCTACTGGACAAACATAACGGCTCATGCCTCAGATGCCTCGTCTGCAAAACTGGAACATCAAGGGGTATCGCTCACAGCATCCCTGCCAGACTTAACCCGAGTGTATGACAGGTCCTGTTACAGGCAGGGCATACATACAGCAGGCACTCAATAATTGGAAGCTGTCACTACTGCCAACCGACCCTCCTTCACCGCCCCCGCTGCCGCCACCCCTTGGTGGCTCTGCTCAGGTCACGGGTGACTAGATCCTCCGGATCCCTGGCAGAGGGGCTCCTTGTGACCAGCCATCTGGAGGTCCTCCAACTCCTGGGCTGGACGGGCCAGTCCCGCAAGCACCGTGGCTCCGGGCAGCCCACGCCCTGTCCGAGAGAGTCATGCGTGCACGTGGGTTGGGGTGGGGGGGTGGGCGGGGTCAGGCAGTATACATATGAAGACAACTGGTTATAACAGAGAGCTGTGCCGTCCCATGCGGGATCTGCACGTGGCCTGAGATGGGGCCAGTCCGAGTGGAGACGCACTGTAAGTGTGAGATACAGGCTGCATTTCAGGTCTTCGTATAACAGGGAATATGGGGGCGCCTGTGCTGAGTGTCCGACTTCGGCTCAGGTCAAGATCTCACGGTTCCTGAGTTTGAGCCCCGCACTGGGCTCTGTGCTGACAGCTCAGACCTGGAGCCTGCTTCAGATTCTGTCTTCCTCTCTCTCTGCCCCTCCCCTGCTCACACTCTGCCTCTCTCTCTCTCTCTCTCAAAAATAAAGATACATTTAAAACAATTTTAAGAGGCAAGGAATATAAAAACCCACATGACCTATCTCCTCTATTGGTGACAGGCTGAAACCGTACTATGACTAGAGTGGGTTAAAGTAAACCCCATCACTACAGCTTGGCCTCCCGTCTCAGTCTCGCTGCTACAACACTGAAAATCCCTTCTGAGGCCGGCATGTCTCCCACTGCACAGGGCTGCTGCGTGGTAAGTATGTGGAGGGCAGGACCCACGAGGGAGGGGGGCCACAGGGCGAGGGGGGGCGTGTCGGGAGGCTTCTCAGAGGACGGATGTGGGGACCTGGCTGGCGTCAGCTGTTCAGGAACCGGGGATGGGGGTGGGGTAGACCCCAGGGAACAGGCTCAGATGTTGCGCTGGGGGAGGGGGGGGGCCCAGGGTGGGGGCGGGGAGGGGCACCTGGAGGTCCAGCAGCCCCGTCAGCAGGGCCTTCCCGGCGTGGGCGGCGTTGTTCAGCAGGTCCTCCCGCTTGATGACGTTGATGACCTCGGCCAGCAGCAGGTTCTTGGACGGGTCCCCCAGCCAGGTGTTGAAGATCCGGTACGGCTGGAAGGGGGCATGAGGTGTCAGCAGGGCTGGCACGCAGGCTCACCCTGAGGGGCCCGCTCCACCCAGTCACACCCCGTCCCCCCTTAGGAGGAGAGGAACTAACCCGGTGGGGCCCCCCCCAGGGCCAGGGAGGGTCCCACAAGCAATCGTGGCTCATTGCATTCTTTCCAGAACAGCAACCCCACGGCCAGGCACTCCCGTCAGGGAGGCCAAGCGGCTCCGTGCCGGGGACGGTCCCTCAGTCCCAGGGAACCCGAGTCGGTTGGCTCTGAACTTCCTCGAGTTATAGAGGGACAGCCGTGGTTCTGAGAGCTTAAGTGACCCGTCCTGGGAAAGTACAGCCCGTAGGTGGAGGAGTCAGGAGTGGACTGAGGGTAGTCTGACCCACAAGGGCCACCTGATTTATCCCTCTGTGAATTTTCGGGGTGTCAGTGCAGCCAACTAAAACACACTTCCCAGCTCCCCTTGCAGACAGGAGTGGCCATCTGACCAGATCTTCATCAAAGTGTTAGAAATGGAAATGTGGGATTTCTGGAAAAGCTGCTTTATAAAGACAAGAAAGTAGCCACTGTGTCCTTCCCTCTTTTTTTCCTTCCTACTGCCTAGAATTGATATGTGATGGCTGGAGCTCCAGCAGTGATTTTTGGATCATGAGGCAATCTTGAGGGTAGAAACGACATGCAGGATTGGCAGAAGAAAGGATCCTGGGGCCCTGGTAAGAGTGTGTGTGTACCCCTATGTATATCTGGCAGTACAGTTTGGGGGTCTAGAGCATGGGCTCCAGGTTTGAGCTTTGTCACCTAACAGGCTGTGTGACCTTAAGACCTTGCCTAGCCTCTCTGTACATGATTCTTCATTAGTAAACTAGAAGAGAAAAATAATACCGACTTGGTTAGACTGTGGTAAGGAAAACAAGCACGTGAGGATACTAAGAATGGGGCCAGGCGCAGAGCAAGCGCTCAGTCCGCAGCAGCAGCGATGCAGAGTGTGTGTGTGTGTGTGCACACTGCGTGTGCACGCAGAAGTCAGGAGGCTGACAGTGAGCTGCTAGCCAGTCGTGCCGCAGAGGCAGCTGGGCGACCATTGCCGCCGGCTGATTACACTGGTAAAAACAGTGTCAGGAGCCCTCTGTGGCCCGTCAGGTGTCCACTCAGCTCCTGGTTTGGAGAAGGAAGTGGTCCTGAGCGAGGAGTGGAGGGCGGGGCTGCTACTCACGGCATTGGGCCTGAACTCCTCCTTGTGGAAGTAGCCTCCAGTCATCATCTTCTTGCTGAAGGTCATCACGTCCGCTGGGTCAGCCAAGCCCCAGTGCTCGTGGGCCCAGAACTTGCCAGTGCAGCCCCCTCCGGTCTGGACCTCGTCCACCAGGAAGGCACAGCCGTGCTGCCCAGGAAGGGAGAGAAGAGGGAAATCAACACCCGGCGCCGCCAACCAGCCCGGACCTGTGAGCCAAGCCCCTGTTCCCGGGCTGTGCGAAGCGAAACCAGGCAGCTCTGCTGGGGGCGGGTCTGAGGTCTGAACTTGGACTTGTCCTCAGACTGCTGAGCGGGAACAGAACCCTGACGTCAAGTACGCCCTGAACCCCAAAGCACAGCGACACCGCATCTGGCTCCGGGCCTGGAGCCGGCGAGCTGACTCCCTTGCTGGCTGGCTGTCCAAGCAGAGGCCAAGACGCGCCCTCCAGGCTGCGCTGCCCTGCCTGCCTGCCGGCTCTGCCCGCGCCGACTGCTAGCTCCTGAGCTCTGTGCCGAGAGCAGCCAGTCTTGCTGGCTGCACGTGCCAGTTCCGTGTGCACGACGTTAAAATAGGCACACGGCAGTAACACAATGGCTGCTCACTTGGTACCTGCTGGGCACGGCTGAGAGATGAGGCGGGGCCTCTAGAGAGAAAAGGGAGGAGGCTGAGGCCTTCCCACTTCCCAGGCATCTCTGGCCCAGACGCTGCCGGGTGGAGGTGGCTTCCGCAGCGAGTTTTGGGGAAAAAAATCCCTCCCTTGCTCCCTCCCTACTTTTTAACGCCTCTACCCGGGAGGCCGCCAGGCAGCCTCTGGCCACCTGGATGCGTACAGGGACCCCACGGCTAACCTCTGCTCTGGGAAAACAAACTGGAAGCAGCCCCAGCCCCATCCAGCCCGGGCCCCGTGCACTCACCTTCCTGGAGATGTCTCTCAGCTTCCGGAAGAAGTCGTCAGACGCGTGGTTGTCTCCGCCCTCAGACTGGATGGGCTCCACGATGATCCCAGCCACCGTCTTCTTCTTTTTCCGGTATTTCACGATCAGGTCCTCCACCTGCATTCCCGGGAGGGTGGGGGTGAGGGGGACGTCAGTGTGGCTGGTGGAAGCTCTAGAGAGGCGTCCGCAGATGGGGATGTGGGTTCCGCAACCCCCCGAAACGATGCTGAGTACACGTTCGTGTGCACTCCGGGAATGACTGTGGCGTCCACTTGCGGCCACATGTGTGAGCGTGCCGCTGTGCCTGGGGGACAGAAGCTAAGGACTCGGGTCACAGAAGGGCTGAATGAGACCGCGCAGCACGGGTCCGGCCTGCAGGGCCGCGGAGCTCTGCCGTGTGGTACTGCCATCGCTCCTACATCGTTCGTGTGATGTTACTGTTGGTGGGAGCGTCCCTTCTGTGCAGAATCTGTGACCTGTATTTGTTTAAATATCTGTGGCAAAACTCACTTACTGTGATAGGGATCCAATATCGGTTGTGTCACCAAGCGGGGTGGGGGTCGTGGGTTGACTCTCAGATTGACCAGAGGGAACTTTCTGAAGTGAAAAGATGCCCTTGATCGGAGTGGTGTGATGTGAGTGTATTTACTTGTTAAAAGTTTTTGAACTAGATGCTAAAATGAGTACACTTGGTGGTAGATAAGTGATATGTTAATGAATCGAATGAAAAATAATTAACTGAACGGTGACAGAATAATCAGAAAAGCACCTTTAAAAAACGTTTATTTTTGAGAGAGAGAGAATGTGAGCAGGGAAGGGGCAGAGAGAGGGAGACATAGAATCTGAAGCAGGCTCCAGGCTTTGAGCTGTCAGCACAGAGCCTGACATGGGGCTTGAGCCCACGAACCGTGAGATCATGACCTGAGCCGAAGTCGGACGCTAAACCGACTGAGCCACCCAGGTGCCCCGAGCATCTGACTCTAGATCTCATCTCAGGTCATGATCTCGCGGTTTGTGAGATCGAGGCTCACGCTGGGCCACAGAGCACAGAGCCGGCTTGGGATTCTCTCTCTCCACCCCCCTCTCTGCTCCTTCCCTCAAAATAAATATATGTTAAAAAAATAAAATGGTAGTAAGATTAATTTTACCCACTTCTTTTCACTTTTCAAAAACGTGATTTCTAGATGCGCTGCAGTCACATGTGTGGCGTGTGGCTCCGCATCCCCAGCGCACGGGGCTGCACCAGGCTCCCCGGGGCGCTAGCCAGGGACTGACTGCAAAGCAGCCTCACTGGAGCTCAAACTCCAAACCTGCGGAGTTTCCGGTTTCTCTTCCCCAGCAACGGAATCCTTCCAGTGTCTAGCATGGAACCCCAATATTTGGCCCTGATCGAAGGAGGGGTGCTAGGTGTGTCAGAGGCCCGGCAGCAGGGGCTCCGGGTCCTCAGTCCTTGCTGCCCCCACTACTGCCCCCAGGGAGCCCGAGGACTTGGGAGGAGACGGAGAAGTGGGGGACAACAGGGTCCTGTGGACGCACTTTTCCTACGGGCTGTGCCATATGCTCCGGGCTTGCCCCCAAGGAACCTTCCACACAGACATCGGTACCACAGGTGGGGTGACGGATGCCGGGTGGAAAAATCAAGGTGTCCCAGTACCTTTCCTCAAGTGCCTCTCTGTTCCTACGTCCCTCCCAGGGAGCACCACATGGGTCCCGCGCACTCTGTGCTGTCCCCTGGGGCTGGGCCCGGGGGTGGGGGGCGGTGAGGGCACGGAGACAGGAAGCGGAAGTCTGCAGGGCCCGCTGCTACCTCTTCCAGACAGCGAGCCTCTTCTTGTTGGTTCTCGTTCACAAACTCTTCCAGGGGGTATTTCAGCCGCGGGAACGGCGCAACGGGCCAGTCGAAGGACGGGATGTCGATCTTGTGAATAGCTTTGGAGTGTGTGGTGGCCAGGCATCCTAGGGGAGGAGGAGGAGGAACAGTCTTTGGAACGGAGATCACGGGCAATTCCGGCCACGTCTAGCAACGCCCAGGGAAGCCCGCTGCCTGCGGCTCCTGTAACATCGTGAAGCTGCAGCCTCATGTGAGCCTGTGTGTGCACGTGCGCATGCGTGTGCACCCTTTGCTTTCTGATTCATCACAGATGAAGCACAGGCTTTGAAGGCACGGAATCCTGGCTCTGCCCCTGGGTGGCCTTAGAATGTTCCTTCCTTGCTGGGCCTCCCTTTCTGTGTCTGCAGAGCAGGACTAACCCCCCCTCCCCCCACCCCGAACTGTGGAGTCGGTGAGACGCTATGTGGCAAAGTGCCAAGGTGAAGATCCAAGACCGCCTACTGTCATTGCTCTGACTCTAACAGCCACCTCGGGGTCACACCGTCCCCTCCTTACCCAGGGTCCTCCCGTGGAATGCGCCCATGAAGGAGAGGATGCTGTACTCGGGGCAGCCGGGGGCCTAGGACCAAGAGACAGTGGTCACATCAGTCACCGCTGTGAGGGCTGGGGAGCTGTACAGTTGTCCCCATGCACCCAGAGGAGCACAGAAGTCCATCAGAAGAACCGGAGTCCCTTCTCACGGACAAGTTGCAAACCAGGTCCAGAGAGGCCAGCCCACAGACGTTCGGTTTTGTCAATAAAGTAAAAATTCTTTTGAACCTTTTTTGCTTAAATTTTAAGTAGGCTCCACACCCAACACGAGGCCTGAACTGACAACCCTGAGATCAAGAGTTTACATGTTCTGCTGACGGAGCCAACCAGGAACTCCAGTAAATTTTTTAAAAATTTAATTTCTTTATGTGTATATATTTTTCTTGAGAGTGAGAGAGAGCACAGGAATGCGAGCAGGGGAGAGTGGGGGAGAGAGAGAGGAGAGAATCCCAAGCAGGCTCCATACTCCGTGCAGGGCCAGACTCAAGGCTTGATATCATAAACCGTGAGATTGTGACCTGAGCTGAAATCAAGAGCTGGACGCTCAACTGACTGAGCCACCCAGGTGCCCCCCAACTTTTTAAATCAAGAGATTTCAAAGAAGGATCTAAACTTCTGGCTTCTCACAAATTCCATATCATTTGGGCCCGTTTTCTTCCCGTGGCAACAGCAGGTGGCCAAGCACGGAGGCTGGGCAAGCGCACTGCCCCAGGGCCCGACACCTGCCTTCTGCCTTGACGTCACCTGCCCGGCTGCTGCGGCTGTTGAGTTGTCAGCCCCTGTCTACGGGCTCTGCAAACTCCCGCCGCCAGACCGCCCTGGCGTCCCCCGCTCCCGGCGGGCCGGGTGCCTGTCGGGGCAAGAGGCGGACGGCCGTCTCGCCGGACATGCTCCGGGGCTTTGGAAGGGGTCTGGGGGGCAGGGGCCGGGCGGCCTCCCTGGGCTCAGCAGGGACGCAGGGACTCCCCAGCGAATGGCACGGCTGCAGTATTTCCTGACCCTCCACCTGGCCTGGGAAGGAGACTGGTTTTCAGCTGCTTCAGGCCGACTACCGCGGACACCACCGCAGAGCCAACCAGGGCGCCCAGAGCCTGTTTTCTCAGGCTGGCTGATCTCCTCTGGGTCCCTGAGACCCTCCGGGAGCACCAGGAACCCCCCCCCCCCACCCAGCAAACGCTCGAATACCCTCCTGTCATATTCCTTGTTTGTCCCCGAATGCAGCCACTAAAACGTGAGGAAAGGGGTTTAAAAGTGTTGATGGAGTAGAATGTCCATGGGTATCAGATGAGAAAGAGAAAGGGCACCATCCAGTGTTTTTAAAGATGGCCAGAAGAAGAAAATAATTACGTTTCCGCAGGTGTGTATGTATACAGAGAAAGGGCTGGGTAGATGTGCCCGCAAGAGGCGGATTAGGAACAGAAACATTTAAGGAAGCATGAAAAAAACCAATCTTCCCACCCAGAGGCTAGCCCTGTAAACATGTGAGGGTTCCTTCCAGTGATCTCCTGCGCATTTATTCACATGGATGACAGCACAGCAACCGTGCAATTTACATTCCACCGTTTTCACTAAGTTACAGCATGTGTCTGCCCAGACCAAGAACCCTTTGTGACTATTTTTGAAGAATACCGTGGACGTATGCAGGGGAATGGAGTTCTGTGTCTCTCGATTTTTTTTTTAAGCAGCAGACATTTCTGTCCAAATCGTAAGTTGGGGGGGTGGCTCGCTGAATGGGGGAGGACAGGTCTGCTCTGGTTGAAGTGCGCTGGCCAGCTTGGGATGTACCCATCTCGACCCCTTGCCTCCAGTACTGGGCTCCTTGCTGCCTCTGTGAACTGCTAGGGTTCCATTTGGAACCCCTACATTTAAGTTCTCTTTCTCTGTTGCTGGTTATATAGGTGGGTTTCTAATCTTTTCTGGTTATCATGACTATAAACACCAGTGGGGTGAACACCCTTGTACATACCTTTGTGTTGACATTTTAGATTATTCTAGAGAATGCACTAAAGGCTCCTTAGTCAAAGTCAGGCAGGTGTCCTGGGAAACTGATGATGGTCAGGGGGGACTCCCCTCAGCCCATGCCCCTCGGTATGGACAGACGTCTGTGTCCTTCCCCGTGTGAGGCCCTCTCCCCCTCGCCCCCAGTGTGATGATGTTTGGAAGAGAAGCCTCTGGGAGGTGATGAGGGTTGGATGAGGTCATAGGGTGGGGCTCCTGTGATGGGATCAGTGTCCTTATAGGAAGAGACCCCAGAGTGCCTGCTCGCTCGCACGCTCTCCCCCCCACCCCCGCCCCCAGAAGTGTGAGGACACAATGAGAAGGCAACATCTAGAAGCCAGGTTTCTGTCCCAGGGAACCAAATTGACCTTGACCTTGGACCCCAGCCTCCCGAACTGTGAGGAAATACATGCCTGTCATGTGAGGCGCCCAGTCTGGGTGCGGAATTTGGTTACAGGCACCGAGCTGCTACGATACCTCCTATTTGAGAAGGCCAGGGCCAGCCAGGGCCAGCCGGAGGGGCTGTGGAAGCTCTCCCCCACCCCCAACCACGGCCAAGACCCAAGGGCCCGCTGCACTCACCTGGTTGATCATGCATGTCTCCAGTTCCTCTTTGGAGAAACCCGTCTGGCCCCTTTCCTTGCTCTGACCAAACAGAACAGACAAAAGCTAATTGACGCTCTGGGGGACGAGGGGTTTCCACTCTGCACCCAGACCCCTCCCCCCAAGTGATTTCTCAAGGCTGACCAGAGACGCCCACCGTTCCACTTAGGGTACTAATGCATGAGATTGTTCGTCACGCTTGTGGCAAAATAAGTAGATGGATACGCAGGTGTGTTATTACTTTGGAACAACCAAGAGCTTCTAGGGTGGGGTCTGTGAGGCCGAGGAGAACCCGTGTGGTCGCATCTGGTAACTTGCTCTCTGCACCGCACCCCAGGGGGCATCTGGAGAGCCCTGTCCAGGCGGTGACCCTCTCTGGATTTTGACGGTGACCAGGCAGGGTGAACGGTTGGACGAGGGGTGCGTGTGTGGCTAGGAGCTGGGGCGGGGGGCCCTGTGCACTCCTGTGTGTGTGTGCACTTGCTCACACCCCAAACCTCACCCGGTACCACATGAAGATGGTCTTAAAGGCATTTTCATTGGAGCAGGAGCCGCAGGACATGGTCATGAGCTGGGACATTCCTTTGGGAGCCACCTGCAGGGAGGGAAACAGCCGTGGGCTCATGGGCTCGCTCCGTCTGGACTCCCGCTGGCCGGAGCTGGGCCTTTGTAGGGGGTATAGTCTGGGCTGGGGGAGGCTGGAGAGGGGGCACCGGGAATGTCTCCCAGAGCAGTGGGACTGAGGAGAGCGGACGGGGCTCTTGCAGGGGGTGGAGGAGAAGCCAGGAAGGCCCCAGGGCTGGAGGGGATGGAGAAGAACAGTCCAGACTGTCTTCCCCGGTGCAGCCGTCGTCCCCTGAGATGCCCATGTTTTATGGGTGGGAAGTTGAGATTCAGAAGGACTTGAATCGTCATAACAACTAAAACCGAACCGTCGGAGAGGGCTGAATCACATGCAAAGCTCCTATCGTGGAACAAATACTCATTTCCCCTGGTTCCTTTGTTCCTGCGCACAAGGAGCCCCTTTCCTTCGAAAGGAACACTGAAAATGCTCTTCAGGAGAGAAACAGCACAAGAGCAAGACCGAGCGAGACACATGACATCCTGAATCTTTAGGGATCTCGGGCCTCTCCTCTCCGCCTGCTGGCATGGCCTCCCCAAGATCAGCACTACCCTCCCGCAGTGGGGGGGGGGGGTGTCCTCTGGGGACTCACCGAGAGCAAGGACTCCCGGAGCTTCTCCACAAAGTTCTCCGGAGGAAGGATTCCCAGGGCAGGTCTGTTGATGAAAGTGCTCTGCAACAGGCAGGAGACAGAGGGTGACTTCCCTGACCCGCTCCCTGCCGACCACAGACCAACCAGGCTTTTCACAGCAGGTGTTTTCATAGGGGCTCAAGGTGTGTCCTAGGGGCCAGGATTGGCCCACCTCCCTGCGCTTTCCCGAGACTCCCTGGGCTTGCTCTGGGTGTAAAAGGCCCGTGACATTTCTTGGTCGTGGTATTGCCCTAGTTATAGAAGATCCTACCACTGTGGGAAGCGGGGGGGGGGGGGGGGGGGGCACACGTCATACCGTTTTTTGCAACTTCCTGTGAATTAGAATTCAGTTAGAATTTTATAATTACAATCTCATTTTATCATGAAAGTATATCGATCATTTTAACAATCCATCGTCGTCATGGCTAAAAAACAAAAAGTGGACCATGGGAGGAACAGGTGAGGGAGCAGAGCACACCCGGTCACAGCTGGACGGAACCAAGTTTTGCTCCGGGAGCAGAAAGCGGGGCAGTGTCTTACATCGTCGAACTCACACACACACACACACACACACACACACACACACACACATCACTCGGCAATTCCATGCCAAGGTATTTACCTACGTGAAATGGAAGCGCACATCCGCACAAAGCCATGAATGTACATGCATGTTTACAGTGGGTTTTCTTCTTATTTGGCCCAAACTTGAAACAACCCACACATCCCTCTGCCGGGGGAAAGATAAGTAAACTGTCCCTGCGTACCATGGAACACCATGCAGCGACAGACACGAACAATCTACCAATGCACACTGTAACAAGGAGCACAGAAGAGTCTCAAGGCCACGGCGCTGAGTGAAAGCGCCCAGAGCCAGTTACACACTGGGAGCGCCTGGGTCGGTTAAGCCTCCCACTTGGGCTCAGGTCATGATCTCATGGTTTGAGAGTCCAAGCCTCACATCAGGCTCTGTGCTGACAGCTCAGAGCCTGGAGCCTGCTTCGGATTCTGTGTCTCCCTCTCTCCCTGCCCCTCCCCTGCTTGCGCCCTGTCTCTCTCTCAAAAAATAAAAATAAAACGTTAAAAAGAAAAAGAAGAGAGTTACACACTGTATGGTCCTCTTCGTAGGACATTCTACAAAAGACAAAAACCACAGGGACAGATAACAGCTCATGGTTGCCAGAGGCTGGGATGAGACTGAGTGCAAATGGGCTTAGGGGAATGTCTGGGTGATGAATTGCTCTGTTTGGATTTTTTAAAATTGTGGTTAAAAGAAAAAACAGGTAACATAAAATTTACCATCTTAATCATTTCTTCTTTTTTTTTTAAGTTTATTTTTGAGAGAGAGAAAGAATAAGCAAGGGAAGGGCAGAGAGAGAAGGAAACAGAGAATCCCAAGCAGGGTCCGCACTGTCAGAGCAGAGCCTAAAGCAGGGCTTGAACCCATGAACTGTGAAGCCAGGACCTAAGCCCAAATCAAGAGTCAGATGTTCAACTGACTGAGCCTCTAGGCACCCCAACATCTTAATAATTTCTTTTTTATTTAAGTTTTAAATTTATTTTTGAGAGACAGAGAATGAACAGGGGAGGGACAGAGAGAGAGGGAGACACAGAATCTGAAGTAGGCACCAGGCTCCGAGCTGTCAGGACAGAGCCCGATGCAGGGCTTGAACTCAAGGAACCTTGAGATCACGATCTGAGCGGGTGTGGGACGCCCAACCAACTCAGCTGCCCAGGCGCCCCCCATCTTAACCATTTATAAGCATACAGTTCAGTAGTGTTAAGGATATTGTGCACCATCCATCCATCTCCAGAACTTTGTCGTCTTTCAAAACTCACATTCTGTCTCCATTAACCACTAAGTCCCCATTCCCTCCTTCCCCAAGCCCTGGCAACCACCCTCTACCTCTCTGGCTCTGTGAGTCTCACAACTCTGGGTCCCTCACAAAAGTGAAATCACACAGCGTTTTCCCTTTGGTGACCGGCTTCTCTCCCTGAGCGTCATGTCCTCAGGGTTCATCCGTGTTGTAGCACGGCTCAGAATTCCCTTCCTTTATAGGAGCTCAGTAATATTCCATTGCATGCATAGACCACACTTCGTTTATCCAGCCACTCTGGTTTCTTCCCCTTCCCGGGAACGGAACTGTGCTGCTGTGAACGCGGGTGTCCAGGTGTGCCTGCATTTTGGCAGTGACTACATGACTGTGTGTTTGGTGAAAGCCACAGAGCTATACAGCACGGAGGATGCGTTTTATTGCATGTGAATTATACTTGAAAAACATGGGGAGAAAGGGCATTAAGGGGCAGCGGTGGCCCTGGAATTTGTACCAGAGCAGGGCTCAGGAGAGTGATCTGATCAAGGAGCCGACTGCAGCCCTCCAGGAGCGGAATGGGCTGAGCGTGAGAAAAGCAGTGTTAGAAAGATCGGCTGACTCCCTACCTGTTGATGTTTTTATTGTAATTTTGATAGATGTGGGTCCAGAGATGTATTTCCCTCTGCAAGGAAATCAACAGTGAAGCCTGATTCCAAACGGACACACTTCCTTCTGGTAACCTGAAAGTGAGGGGGGCGCAGTGGCCATGGAGGTGAATCTGTCCGGTGGCCAAGGACCAGTCAGCCCTGCCCTGTCACTTGGGAGCAGGAACACGGACCAAGGGAGCCAGGGCCTCCAAATTTGAAAAGAAAAGGGAAATGAAAGTCGGGGAGGGTCAGAGAGAGAGGGAGAGAGAGAATCCCACACAAGCTCAGTGCTGTCAGATCAGAGCCTGACGTGGGGCTCGATCCCAAGGAACTGCGAGATCATGACCCGAGCTGAAGTCAAGAGTCAGACACTTAACCGACTGAGCCCCCCAGGTGCTCCTGAAATAGTGTTTTTTAAATTTTTTAAATGTTTTTATTTATTTCTAGGAGAGAGAGAGAGAGACAGCGTGAGCAGGGGAGGGTCAGAGAGAGAGGGAGTCACAGACTCTGAAACAGGCTCCAGGCTCTGAGCTGGCAGGCAACACAGAGCCTGACGCGGGGCTTGAACCCACGAACCACAAGATCATGACCTAAGCAAAAGTCTGACGCTTAACCAACTAAGCCACCCAGGCATCCCCGAAATGGTGTTTTTTAAAAAAGGTTCCAGGTGTACATCAGGGGTCACTCTTGGTGTAGTACATCCTAGGGGTTTTCACAAATAGATAATGACATGTGTCCATCTCTCTAGAAAAGACACAGATGGGAGCACAGATGGGTAAGACTAGAGCCGTCTTCCCCCTCAAGGTCCAGAGTGCCCTGGGCAGGGGCCAGGGAGGGTCTGGGAGGGGTCTGCACAGTGGTAAACGGGGAAGGTCACCACTGGGTTCGGTTGTGAGAGTGGACTGTGCTAAATGCAACGTGGCATCCTGGACTGGGTCCGGGAACCAGACAGTGGACATTATTGGGAATGCAGGGAAATCTGAGTGGGGTCTGTATCACACAACATGCTCGTGTTAATGCCTTAGTTTTGACAAAGCTGCTGTGGGCGGGGGGTGAGCACTAGGTGAACTTGGGGAAAGACAGGTGGGAGGTGTCTCTGCACCTGGTGCGTAAATCTGAAACTAACCCACAGCTGAATCACCCCTTCAAAAGGTGATGGGGGCTACTGACTGGGCCTGGGGACTGCTTGGGGACCTCTCTTCCAGTCACAGTCAGTGCACTAAACCCTGTGCCAATCCGAACAGCCCCATCACTGCATCGGGAAGCCCCAGAACGCGTCCTCCTTGGTGGCTTTCGGATTTGCCTTGGGCTGCTAGGAACTGAGGCGGATTCATGTTGCTTTTTCTGCTTTGTGACCACCTGGGTGAGTCTAGGGTAGGTAGCTGGGGAAGGTAACCCTCCTGGCTGTACAACTGGGGAAACTGAGGACCAGAGAGGTCAAGTGACCTGCCCCGAGTCACACAGAGAAGGAAGGGGCAGATGCATGGCTCACATCAGGCTTGCTGACTTCAGATTCCATCCTCTGCCAGGCACTGCAGGCAGCCGCCTCCCCCCGAAGCTGTGATGATGGACAGGAGTCTGGGTGCGACCCAGAGACCTTGGCTGGCTTCTAGGGGCCTTTGCGTGCATCTCCTTTGGCCCCGAGCTGTGAGTGGGGCTCCTAAGAAATCTAGCACACCGTGAGATCAGGGTCGAGGCGAACTGCCATCACCAGTAGCGGGGGAAGCGGCTGACGGAGGGGACGGCCGGGACGGCTGGCTGGCAGCTTGACTGCCTATCTGGGACTGGGAAAGATGTGGGGGTGGTGTTCCTGTTCGACAAAGCGTGACATTAAGAACAGAAGATATCTGGGACACCGGGTAGCGGAATCCAATGAGGACAGGTTTCTAGAATCTTTGCTGTCAGGCTCAGCAGTCCTGAAGTGCTATGCAAAGAGGACAGGCTTTGGTTTAAGTGGCTGTGCAACCTGGAGCAAGTCACTTAACCTCTCTGGTCTTCAGAGTCCTTATCTGCCCAAGTGGGGCCTCCTCCCTCACGGTGACAGCCTGTGTCTTACCTGACCAGGTCCGGGCTCCCCGGTGTCAGGGATGTCAGACTGCACCCACCACTCAGTGCAATGACTGCACTGATCATCGTACAGATAAATGATCATGTGCAAACTGTGGGCGGTGTGACAAGTGATGTAAGAAATTGTAACTGGAGCCCAGAAGTTGGATCCAGGGGCTGGGGCTTTATTTTTTGCAGCCACGTCAAGTGATTAGGCTACAGTGTGAAGATGGTGTGGTTGGGGGACAAAGGGGTTGATAAGCCCCTTCACAGGACCTCCACAGAGGCTACTGCCCTACACTGGCAAAGTGCCATCATCACCGAGTAAGTACACCTTCAGCCATGAATTTGGAAGACCCAACATGCTGGCCAGTGGTCCCCCAACCTGATGCCCAGGGTGCACCCCACTTCTCTGAGACCGTGCCGGGGGGCTCCTTTCCCTTGCCCAAGCCCACGCTTCTGCAGCAGAACTGCAGTCCGTCAGCATGGGCCGTGGTCCCGATGGATCCAGACCATGGCCTCACCAGCACCCAGAACGGTGCCTGGCACTCGGTAGGTATTCAACCAATAAATCGATGACTCAACACACGGCGAGAAATGAGGTTGAAGCAGCAGGAGCCAGACCACGAAGGGCTCTGCGTCTTTAGTGGGGGCGTGGGGGGCACTCTGGGTGCAGTGGGTACCGTTTGTAGGGGTGAGCATGGGCCTGATGGGGTGGGGGGGGCCGGTGCACAGAGGCCGCTGGGGTGACGCAAGGTCAGGGCGGTCCCGGCAGGGTGACAGGTAAGAGGCGGGTGGGAGGAAGGGGAGGATGAAGCGGCTCCCAGGTTCCTGGCAGACACAGGTGGGGGCAGGGCGTCCCCTGAAATCAGAGTCCCCGAAGTCACATGTTTTCGGGGACGATTCTGCCTCCGGAGGCAGCTGACACCGCAAATGTGTGTGACATGTTTGTTGACACATTTTCCCAGCACCAACTGCCGAGGCATCTGGGATCCGCACAACGTTTCGAAACAAAGCCAGGCTCCGAACTTAAACACACCCGCAGAGCCTCCCCACCGGCGTCAGGCACCTTCGGCGGGCGCATTTGGGGGGGCCTTCGGAGGGAAGCCTGGGGGGGCCTTCAGGGGGAGCTTGGGGGGCCTCCTGAGCGGGGGGGGGCTTCAGATGGGGACGCCCATTTCCGCTCCCGCAGCTCCTGAACTTGTGCGTCCCCAAGCCCCTCCCCTGGCGGGAAAAGTGGTTCTTCCCTGTTCCTTTCCACTCTGCCAGTTAAAAGGGACTTTAAGCTCCGGGAGTGGGTTCCCAACGCTCCTGCCCCCCATCCCCGCCTATCTTAGATTCCTCTTTTTAGGAGTCACGGCCCCTGTGACACGCAAGCCCCTCGGGGACACCTGGCGTGGGCGAGGACGCGCAGCATCAGAAGTCCCACGCTGTGCAGCGAGGGCCCGGCCGGCAGGAGGCGCTGAAGCCGCCCGCGTGTGCACGGCCACGGGCAGCCCGGCGGCTGGGCCTCCTGTCCCGTGGCCATGCACGCACGTGTTTTCCGGAGCACACGTGCTCCCACGTTCTGGAAGGACACGACCCAAGGGCCCGTCGGCAGCTGGATGAGGCGGTTACCTGCAGCGCATGCGCACACGGAAGGCCCGGAAGCCGTGCGATCGCCTGGTCTGCGGCCACACACGCCCGGCAGGCGGGCTTTGCGGGAAACACGCCGGGCGCGGTAAGGGCCATGCCCGCTACGGCTCCACGTCCGCGGGTGAAGAACGGAGGAAACGCACGTCTGCCGTTGGACGTCAGGGGAACGGCAACCGGAGAGGGCGGCGCGGTGTGGGGAGACCAGGTGCAATTCGTGCATTCCCACCAGGGGCGGAAACCGCTCCGCCCACCCCACCCCCACCCCGTGGTGTGGGAGGCACAGCGCCTACACGGTTCGTGTCTACCGCATGGCAGAGGGGTGCCGTGGATGCCACGCCTGCTGGTCCTGGGACCAGGAATTTGCAGTTGAGATTAAGGTTCTTGATCAGCTCGGATACGGAGAGCGTTCTGGATTTTCTGGGCGGGCTGAGTGCAACCACATGAGCCCTCTGCGAAGAGCAGACACGGGAGGAAGGCGGAGAGGAAGGACTCGAGGCCGGAGGGACCACGCAGAAACCACGGGAGTGAGGTGCCCACAACCTGCAAAAGCAGATTCTGCCCCCGAGCCTCGGCGAAGAGCTGACGTGAGACCCTGTGCAGAGCGCGCCAGACCCCTGGCCCACAAAACCCGGGCGAGATTCCCGGGCGGTGGTGTAAGCCTCTAAGCTGGCGGTAATTTGCCACGGCAGTAATAGACGTGACCGGCATTAAAAACTGTGTAAAGGTGGGAGCAATGAAGAAAATCGTGTCTAAAAAGGCTCCTGAAGGAAGTAATAAGGAATTGAGACGATTCACTGAGCAGTGCGCTGGGGGGAATGTGCGTCTCTGCAACTGTTAGATCCAGTGTGGCTGCTCAAGGGCTTCCTGCCCCTCTCCTGCGTCTGCTGGCCTCGGGGCCCCTCCACACACACTCCCCCTCCCCGGGGCATGTGGTAATGTCTGCAGACGGGGTTTGCTTATCACAGCTGAAGAGGTGATGCTCCTGGCATGGAGGGCACGACCAGTGCACAGGACGGCCCCCCGCAGAGCACCACCTCTGCAACCGGCACCACTGCCGAGGCCGACATCAGCCCGCGTGGTCCCTAAAACTGCACGCCGTCAGGCCCCTGGCTTGGCTGTGGCCACGCTGTCCTCTGGCTCCTCAGCCTCGAAGCTCCTCTCCCACCCACTCCCCTCCCCTGCAGGCGTCTCGGCTCAAAGGTCATTTCCCTGGAACCCTTCCCTGCCCCTCCCCGGCCCCCTCAATTCCCCAAACCCCCCAGCTCCTGTGGGTTTTACTCGCAGCACCTCCTCCTGCTGTGTGACCTTGGACAAAGGTCTCTGTGCCTCAGCGTCCTCTGTAGGATGGGGATGACAGTGGGACCTGCCTCACAGACTTGTCAACACTACAGCTGTGAAGTGGTGAACGCGGCGTTTGGCGCCTATTTCACTCTTCCAAGTGCCTAGAGTATCGTATGTGCTTAATAATAACCATTTGTGGAATGAATGAGTGAGTGAATGGGGTATTTCCCAAGGCTCCCCAGTGACCCTCTGGACCTCCGTCAACATCGCAGAACCCGGGACTCACCGCATTTTGAGGCTGTTGGACCAGCTTCAGGAGAGCGGGGTGGCTGTAGCCTGCGGAGATGGGGAGGGGCACGGTTAGGGTCTTGGTTACAGGCCTGCCCAGGGTCTCTGCGCCCCTCCCCCATACCCTGCCCCTCCCTTCACATGGGGCCTTGTTATCTCTTGGAGACAAGACCCACTCCTGGGGTCCACCCAGACCTCCGGACTCAGAATCACTCAGGCTGCCGCCGGAAACCTTCAGCAAATCTCTTGTCAGTCCTGAAGCCCGGGTGTGAGCCCCACCCGGCTAGAGCCCCTGGCGGTGAAGGCAAGGTTAAGGCACATTCGGGGCCAGGGCTGGGAGTGCTTCCCTGGGCCGGTGTGATGAACCACGGCCCTCACCTTCTTCCCAGTGGCGTTGAATCGCAACACCCGTTTGCTCTGGAACTGAGCCGGTCAGTGATGCAGTCTGCAACCCTGGGACCCGCCCCACCCCTTTGGACGTTTGCTGCTTCCCGGAGCCCTGCTGCCTCAATTGCCCAGCACGGCAGGGCTTAGGATACCCTTTGACTCAGCAGCTGCCCTGCTATGAATCTGCCCTCTGCACGCATACATAGACCAGCACACGCATCTTGACAGTGACGCTCTGATATCTCCAGGCTCAAAAGCAACCTAACACGCACCAGGAGCCCTGAACGAAGAGAAAGCCTGCCTCGCACAGCAGATGCTCGGTCAGCGGAGGCCTTTATCGGAAAGGAAGGAAATGCACCGGGGCCAGAGCGCCCCAGCCTCAGAGCCTGTGCTTCTAGTTTCTGTTCCTCGTTCCCATGCTGGCCATGACTCCCGCAGGGCGGCCAGGTCTGAGTGGGTGCAGGCACGGAGGTCAGAGACCGGACTGGAAGACCCTTCAAGGCAGGGGCCACATGTGCCGCTCAGCGGACTCCAGGTGAACAAACGCATGACATGGAGATCTGGGGCACGGGCGAGAGCCCAGAACCTTCTCAACAGGAGAGAGAGACCTATTTTCTTTAAACCAATTCACTTTCTAGTTTGAATATACTTACTCTGAAAGGAGAGAGGCCCGCCCGAGGCTCTGGGCCTGGGGCCTCTGCTCAGTCCCGGCAGAGGAAGCCAGTGAGCCCAGAGGGGAGGGGAGGCCCCGGCACCACCCAGCCACCCAGGGCAGACCTTCTCCTCGGCAGCATCACAGAGTGAAGGGACTTGAAGAGCCTGTAGTTTCACTCTGTGCTTGGAGGAGGGTGGGCTGGGGCGGGGTGGGGGGTGGTGACCTGGGCTCCCAGGGGACAGAGCTGTGAGCTGCCTCTGCCCTGGCAGCTGCTGGGCCCTTGGCTGCAAGGTGTCTATTAGTCAAGGTAGTCAAGGAAGGAGGCTTCTGCGGGGTTTTTCCAACCACATTGTGGCCAGAGGCCTTTCAGACTCTGCTGCCTCAGTAGATAAGCCAGTTCCAGGGCAATCTTATTAAGCCACACATGCAGCCTGTCTTGGTGGCTGCAGGAGAGATGAGAGCAAAGCCAGTCTGTCTGGATCAGGGAAATCCACGCCTGGGCTTTCAAAGCTGTGGGACCTCCGCATTGCAGGGCAGGGCAGGGCAGGGGTGTCCTCTGGGAGGCAGCTATCACAGGAGGCAGAGACTGTTTGGTTCAAACCCTCGGGCTCCCTGGACACGCTGGAGAAACCCCGTGGCCTCTAGAAACCCGGCCCCGTGGCTAAGGTGGAGACAATGATGAAAGACCTGGTATTATAGGCGCTTAGCAGCGTGCCTGGCACAGTTACTAGTTAGAAAAACCCATCTGGAAGACTAGAAATAGGGGAGGAAAATGTTTCCCACCTTGTGCCGGCCTGATCCCCCAGGACCCTGTGCATTGGGTGGCCGGCTGGAGAAGTGAGGGAGGCCCTCGGGGGCTCGGGAGGCCGGGAAGATGGGGAGTCAGCTGGGAAGAGGATGGCCTGCAGCGCGTGGCCGTTACGTGGCAGAGCCAGGACCTGACCCTGAGAACTGCAGGCCAGGCCCTTCCAGTGCGACACAGAACACGGACAGGGTTGTGCAAATCACAGAACCCCGGACGCCCTCGCAGGCCAAAGCACTTCTGAATGACAGGCTTCCCAAAAAGAATGAGTCACCATAGCATCTAATCGCATCTTAATGGGAAATAAATAGGGGCTGGCATCACACACGAAGGGGCAGGCTTCACCAGACGAGAGGCTCAGCCCACAGACCACTGAGCACAGCAGAGACCTGCGTGTGTGACAGTCAGCCCTATCCGCCCCACATGTGCCGCACTCTCCTCCAGCAGCGAGCCAGAGGTGACCCTGGTGAGGCAGACGCTGCCGGTGCCCCTCCCTGCTCACTTTGACTGGGCAGCCACCCCTCTCCCAGCTGCCCTCCTGGGGGTCAGGAATGGCTCCAGTCTCCTTTTTCTCTGGAAATCTTTCCTTGGTGAATGGAGGCCCCTTTGCCCAAAAGATGAGCCAGGCCCTTCCTGCTGGCAGCTAATGGGCAATGACTGGGTACAAAAAGGTCAGCCTCTTTGGCACAGTCTGGGGTCAAATCTGGGTGCAATTCATGCTCCAGAGGCCACCCCCTCTCCCCTACTGTGGGATCAGGCAGTGGCTAGTCTCTGGCTGAAACCTCATCCTTCTTAGCCTTTCTCTCTCTCCCTGGTCTCCTGAGAGTGTGCCCTTAATAAGCGACTTGCACAGAGCGCCTGCCTCAGGCTCTTCTTCCAAGAGACCTAACCTAAGACAGCGGACCTTGGAGGCTGTGGTCCCGCAGACCTGGGTTCATGTCCTGGCCGTGCCTCCCCTGCAAGCTGCATCAATCTCTTCTCGGAGCTTTGCTTATCTATCAACAAAATGGGGGTATTAATACATATTCACCCTGCAGAGTTTCGAGGAAGAGTAAATGAGAGAAGACATCTGAAGTCCCTATAACAGGGGCGCCTGGGTGGCTTAGTCTTAAGGTTAAGCGTCTGACTTTCGCTTAGGTCATGATCTCACGGTTTGTGGGTTCGAGCCCCGTGCTGGGCTCTGTGCTGACTGCCAGCTCAGAGCCTGGAGCCTGTTTCAGTCTGTGACTCCCTCTCTCTCTGACCCTCCCCTGTTCACGCTGTCTCTCTCTTCTAGAAATAAATAAAACATTAAAAAAAAAATTAAAAAAAATAAAGTCCCTGTAACAGACTCTCTACCCATGACTTGTTCTTTTTCTCTGCCCTTGAGGGAAGTGTCTGGCAACACACAGGGATGTGCCTTCTGGAGGGAGCAACGAAAGTCGGGACAGCTATGACTAATGGAGAGCAGAGGTACATCCGAGGGCGGGCTTCCCAGCTCTTACCTATGGGGACAGAGGAAATCTGGGAGTAAAGGTCCAACATCCGATTGCCATCCACATCGACCAGGTATTTGCCTCGGCTCTCTTCGTAATTGCAGAAAAAATGCACAGCATCTGCATTCTTGGGGAAAGTAGAGACTGACTTAGGTTCGCTACAATCCCCTAGATTCCCCACCTTTCGGGATGAAGCTTTAACTGGGGAGGTAAGCCATGTTTTACCCATTCTGTGGTCACACAGAAGGTATCTTTCGTTGCTTACATGAATGGTTTGCTTTATAATGGTTTATTAAGCTGTGAATTAGCATGAATTTTTCTGTATGTGTTTTATATATCACAACAACGAAAGATTCAGATATAAATCCGAAGAAGATTCATGTTAAGATGTCACGGTAAACATTAGAGCAACCACGAAGAAAACTAAAAAATAAATAGCAACTGTGAAAGAAATGAAAATGATACACTAGAAGATATCCACTTAATGAAAAAAAAAAAAGTAAAAGAGGAACAAAAAATATGAGATACATAGAGAACAAAAGGTAAAATGGAAGATGTAAACACAACCATATAGATAATAACATTACCTGTGTGCACATGAAACAACCAATAAAAAATCAGAAACTGTCAGACTGGATAAAAAGATACAATTATATGCTGTCTACACAAGACATACTTTTGATTCAAGGATACAAATATGTAGAAAATAAAAGGATAGAGAAAGGTACATGACTCTCACAGCAATCCTAAGAAAGCTGAAATGGTTTATATTAATCAAACAAAATCAAGTGTAAAACAAAGAAACAAAAATACTTCTGGAGGTGAAGTCCACTAAGAAGATATAACAATTATAAACATGTAAGCACCCAATAACAGAGCCCCACATTACATGAAGCAAAAATGGCAGCATGGAAGAAAAATGTAGTTATAAGAGAATAGCTGGCAAGTTTAATAATATTTGGCTTTTGATAGTGGATAGCACAATCAGGCAGAGGATTACAAAGGACAGGGCACCTGGGTGGCTCAAACAGTTAAGCATCTGACTTCAGCTCAGATCATGATCTCGTGGTTCATGGGTTTGAGCCCTGAATCAGGCTCATGCTGACAGCTTGGAGCCTGAAGCCTGCTTCAGATTCCGTGTCTCCCTCTCTCCCTGCCCCTCCCAGCTCTCTGTCTCTCTGTCTGTCTCTCAAAAATAAATAAACATTTAAAAAATTAAAAAAAAGAGAAGATTAACAAGGAAGTAGGACTAGAACAACACTCTCAACCAATAGATCCCACAGACACTTTGACGGGACACTCCACTCAATAGTGGTAGAGTACATGTTGTCCTCAAGTGCCTGGCGAACATCTTCCAAGATAGACCATTTAAAAGCCTCAGTGAAAGGATGGTATTCACACAAAATATGTTTTCCAACCACAACAGAATGAAATTGGAAATGAGTAACAGAAAGAAGTTTGGGAAGCTCACCAAAAAGTGGAAATTAAACACGACATAAATAACAAATGAGTCAAAGAAGAAATCACAAGGGAAATTAGAAGGGGAAAAAAAAAAGGTTTAGACCAAAGTCAGTTGCATTTTTTTTAAGAGCCAGCACAGAGGAAGTGTGTCCCTCAGCTAAGTCATAACTGAAGCGTGGAGGGAAGGCTCTAGCCCATCCTCACTTACCTGAATCATATTCAGCTGTTTCATTAACTCCTGCAGGGAAGAATAACAAAGCATTAGAGCAAGGACACACTCTTGCCGAACTAGCTTCAAGTCTTTCATGTCTTCCCAGGTCTTGGGGCGTCCCCTCCGCGCCACTTACACCAATAACTTCACAGTCAATTAGCCAATAATATTATAAATATTTAAAAAATTGATTAATATAAATAATTGGTTGGAGACTATTCCTGCCAGTCACATTACCAGGATGGCAGGGATTTAGCAAGTTAGAAAATAATAATAAAATAAAATAAATTATTTAACAACAACAAAAATTTAAGTGAAAGGGGTTTATCTACTGCTCATAAAAGCATAGGTTCCCCTTGTATTTGGCGGGGGAGGCTTTAACACCCCATTAGAAAAAATAAAATCAACTGAAATTAGAAACTTGCACATCAAAGTACCATTCGTAATTATAATCTAAACCCTCCATTACCCAGATGTACATATAGAAACTGGGAATTATAAATTGGGAATTGGGACCTAGTTGCTTTGCTCTCACACGTATTTAATTTCTAAAAATAATCCAGCCTAAAATCAACTTTAGCAATTAGTGTCGTAAAATGATACAGTTCCACATAAAAGTAGAAACCAATAGTAATGACAAGAATATAAAAAATTATTCTAGGTATTTCTCCACTATGAAATGAAAATCCGCCCCTCCCCCATAGAAATATGCATGAAAAAGTCTCTCCTTTTGTTAGCAAAACACCATCAAAATAACTACAATGACTTGCATTAGTACAAAGATTTCTGGATTTATAAAGTAATTGCAATGACAAAAGGCCTCTTTTTTTTAAACAGGAGAAAAGCATACAAATTTAAGTTTTACATGATGTGGGAGTCTTCATAAGGAAATGAAGACCTGAAGAAACAAGTTAGACACTTGTTAGAATACTGGTTAGAAACTAACATTTTTATGCTAGTTTTGATAAAGAATGGGAAGTCACATAGAAATACAGTAGGTTAAGGAGTATGTGGTAATTATATTAAGTCCTGCCATCTTCTAAAAAAACCATTTCTGTTTATTGCTGGAATATATAGATGCTGAATGCCTTTTGTGCCCACAATATTGCTAAACTCTTATGTTCATCTCAGTAAGTTGTGTATATATTCTTTTGAATTTTTAAAAATTTTTAAATTCTTTTATTCTTAAGTTAGTTAACATACAGTGTAGTCTTGGCTTCAGCAGTAGAACCCAGTGATTCTGCTCCTACATAGGACACCCGATGCTCATCCCCAAAAGTGGCCTCCTTAATGTCCATTACCCATTTACCCATCCCCTCCCACCCCCCTCCAGCAACCCTCAGCTTGTTCTCTGTATTTAAGAGTCTCTTGTCGTTTGCCTCCCTCTCTGTTTTTATCTTATTTTTCAAAAAGGGGTTTCTTCTGATAGTAAAAAAAAAAAAAAAAAAAGTGACACTGTGGATAAAATCTGTGGAGAAAAAAGCTGATTTGTATTAAAAAGGTTTACACTTATTTTTTAGGTGCGAACATTAGACACAGTACCACACAGAGCAACACAGAGTCAAGGTTAGTCAGCCTCCTGAAGTGTGTAATATGCAGGTTCTGTAGCAACTTTGAAAAGCCCCAGCCTCCCCTCATCAGACACATCCTGGGCCCCTTCCGTCTCACATGATAACATCTATTCCAGGGATTCGGAGCTATCCCCCCCGTGTCTCACATACCATGTCCTATCACCCTGCACGCCTCTCTCTACCTGGTCTACAACAGAATGCACTCCTTCGGTGAACTCTTTTTATCCTTCAAGGTCAAGATCAAGGGCCTTTGCTTCCTTGCCCTGTGCCCTCTAGCACTGCCATCTGCCTTGCTTTGGCCAACAGAATGAGGTAGGAGTGATGGCAGACCAGTGTGGAGCCTAGACATCACGTGCTCACCTCTGCCATCACCATGAGGACGACCCCAGCCGAGCTTGCTGAAGGACGAGAGACATAGGGAGCGGAGCCACGTCACTGCAGTGACCAAGACAAGCTTATCCTGCATCAACCAGTGGCCAGTCATCCCCCAGGCTTGTAGATGGGCCCAACAGAGCTGCCTGGCTAACTCCCAGTTAACCCTCGATGCATTAGCAAGCTACTGAGGTATTGTGCTTGTTTGTTACACAGCATTATCGTAACAACAAATAATGAATACATCTCCTCTGAGAAGCTTTCTTTGACTTCTTATGGCAGAATGTCCTGGAACTCTAGTGGTAAGCTCTCTGAAAGCAACTAAGAATATAGGTCTTTAAGCTCAGCTGTGTTCTTGCCTCATGGACCCCTTTCACGCTGTTCTTAAGAACACCACTCAAGTGTGCTCAACTCACCCGAGATCTAGGCCCTGGGACTTCTGTCTTCATCAGGGGCCCATCATAATCAAATTCAACGTCGACTTTGGCTGCGGCCTGACTGATGTGTCTGGAGCCTGCAGTAAAGAAAGAAGATGAGAATCCCTGGAGACGGTAGATATGAGAATTCTGCCCCAACAGGTGCCCAATGTCCCCAATGGAGGCTGTGCCAGGACCTCAATCCCATCCGAGCCAGACCACCCCCAAACACAGAGTCTGGCCAGACCTGGGCCCCAACAAAACAGTGAAGATTCTAAAAAACAGGAAAGCCCAGTGTTAGTGAGGTTGTAGGCAAATAGGCATGCTCGTGTCCTGCTGGTGTGAGTACCAGCTAATGCTGCCTTCCTACTCCTTTCGACTGAGGAATCTCATTTCAGGATTCATCCTAAGAGAATAATGGGGCCAGTACACAAAAAATGTAGATTTAAATATTCATCCTCGTAATGTCTTTTAACAAAGAGAGAAAGCAGTGGAGGGCAGCTAAACAGAACAAGACAGATTCCACCATTTCATGGACAAAGGAATATTATGCATCTGTTCATAGTACCGACGTGGGTGGTTTAAATATTTACAGACATGGAAAGATGGCCATGGCATTAGCATTACAAAAGTTATCCAAATTTGTTAAAATTTAATCCATGTCCAAATGTATATCCAAAAGTACCAGAGTTTCTCAGCCTTGGCACCACCGGCATTTTGGGGCAGATAATGCTCTGTGTCCTGTGTCCTGGAGGATGTTTGGCGGTACCCCACCCACTGGATGCCAGCATCACCTCCCTTGAGTTGTGCCCCTAGTTGTGACATTTGGGAATCACATGGGGTAAATGATCAAATGGCTAAATACAGGTTGTCCCCACTTACAGATGCTTTTAACCAAAAAAAAAAGTTTGGGGCACAAGTCACTTGGTGGAGATCCATTTCACACTCGTGCATGGTAATAAATGTCAGGAGGGGAGTTCCCAGGCTAGACCCGCAAGGCTTCTGAGCTCAGCATGTTGCTGAAGTGAAGGGCAGCCTCAATCCCAAGTCTTTTTTTAAAAATTTAAAAAATAATTTTTAACGTTTATTCATTTTTGAGAGACAGAGCATGAGCAGGGGGGAGGGTCAGAGAGAGGGAGACACAGAATCTGAAGCAGGCTCCAGGCTCTGAGCTGTCAGCAGAGCCCGACATGGGGCTCGAACCCATGAACTGTGAGATCATGACCTGAGCCGACGTTGGACGCCTAACCAACTGAGCCACCCAGGTGCCCCCCAAATTTTTTAATTTTAAGTTTACTTATTTATTTTGAGAGAGACAGAGGCACAAATGGGAGAGGGACAGAGGGAGAGAGAGAATTCCAACCAGGCTCTGAGCTGCCAGGGCAGAGCTCGATGTGGGGCTCAATCCCATGAATGTTGAGATCATGACCTGAGCCAAAACCAAGAGTCGGGCGCTTAACTCACTGAGCCACCCAGGCACCCCCCCCCCCAAGTCTTGATCCCTGACTGAAAGACAGCTGTGGTGAACCCATGGTAAGTGTGGGGTGACTGACCGTCAGCACCCCCAGAGATCCCTTCAATGTCTTTGCTTGTCTTCGGCGTTCCCAGAACACATGTGGTAGCCGGGAAATGTCCCTTCCTCCTTCTTGCCGTGCATGCATTAGACTAGGGAGTCACTAGACACTTCGTACTTTTGTTCCCGTTAGGTAGGAGAGGAAACCACCGAGAGAAGCCAAGAACCATTCTAGGATCTGTCTCTCCCTCCCTCCCTCTCTCTCACCCTCATTCTCCCGCTCTCTCTCTCTCTCTCACACTCACACTCACACACACACACACACACACACACACAGCTTGCCAAACTATGTGAAGCCATGATATTAAAGAACATATTTAAATGCATTCTTAATTTTCCATAATGGCTTTGGATATCAAAGAGGGTTTTTGTAACACAATGGAGCCCTGTGAACATCAAGTCCAGTTAAAATCCAATGCTACCCTTCATTTTGGAGCACGAGGCAGCCGGCTTTTATTGTCTTCTGTTTGATCTGAAAATGAAAAGGGAGTCCCTACAGAGTCGGTTCCATTAGCAGAGAGCTAGAAGGTCGTGGAACATACTGATGACTTCTTGTTTACATTAAGCTGTTTACTGCTTCCTTGGCCAGAACTCAGGGCTACGGGTCCAGGCCGATTCCAGCTAGACCTGCATAACACAGGGATGCGTGTTTGGATAAAAACAGTTCTTAACTCGTGCTGATCCTGCTTTGTTTCTGGTAAGTGTGTGGGGGGGGTGGGGGGGGCAAATTCAAAGCGTGAAAGCTGTCCTCCAGTGAGGACACCTAAGTCCTCTCTTCCTTCTCCAGAAAGTGTCCTGGCGCCGCGCTGCGGCAGTCAGATGTCCTGGGGTCTGCAAGGTGGAAACGCCAGCCCTGGACACAGGTCCCAGTGGGAGCTGCGCCTGAAAGGGTCTCCGGGGAATGACAGGGCTGAGTGGGGTCGCGCGGAGCTACAGTATAGGGATGCCAAGACTGCGGGCAGACGCAGGGAGGGGCGGGGAGGGAGGGCGAGAACCCGTCCCTGGGAATTGGGGGTGCTCAGGCACGAGGCGGGGTGGCTAGGCGTCAGGCAGGCAGGTCTGCATTGAGAGCTGCCTCGGGTCCTTCCATGTGCCAAGTCTTCGAGGGTGTGGCCGGAAGAGGGCCCAGGGCCTCTGGGCAGAGGTCCTGGAAGCCACAGCCGGGTACGCTGGCCACCATGCTATCGAACAAGGGGAGGTGGGGGCAGCAAACACGGGTGCAGCCCCTGCTGTGTGCTAGGCAGGCAAATTCCCATCTCCTGTTTCAGTTCCTCCGCAGCCCTCTCGAGAGATGGTTCGCAGGTTACAGATGAGGAGCAGAGAGGTTAAGCGACCTTCTCAAGGTCACACAGCTAGTGAACTGCGGAGCTAGGATTTGAACGCAGGTCCAATACTTTTGCTTTTCCTGCAATATCTCCACTTTGACTTCTTGTAGAGGAAAATAACCAAACACCAACACAAAGATGTTCTCTTAGTGATGATATATACTGCCATGAGCCGCAAGAGAAAAGAGCACGAGTTAAACTCCCTGGGATCGCTTCCGTCAAGTCACGTGAGCAGAGGTGTTCCTTCATCGGGCATTTAGGGTGAGCGTGTCAGGCAGCGTCCTGAGCACTTCACGTGGATCGCCTCACCTAAGCTTCAATCCCCTCTGGGAGGTAGATGTTACGATTGCTCCCATGTTACGGAAGAAGACACTGAAGCCCAGAAAGGTCACCTAATCTGCATGGTCACACAGCTAGTAAGCGCTAGGCTGAAAATTCGTCCACCTGACCTCTCCCTTCCCAGAGACCGGGCGTGTAACAGATGCTGCCCTTCGGGTCACCTAGTGCCCGTCTTTGAAATGAAACGTTTTCAGCAAAACAGCTTTCCTAGAGGCGCAAAGAAGCAAAGAGAGTCTGAATTAACAGTGACCCACCCAGCATTTTCATTCGTGAACGACACAACACAGCCAGAAGAGCCGCACGGTGGGGAAGTGCAGCCCGGCCCTCTGCCTCTGCGAACCCGATGCGATGCCGGCCACCCTTGCGGCCTCACCAAACTAGAGTCAATGTTTAACTCCAAGCTGTAAAAACAGCCATCAAATGTTTTTAACATTCTCTTGATCTTTATACTGAGAGTAATAAATGAAGGCCTTTTGCCCAAACAGGAAGGGCTCCGTATGTGAGCCTGGCCAAAGTCAAGGTCAAGTTCAATCGGAGTTGTGTGCTTTGCTCTTTCTTTTAAGAAATCTTCCCCTCCCCAAGTGTCCACCTCATTTATTTTTTTTAACCAATTAAGATCTACCTCTTTCATAAACATCTGGAGAATACTAGTAGCCTAAATTACTATATTCCATGCTGTCCCAGAGAAGTATCGTTCTGTAGAATCTGTGTAAGTCTGACAGACCTCCAGGAAGAACCTGCAGTGTAACGTGTCGTCCCCTACAGGAGCCCAGACTCACGCTGGCGGCACACCTGGCTGGAAACTCTTCCCGGGACGGGAGGCCAGCAGCTCCCCGGCTCGGTTTTGTGTTATCCTCAGCACGTCATTCAGCCTCTTTCGATCCTTTCCCAGCGGCGAGAAGAGCATCACACTTCTGCCAGGGACGTTGCAGGGTTTGAACGTTGGGATGCGTGTGGTCGGCAAACACACGAATGGTGGTTTTGAGTAATTTGAAATGATTTTGAAATGCCAAATATCAGAGAGTAACCGTGCCGCAGACAGTGGGAATTCTGCAGCAGATTTAGCTTCGCAGTCTGAACACTGGCATCCTGTCAGCCGGGAGAGATCACACTCTTACGGATGGGTGTGCACACGGTCAAGTCTTCGTGTCCTCCATAAGCCTGCAGTCGCTGGTGGGAGTTTGACTCACAGACAGGACACAGTTCTCCAGGCACGTGGTCACCACTGCTTTTCCCAGGAGACTTACTACAGATCGTGAGTGTGACTTTCACAGATCCACACACGGCCACCAGCACGGACGCCGAGGGCACATGGGCTGACAGCCGCTGAGCACAAGGTCATTCACCCCCTTCACGCAAAGCACGGTTTGCTGGGGCCTCTGGAGTCCCTGGAGGGGGAGGAATCCATTGCGTGCATTTAATGCTACAGAACAAGAGACCCAACCATGAGCACCTTTGGGGCACCTTCCTCGGCTGTGGCAAGATGGCTGACAGCCTCAGGCTGCGGCATTCAAAGATCTCAAGTCGTGGGGTGCCTGGCTGGCTCCACAGGTTGAGTATCCGACTCTCAATCATGGCTCAGGTCATGGTCTCACGGTTCGTGCGATCAACCCCTGCATCGGGCTCTGTGCTGAGCGTGGAGCCTGCGTGGGGTTCTCTCTCTCCCTCTCTCCCTCTCCCTCTCTCTCTCTCTCTCTCTCTCTCTCTCTCTCTCTCTCTCCCCCTCTTCCTCTGTGTCTACCCCGGCTGTGTGCATGCATGCTCTTTCTCTCTCAAATGGTAAAAAAAAAAAAAAAAAAAGATCTTGAGTCATTTACTGTCCTTTCTTTGAAGGTGACCACGGCACCATGTGCCCATCCTGCAGAGAGGATTCGCCGTCTAGAGGGAAGGCAGAGAACCCGCTCTTGCAGCCGGGGGCCGCTGCACACACTTGACGGTGTAGCAGCGGATGGTGTGGCCAGTCCCTTCGGAGATACGGCCAGTGCACTTCCGACTCGCCAGCTACGAGCTCGGCCAGTTTTCTCTGCTGAACAGGTAAGTTCGCGAGTATGTGCACTGCATTCACTGTGCTCGGGGCCCCTCAAAGCCCCTTTTGGGGGCTCATCATCCTCATCCCCTGGCTCTGAGGACAGCTGTGAAGAGCTCCTTGATCCCTTCGTGAAGGAGGTCACGGTGTGAGTTTCTGCCACCCATCCAGGGGCACCATCTTACAGCGACTGCCGACCTCACGGGCAGGGCTAACTCCATCACACCCCGAACGAGAAGTTCTGATGGGCTTCGCTCTGTGGGGTCTCAAACGTCCTTTCCGGAATGGCTGTTTGGTTCCTCCCGTCCCAGATCCAGAAGAATCCATGGCCACTCCTTGAAACCGAGGGTTGAAACTGCTAGGACTTCTCGCCTCTGACACCCTTGTTCTGGGCCACCTCCCACGTGAGGGCTGTGACTCCTCCCGCTTCGGCTGGCTTTCCCGTTTTTACTTTCCTTGCAGGTTTAGGGTAAACACACCCGGTTCCATGTCACTGTTCTCAGGATGGTGGGCAGCCCACAGGGCCTTCTTCCGGCTTCTCCTCCTCATTTCCCCTCCTTCCGGCAGCTGTCAGAGCGGGTTCTGCCTGCTGTCTGGCCAGCTGGGGGGTGGGGTCCTTCTCCAAGGGGGTGTCCCATTCAAACGCCAATCTTGGAAGACGCGCTGTTGCCTTTGGGTGGCTCTTCACCTTTTTTATTTACATTCGGGGGGGGGCCTGTTGGGAGGAGGGGGCTTTCCCCCTGTTCCTGGTATTTCCTCGCTCCGAGCAGAACTTCGGTCCTCGGCTAGGCTCCTGGAGACCTTCTGTCAGCTCAAGAAGGACAGTGTCGCGGTGACGGCCGGATGAGCTGGACAACGGTCCCTGTTCTCCCTGTGAGCCTGCAGTAGTTCCTCGCATTGCAGGCCACGACTCACGACACAGCGTCCCCGTTCTGGTCCGTTCAGGAGACGGGGCTCCTCGGAGGGAGACTCGGGTGGGTGACGGTGGAGACACAGGGGACGGCGGTCCATCTCTAGCGGCTCTTCGTTTCCTTCTAATACCCCGGTGGTCCTTCTGCTCAGCACCACCGGTGTCTGCACCTGCCAGGCTGTAGACGGATGCGGCTGAGGATGCACTTGGCAATAAAGGGTTTCCTTCTCCATTATTCTCCTGGGTGCTCTGGTTCTCCGAAGGGCGTGGGACACTCCAGGCCGTTCAGGACGTTCCTGGCATCGCAGGTCTGGTACGGCCAGAGGGGATTGTGCGCTGTCGCCTGTGAGTGGCAACGTTCCAGCCCTTTCTTTCACCTGCTCTCAGGGAGGCAGCACCCCACCGATGTTTTTCAGAACATGTTCCTTGAGGAAGATATCAGTAGTCTCACCACTGACCTTGCAGTCTCCCAGTCTTTGTGCTCTGTTTGCCGATATAAGATTATCAGGGGCGCCTGGGTGGCTCAGTCGGTTAAGCGTCCGACTTCGGCTCAGGTCATGATCTCACGGTTCATGGGTTCGAGCCCCGCGTCGGGCTCTGTGCTGACAGCCAGCTAAGAGCCTGGAGCCTGTTTCAGATTCTGTGTCTCCCTCCCTCTCTGACCCTGCCCTGCTCATGCTGTCTCTCTCTCTCTCTCAGAAATAAATAAAACATTAACAAATTAAAACAAAAAAGATTATCAATGACTGTAGGGGAGGGGCACAAAACAGTGCCACTGGGAGCATTGTCTGAGCCACGAGCTGCCGTGTCTGAGGGTCCACAGCGATCCGATGGGTGGAGATACCACACAAATACCTAAATACCGTGGGAGCGGAGGTGGGCTGAAGCACCCTCCCGCTCTCCCTCCTTCCGGGGAACGCAGGTGCCAGGCTGTGAGCCGCTCTGTGGAGATGTCCGTGTGGCACCAAATCCAATCAGCACCGTGGGAGTGAGCCTGGAAGCAGATCCCCCGGCTTCCATGGTGAGCCTCCGAATGAGGCCACAGCCCTGGCTGACAGCTCAGCCGTACCCTCATGGAAGACCAGAGCACACAGCTACGCTGCCTGCAGACTCCTAATCCACGGGAACCGTGACATAGTAAATGTGCATTATTTTACCTGGCACAGTTAGGGCTATGTGTTACATGGCGATAAATAACGAATACAGTGGTTAAGGTTGCAAGTTTGGGGGCCAGCCTGGTTTCGCTCAAAGCCGGGTTCACCCACCTGCTAGCACCGAGGTTCTGAGAAAGTTACATACTTTCTCTTTGTCTCTGCTTTCCTCTCCCAGGGAACTAAACGGATTAAAGATTAGATACCATTTTAAAACTATTTCATCGGGGCACATGGGTGGCTCAGTCGGTTAAGCACCCGACTCTTGATCTCAGCTCAGGTCTTGACTCAGGGTCATGAGTTCAAGCCCTATATTGGGCTCCACACTGGGTGTGGAGCCTATTAAAAGAAAAACACACAAAAATCTACTTCCTTATTGCTACTTGCCCATCAGCAGTGTATGAACACACAGGTTCCTGTATTTTTGCCAACACCGTGGTTTAGTATTAAAAACTCCTATCTACCAACCTACCTACCTGTCTGTCTACCTACCTACCTACCCACCTACCTACCTACTGACCATCTCTCTATTGTATTAGATATGTCAGGCTGATAGGCTAGAGGAAAGATCTCACTGTATGGTTCTCTAAATCTGGCACAAGTGTGCCCAAAAAAAGATACTACTCTGGCCAAGAAAATGCAGACCTGGTAATTCTGATTTAGTCATTTCCGTCTTTTTTTTTTTCCTTATTCATGCTTTGTAAATATAAACGAAGGGCTTTCCATGAATTGTTCCTTCTTTTTTAAAAAAGTATTTATTTTTTGAGAGCAGACATGTCTGCCGAGAGAATCAGAGGGTCCAGGTGGCCCTGAACTGTTCCTTCTGGTCCGAGACACGTGCGAGGCAGGACGCTCCTGGCACTGTCCTCGCTCTCCTGAGGAGACCCACTTTCCTGATGAGAAACGGAGGCTCAGAGTTCTGCCCCCTGGCCAGGCTCCCTGGGTAGAATGTGGCCCAGGCATAGGGGCCTTGATTCACGGCTCTTCCCTAGTGGTCTCCCTGGGAAGGCGCAGATGCCCTTGAGAATGACCCGCAGAGGCAGGGCCGCGTGCACCAGCGGCCGGGAGCCCCAGGGGGCCACGCCCTCAGCACCACAGCACCCTCTGCACCCAGCGGGTGCTCAGCATTACCGCTTATGGACGACTCTCTCTCCCGCTAGGAGCACACCACTCGGGCATCAGCGATCTGCTTTGGGTTTACTTTTAAGGTAACAGTGGGTAAGCGTTAACATGCTTCTCTTACAATTGAATAAAATAAAATAAAACAGAACCTCAAGCCTACTAACTCCTCGAGGCTATCAGGGTCAAGAACAACAAAGGAAGACAGACACGGTCACAGACTGGATGATACCGGGTAGCTGGGACCCAGAGCTCACTGCGGGACTCGGGCTGGATCCTGGGGCAGAAAGAGGCACTGAGGGAAAAACTGGTAAAATCCACAGAGAGGCCTGGAGTTCGGGTAGCTATAATCTACAAGGTCAGCTTCTCCGTTTTTGACGAGAGCATCCTAGTGAGGGAAGGTGTTAGCCGGGGGGCGCTGGGGCATATGGGATTTGTAATATCCTAGCACCTTCTCTGTACTCGTAAAATCAACCCAAGGTAAAAGGCATATTTTAATATTTTGGTGTTTTTTAAAAATTTTATATTTGAGAGAGAGAGAGCGAGCAAGCAGGGGAGGGGCAGAGAGAGAGGGAGACAGAATCTGAAGCAGGCTCCAGGCTCTGAGCTGTCAGCACACAGCCCAATTCGGGGCTTGAACTCACGAACCATGAGATCGTGACCTGAGCTAAAGTCAGGCGCTTAACCAACTGAGCCACGCAGGGCCCTTAAAAGGTTTATTTTAAAATACAACCTGCTAATAGCCCTGCGTCTGTGGGAAGGCATCCCCACCTAGGATATAAACCCCAGCATTCAAGATGCAGACCAAGGTCAAGGGCAGCACTTTGCCTTCAGGAGGCAGACGAGAGCAACAAAGGGACACCAAGACGACAAAGACGGGGCTCTGAGAGAGCTGGGACAGACGTCGGGGGCGGGGGGGGCGTGCAGGGTGCCCACAGGAGGCCACGGCCAGCCCGTGTCTCCCAGAGCCCCGAGGAGGGGCGTGGAGGAGGCATGACAGCCCGGCATCTGCAGGCAGACTGACCTGCATTCAAGCGGCCATGTGACTTTGCTTCTGAGCCTCAGCTTTCTCCTCTGTAAAATGGGCTTCATGCGTGCCTTCCTTGTGGAAGGGAGGCTGGCCCGGCTAAGCTGCCTGAACTCAGAGAGGCAGGGAGAAACAGAAGCCCCACAGAGACGCGGCCAGCAGGGTGGGCGCTGCCGCAGGTGGGTGCGGGTCAGCAGAGGTGAGGGAGAGGGCAGCCCTGGGAGGCACACCTGGCCTTGAGGTCAGTCACAAGGACGTTTGTAGCCTTTCCGTTTCCCGGCGACAGGCTCAGCTGTGTTTCCCCCGACAGTCCCTGTGAGGACAGCCCGGACCCTCCTGGCTGCTGGGGCCACCACCTCCAGGCCACCCAGAGCTGTCCACGCAGGGACAGGAGCACGTGGCGGAGACGGGGGATGGGGCGGTGATGGGGACAGGTTTAGTGTGTGTGTGCGGGCAGGGGGAGGGACAGACCCCCGAAGCGCTGGCCGCCTGGTCCCTTTACCCGCCAGGGCTCTCCCCGCCAGTCGGGATGGCGTTTCCCATCAGGACCAGTTCTTGCCAAGACCCCCGGGCTTACTGGGCGCGAGCAGGCGGTAGTTGTGTTGGAAGGTGCAGGCCAGCCGCCGGCTGAGCAACATGAACGCCATGATCCTCCGCTTTAGGAACAGAGGCTCCGGGCGCACTTCCACCCTGAAAGAAAACAGAGGTGCAGGGTCAGGCCGGCCAAGGGCTCATCCCTGCTGCGAGAACCCCACTCCCTGAGACCCCACGTCATGGAGAAGGTTCTCCTGACATCACACCCTCTGCTTTCGGGCCGAATACACACTGGGGGCACCTGGCCGGCTCAGGCAGAACAGCATGTGACCCTCCGTCTCTGGGCCTGCGTCCGGGACCCACCGTTGGGTGCTGAGATGACTGAAATAAAAATCTGCTCACAGGTGTTTTTGGAGGACCCTGACCACACCCCAGGCAGGCCCATTATACATGTTTCCTATATGGAAAACTGGAGAAAGGGGACAGAGCTGGCTTGAGAGCCCTCTCTGTAGGCGAGCTGACAAGCTCAGTGGGTCATCCCCTCCCCCCTGCCCCCCTCCGGGGACAAGCAAGCCCAGGCCGTGAGATGGGGGGGGAGGCTCAGATGGAGGAGGATTCAGAGCAGCTGGGAGCCCCCTGCCCCATCCCCTCACAGAACACTGGTCCCCTGGGGCTATCTGGGAACCCTGGGACCCAGTGCCATACCCGGTGGTCTGTTTTGGGGATCATCGGCGTGACCAACTGTCTGGAGTTTGCTGGAGATGGAGGGGGCTCCCGGGATGCCGGGCTTTGTTTCAAAACCCAGGGAGTGAGGTTCTCAGCCCCCATGCTACCAGTCTGTTGATTCCCTCCAGACCCACTCCCCCCCACCAAGCCCCGCGCTCCCTGGCCAGAACTGCTAGTTGCCCTTTGCACTGTGGGCCTGGAGCACCACCCCCAACTCTGTTTTCCTTTAACACCTCTCCACACCCCATCCCCAGGCCACCATTCACATGTGCTCCCTCTGCATCTTTTGGTTTGTGGGTCTTCTGGCTAAATCCCTGCTGTGTGACCTGGAGTGTGTATTTTCTGTTTTGTGTGGGACCTCAGGACGGTGATGGAGCCCTTCGCTTCTCACTGCTCATGGACCCCGTTTCCTTTCCGTGGCTGCACGCTGCTCTAGGCTCTGCGTGCGGCACTATTTGTTATTGTTAGGATGCTCTGTGGTCCCCTTTTTACAGACGAGGAAAGTGAGGCACAGAGAGGTTAAGAGTGGGTCTGTAGACAGACTGGTGTGACCCCAGAGTCACTGAGTCACGGGTGTCCCTCATTCAGTCTGCAACAAAGCCCCAGCTCGATGGCAGCGCGGAGGAAGTACCAGCTGGAAGTGACGGGCAGGCCTTGCAGCAGGGGTGAGGAAACATGTGGGCATCTGGCGCTGGGTGACCGGCTGGCAGGACCCCCACCCAGGGCCCCCAGAGCTAATGGGGGTCGGGCTGTAGTATTAGAGACAAAGACTGAACAGAGGAGGTGGGCGGATGGCACTGGCTGGAACACACCCATTCTGTGGGCATGCACGGTGTACCTACTACGTGCGGGCCCCCAGTGGGCACTGGGCACGGGGCGCCGGGGTCGGTCAGGTGAAGCGCTTGCCTTGTGACCATTATCACAGCCTGAGAACTTACATGTGCTGTGGACACCGCCCTGTCTCACCCCCAGGACCCCGGGAGGTACTTTTTGGGGTGTCTGTTCCGCACATGCCTCCCCGCTCTCAGAAACCTCCCCCTCCGTCTGCAGGGGAGCAGACCTGGCGGCCACATCCATGCCGTGTGACCGACTGGACCAGGATAGGCCAGCGTCCTGGGAGCAGTGAGGTCGGCCGCCTTTCCCACCATGAGGGCAGCGGGCACGCAGACTGGGTCTTTCACGTGCCATGGGGGCCGCAACGGCAAGACAGGACGTAGGCCCTGGACGCCGGGGCTCCCTGGCTCCATCTCAAGCCCGGAGCCCAGCTTGCCCATGTGTCCAGCACTCGCTGCTGAACAGCGCGGGGCGAAGTGAGTTCCCCTCTCCCTGGGGGTGAGCGGGTGTGGCGGGGGGGGGGCAGGAACATCAGGCTCATCCATGTCCCCCTCCCAAATGGAGTTGGAAGGAAACATCAGCACTGAGGGAGAAGTGAAGGACTTTGTTCCCGTCGGGAACAAAGTCCGGAAGAAAGATGCCACCCCCTCCCACTGCCTCTTCCTCCTCTTTCTTCTCCTTAGCTTGCTCAAGTATCCAGATTTGTGTCGCTTGCACACAGAGGCCGGCCAACAGCACGGTTAGAGTATCAGACTGCTGCGCCCCAGATCGGATCGTGCTGATGGCCCCTCCTCTTCATCACTGCAGGGGGCGCTGAGCCTGCAGCGTGGCTAAGGGTAAAGCGTTGTCTCCTGGGGGTGGATCTGGGGTGCCTCCGGGGTGGCAGTGACAGTAGTCTGAGGGGGCTGGGGGGACTGAAGGGTACCGCACTCCCTTCCACGTGCCCAACCATCCAGGAGGGAGGGTGTCTCCGCATTTCAGAGGCGAGGGCACGGAGGCCAGGAGGGGTTAGGTACTTGGCCTTGGTTTCAGGAACGCCTGGGACAGTCTGACCCCGAAGGTCTCGCTTTTTTACTCGTTCCAGCTTCAATTAATTCGGGGAATAACAACACCAGCCAGCAGATCCTGGGCTTGATGAATACGAAGGGTCTACTGCAGAGGAAATTTTTGTTGCTTTTCACAGGAGGAAATGTTACGGAGGAAAGCACGGCCATGGGCCATGCGACCAGACCAGACGTTAACTGAGAAACCATTCTTTCCTTGATCACTCAACGGACGTTTTTTCTTTGTATCTATTCTGGCATGCCCAGCTCACAGGGAGCCTGTGAATTTAGCAGCAAGGGAACCATGTAGAAAGAGCAGTTACTGTCTCTCATTCAAAGCCATTTGTCTCAGACCGGAGTACTTAAGACTCCACACAACCCCATTTCCATTAAACACGTGTTTGAAAAGGCGAGAAATCTCGGAGAACTCACGTATTAACATTTGAATGCTCTGCCAAAGTAGGAGTCACACCTGCAGCACTTTCAATTACAAAATGTCATGGGGGAATACGTGGCGGTGACATTTCGGTGGCCTGCAGTTGGGAGTGACCTTATAACAGAAACCTGACCTCCGTCAGACAGGAATTCTCAGCACATACGCCTCCAACAATCACAAGAGGTGGTGTCACGCGCTCACCCTCTCCAGCCCATTAACTCAATCAACAGCAATTAATTAGGCGCCTGTTATAGGCAAGGCACTGCATTATGTAAGTCCTGAGACGGATAAGAGGCTCCTCTCTTTCTGAAACTCATGATTTAGTGGCGGGGGGAGGACAGGAGAATTTAATGTACTGGGCTGCTTCCCCCTTCGTGTCGATACATCCTTAAAATAACCCGGCGAGATACGTATATAAAAATTTTCCAATTCACTGTCAACAAGTAATTCTGCATAAGCTGGGGTGAAATCACGTTTGCCCGTAAGAACAAGGTGCTGTGGGAACGGGGACGGGGTGGGGGGCATCGCGATGCCAGTGAGGGGGTCACCGGAGTTGCACCCTCAAAAGGGAGCAGATTCGCAGCAGCCACGGAGGAAAGGGGAGGGAAGGCCTGAGCAAATGCTCCGGCGTGAGGAGACGTGGAACGGGTGAGGGCCCGGTGCCCAGGGAGGGGGGCAGGGACACCAGAGCACAGAGTGCTGGGAGAGAAGGTGAGGCGCTGGGTGGCCTGGAGACCCCCACCGTGGGGGAGGAGGCCCAGCTCTCCTGTCTTATTCAGGAGGGCCCTGCTCAGCCAGGTCCCGGAGTTGGGGGGGGAGGGGGCGGGAACAAGCACTCAGCTTGTCAGTGCGATGCAGCATCACCGTGAACTGAGTGGGGGGCTCCCCAGCACGTCAGAGGGCACCTACTGGGGTGAAGGATGAGAGGGAGGGGGCCAGAGACCAGCTCCCACACCTCCAGTCTTTAAGAGGGGTTCCGGGGTGCCTGGGTGGTTCAGTTGTCTGACTCTTGATTTCAGCTCAGGTCACCATCTCATGGTTCATGAGTTTGAGCCCTGCATCGGGCTCTGTGCTGACAGCACAGAACCTGCTTGGGATTCTCTCTCTCTGCCCCTTCTCTGCTCTCTCTCAAAAAAAAAAAAAAAAAAAAAAGATGGATATCTGGGTGGCTCAGTGGGTTAGCATCTGACTTCAGCTCAGGTCATGATCTCAGTTTGTGAGTTGGAATCCTGCCTCGGGCTCTGACAGCTCGGAGGCTGGAGCCTGCTTCTGATTCTGTGTCTCCCTCTCTCTCTATCCCTCCCCTGCTCTCACTCTGTCTCTTACTCAAAAATAAAATTTAAAAAAAATAATAAATAAACTTAACTTAGCCTACGGTTCAGCAGTTCCAGTCCTAAGCATACAGCCCGGAGCGTGGAAAGCAGGAGCTCGAACAAATACGCCTAGGAGCACATCAACAACAGCAGCACTATTCACAAGGGCCCACGTGAGCCCCCGCAGCCGAATGGGGAAGCCAGACGGGGTGCAGCCCCAGCACGGGGTCCCCCTCCACCAGCATGACGTGCTGACGCAAGAGGCCGCATGCCGACCGCACGGGTCTGGCGCTTCTCAATCAGGTACATCGAAAGGGAGAGAAAGTGGATCAGTGGAAGCCAGAACTGGGGAGAGGGGGCAGTGTGGCTTCTGCCCCGGGGTCATGAGACGGGTCTGGAGCTGGTGGAGACGCTGCCTAACACGGCGAGTGTGCCAAAAGGCCGCGGATGGTTCACTTACACTGGTTAACAGGTAATCTTGTTATATGAGTTAGACCTCTGTTAAAAAAAAAAAATGAAAGCAAACAGAATTAGGGAGCCGGCTGTCCCCTTTTACAGGAGGGGACGAGACCAGGTCTTGCATGCTGAGGTCACGCGGGCGTGCATCTGAATTCCTGCCTCTGCTACAGCTTGTCATTCACCCGGTCACTTTGGTCACTCACTCAGCAGGCATCTCCGCGCCCTGTGACACGCCAGGCGCGGCGTGTGGCTGCTGGGGACGGGCCGGTGACCCACACCCCGCTGTGACAGCTGAGCCATGTCTGTCGTGTACGTTCTGACAGATGCGACACATACGTGTGCTCTGTCTGCAGCCGGGGCTACAGATGAAAAACTTGTTGTCTTTTTGGTTTGGTTTTTGTTGAGAGAGAGAGAGAGAGAGAGAGAGAGAGAGAGAGAGAGAGATCACAAGCGGGGGAGGGGCGGAGAGAGAGGGAGAAGGAGAGAGAGAATCCCAAGCAGGCTCCGCACCATCAGCGCAGAGCCCAGCTTGGGGCTCAAACCCACAGACCGGGTGAGATAGTGACCCGAGTGGAAATCCAGAGTCCGAGGCTCCTCCGAGTGGGCCACCCAGGGGCCCCGAAGCTCGCCGTCTTAATGCAGCTAAGAGGGTAAAGCTCGGGAAAACGCTCTGAGCCGCAGGGTCCTTATCTGCAGGGCGGGAGAGCCGTGCCTCTCTTCCTGGTAACGCAGCTGATGGGAACAGCCTGGCAGATCACAGGCTCCTGACACACCTCCAATTCCTCAGTCTCTGACTTGCCCCTCTTTGTTCTCTGCTGATGATGCAGTCCTGCAGTCTACAGCTCGATGACCTGATGTCCAGGGAAGCTTCTGGGGTCACTGAGGACAGGGGGCCGGCAGATAGGCAGACTTGCCCTGGGGGCTCCATCAGGAGCCTCTCCGATGCCTGCGGTCACAGGGGAAGGCTCCCTGGCCCTGCCGGTGACAGCAGGGAGCTGGGGGCCCTCCCTGCGGGGGTTCTTGCTCAAGGGCAAATCCCTGAATCGCTCTGCACCAGCCATAGGGCCCTCCTGGACTGGAGCGCCCAGCTCGGTGTTCTCTGGGCTTCCTCTCCTGCTTTCCTCCCATCCTTTTCTACTTAGTCCCCCACCCTGCTAGGGACAGTCCGTCTCACATCGCTCTCCGGCCTGGAACAGTCCAATCCCACTTAGGAACGTGTGAGCCCAAGAGAGGGGATCAGGCCTTTCTTGCCCTTCGCGGTATCCAGAGCTTAGCACACTTGTCCAGTCAACCTATGCAGCAAGGAACTCAACACTTCTGAGCTGTGGGACAGGGGCGGCCACACCTGCCTTTTAAGGCGCATCTGAGGACTCATACAGTGAGTGGAGGGGTCCCTGGAGGCTCAGTCGGTTAAGCATCCAACCTTGGCTCAGGTCATGATCTCGTGGGTTCAAGCCTCACGTCGGGCTCTGTGCTGACAGCTCAGAGCCTGGAGCCTGCTTCAGATTCTGTGTCTCCCTCTCTCTCTGCCCCTCCCCCGCTCATGCTCTGTTTCTCTCCCTCGAAAATAAATAAAACAATAAAAAAAACCCTAAAAATATGAAATGAGTGAGCGGGTCTGAAATTTGTGTGAAAACAATTCCACAATAATATTCCTCCCCACCAAGTCTGAAGTCCTCATGTACATGACTGTCCATCATAGCTCTTGTTTGGCTCCAGAACCAAAGACACGTCCCTCCCCTGGCCTCAGTTTCCCCACATGCTGGGTCACATAGTTTCCAAGGCCCCTTCGGCCCATCTGACAGCCACACGGCCGAGAACCCAGGGCCAGAACTCCTCGCTGCAACGCTCCTGACCCCCTCGTCCTGCCCAGAGGCGGCGTGAGCACTACGTCCACCTTGCGGCCGGGGGGGGGGGGGGCGCAATCTGCACCACGGGAGACAGACAGCAGTGGGGGTTAAGGCAGGCATCCCACAGGGACGTCCCTCCTTGATGTGATCAGAACTGAAAGAGGAATTTAAAACCGCCGTCAGCTGAACAGAACAGGAACTGTCAGAGTGCGAGGTGAGGGAGGGAGGTGACTTCTGTTTCGGGCAAGCGGACATTTGCAAGAAGTGCTGTTTCTTACTGTTGCCTCCGAGGAAATAATTTGCAGACCCTGGTGCTATAGACAGTGAGCCCTCCGGGCCCACCCACCTGTCCCCATCCCATTTCCTCTCATTAAAATGCTAATTAGTTCTCTGGCTCCCTCTTCTCTGCCTCTGCATCTGGAGGGTAGGATGGGATGGGGAGAGGTTCCCCCATTGATTGTTCAAATCAATGGGGGAACAGGAACACAGGGAAAGGGCAAAAAAAAAAAAAAAGAAAAAAGAAAAAGAAAAAAAAAAGCAGCTCTGGAGGGGGAATAAAATCACTTAAGCAGTGGCTGCTGGTTCATGCTCACCTACTCCATGCGAAGTCGCTTCCGTATGTAATTCAGCCACCTGCATGACGGAGGGCTCAGAGGCTGGCGGGCTTCTCCCGGGTCTCAGACCTCAAGGTCACAGTCCTTCTCCGCTCATGAGAACCTCAGGGAGCACAGCGCCTATACCGGGCTCCACCCAGCACAACTAAACCAGGTCTCCCGGGTGTGAGGGTGTCACCTGGGCACAGGGAAGCCCCCTGAGCGAGGCTGGGAACCACTGTCATAAGAGGTGGTTGGTGGACCCTGCACTTGACCCATGTCTGCACGATCCCCGTGTCTCTGGAAACGGACGGTTTCTGACTTCGAGAGTCAAATGCCTCAGAAATACATACAGGGATAAAGAAGCTCGTGGTGGCCGTGTGGAGACGTGGCTGTCCAGGCACTGAATGGGGAATCAGATTCTCTGACCTGCTGTGTGACCTCGGGCATGTTAAGCAACCTCTCTGTGCCTCATTTTCCTCCTCTGTAGAACGGGGATAACACCATTTGAACTGAACCCGTGGGCCAGCAGAGTGTGAACTGAGACCTGAGACTTGGGCCCCTGCTGTACCCCCAGTCCCAGAGCAGCACTGGCTGCATATAATCATTGAATAAATAGTTGGCGCCCCATAAACGCCCTGATCATGGTGTCTCACCCCCCTTTCCACTAAGTCGCCTTGCGGGCCCTGTGAACACGAAACCTTTGTGTGCGTCATTGGCTAGAAAAGGGCCCCCAGCCCACTCTGGGGCCCCCAATCGTGCTCTCTCCCTCACCCTATCTGCTCTCGGGGCCAAGACAAAAGTGCAGGCACAGGCCACTCCTTTCCTGTCCGCAGCCACAGCTGTCGGCTTCTTTGCAGACTCGGGGGGACACAATGACACACTTAGCCAAGCGCCTCTGTTGTCAAGGCCAAGGGTCGCCATGGCAACCAACAAAGCCAGAGCCCTGGGTCTGCTAGCGGGGCCTCATTCGTGGGGCCGTGATGGACGGCACTGGGACGGAAGGCTCTCTCTCGGACCTGGTCTCCTCTTCCAGCGCCAGCTCCTGCAGCCCCCCCCCCCCCCCCGCGGTGTGCACCCCAGCCCTCGCTCCCTGCACGCTGCACGTGTGACTGCCTAGAACCTGCCTCCCGGGCGTCACACACTCATCAGCAACTTGTACGACGGGAGGGCGATACCATTCTCGGAAACGGGCTAGTGTTGACTCTTGCAAAAGACAGAGGGGGTGGCTGAGAGTCCTGTGAGCCACACACTGGGTCCAGGTGCAACATATACTAGCTCGGTGACTCTGGACAAGCTGTGTGACTCATCGGGGCCTCAGTTTCCTCAGCTGCTAAATGGGAAGAATGGAATCTACCCACGAAGTCATGAGGCACTCAGTTTGATGAGGGCCGACATGACTGCACCCCATCTTCTCGGCGTCCAAAGGACCCTCTCACCAGCAGGGAAGGTTAGTTCCACGGCCTGAAGTGCTAGTTCGAGCTGTCTGCACGGGCGCTGGGCCTGCTAGGGGCCTGCACTTCCAGGCCCACGAGAGAGAAGCTGGCTGGGCCCCAGCCTCTCCCGCACTGCTCACGCCCGTGCCCCGGAGCCCGCCCACCTGCCCAGCCCGCCAGCCTCCGCCAGGGAGGAGGAGGGGGACTCGGATCACAAGTGCAGGAGGCAGGTAGCCCTCGGCCTGTGAACGGAGCGGGGGTGGGGGGGGGGTGGGGAATCACGGACAAGGCTTCACCTCCAAGCCCTCCCTCCGGATGCGGAAGACGCAGAGCCTTCGTTCTGGAGGCAGCTCGGGTCGGCAGGAGGTCTGCAAGCGGGTGAGCTGGTTTTGTATCTCTGAGCCTGCGAAGGGTTAGGACTGAAGGACCTGAATCTGGTCGGAAGGGATGCTCGCGCTCACACGGAAGCCACCACCGCGGGTCAAAGCCGGAAAAGGCCCAGCCTTCAAAATCTGTTCCGTTCCACGAACACTAAGGCCCCAGACGCCATGCGGAACAAGGATGCGTGTCCCGCTTTGTCCTCGGGACTGTCCCGTCCTGTGGGAGGACCAGCAACAGACAAATGAGGTCAGCGCTGTGCACAGGAAACAAAGCATCGTGAGGACTCCCGGAACTGCTGAGGCCCCGGGAGATAACAATGGGGCCGTTTCTTTCCCTCCAGGTCCGCAGGGCGGGCGGCTGGAAGACACTGCTGGTCACCGGAGTTGGAGAGCCTCTGACAGTGTTCCCACCGTCCCCTGGGGACGTCTTCACTCTCGGTAATTTAGAGGATCCTTCTGCGTGGTGCATGCGGGGATCCGCTACAGTTCAGGAAAGGAACGCCTCCTGGGTCGAGGCTCACCACCTGCCTCGCCTGGTCCTGGGAGGCCAGTAGTGCTCTTCCCATTTTTCAGGGGAGGAGGAGGCTCAGAGAGGTTTTGCCCCTTGCGCAAGGGCACACAGCTGAAGACGACGGAGCTGGGGGAGAACCGGGCTGTCTCAGCCTGGAGGCCGAGCCCTGGCCACCTTAGCAGGCTGGTGGCTTCTCTCCTCACCCAGAAATCCCATCAGACGACGCGGGCTGATAAAGATACTTTTTTACAGGAACCAAGAACTTCAAACCAACAGTTAACGGCTGTCTGTAGCCTTCTCGAGGACTCTCATGTTTTCGCTACACGCTCATTGGTGGGGGCCTCCGATTGCCCTAAGTGACAGGTCCAGCCTCAGGCCACACTCGGCCCTTCCCTATGCCCAGACACTTGTCCCTGCCGTCCCTTCCGGGGCGATGCAATGGGAGGTCCTTTCAGTGGACAACCTGGAATCCTCAGGGCCCCTTAGTATGTAGGACCACAGCTCCCAAGAATGGAGAAGGCTTGCTGAGCGACTGATTGACTGATCAGGCTTTCTGCCCAGTGTGGAGCCCAATGTGGGGCTTGAACTCTCAACCCCGGGATCAGAACCTGAGCGGAGATCAAGAGTCGGATGCTTAACCCACTGAGCCACCCGGGTGCCCTGGCTTGCTGAGCTTGTAAAGTATCAATTTGTGAAAAAGAGTTTGTCTACTTTTTCTTGTTTCCTCACTTTTCTGGCAAACTCTTGAAACATTTTTGGTGCAGGTGAGCCAGGGGAGGGCAGGTCCAAGGATTCAGTAATGAAAAAGCACCCGATTCATCACTTTCTGGAAGAACTATTCCAGCCACGCAGGTGGGCTCACCCCTGGCTTTTGATGTAGCCACAGTAGCCGTCGCTCACGTGACAGGGCTGAACAAGGCGGGCTTCAGGGTGGCACTGTGCGTGGACTTCCAAAGTCCTCATACCCGCCCTCCCTCCCCACCTGGGCCCTCGTTTTTCTGAGATAGAACACATGATCTGTTCACTTAGGGATGCCTGGCGTCTTCCCAAGGGGCCCGGAGGCCAGCCGGTGGGAGCCGGCACCCACACAGCTGGCGGAGCCTTCTTTAGCTCATTAGCCATAGGAGTGGGGGCCCCGGAGGGGAAGCACAGCTGGGCTTCTGAGGCCAGAAAAGGGTCCCTTTCGTCCCCACCCAAACACACACACACAACCCAACTGTTTTCCCTATGTGCTGTCCACACAGAGCCAAATATCCGGAGCGAACAAAACTGGGGTATAACTTATCCGGGGCTGGCACTTTCGAAGGCACGGAAAACCATCCAGGTGTCCACAAACGCCCTGGCTCTCTGATTCTCATCAGCAGGAGTCTCCGCCTTCCTTCTCGTTGAGAAAAACACCTCCGTTTATGACTTTTTGATACCTCTAGGGGAAAACCGTCTCGCTAAGTTAAAGAAGCAAATCTCTACAATGATACTCCTTGCGGCATACACACACCCTGGCCGTCCTCCAGGGGAGAAGACAAGCGTTGTGGGAACAGGTGAAGGCTTGGATGGAACCATTGTACTGTTTCGCATAGCAAAGCGACCCAGATGCTCTCTTGCTTGAACATTCCCTGGCTCCCCGCAACCCCCCAGGATAAAGCGCCGCTGCCTGGCTGGGCACAGGGTCCCCCCTCCCCAGCACCTGTCTTTCCTCCCCCTCCCTTCCCTGGTGACACTGACCTGCACTCAATCTGCTCTTTCCTGTTCCGGGTCATCACCCACATGCTAGTGTCTGTTGAAATGTCCTTTCTGCCCCCCACCTCCTGTCTACATTCCCCTAACTGTGGCACACTTTTTTGTAGTGCACCTCTGGCCACTTCCACCAGGAAGCCTTCCTGATTCATCACTTCAGGGTTAGATGCCACTCATCTGTAATTTCTCCAGCACCTTTTTCTTTTAATGAAAATTTTTTCAAACACTCAGGATGAACGTGGCTGTAGCCATCACCTCGTTTCAACAACTGCCAGCACCTGCCAATGTTATCCATATTCTTTCCCTGCTCACTTGTAATGTGACAATCCCTGTCTCTCCCCTTAGCCTGTGAAATAAATTCATTCATTCATTCATTCATTCATTCACGGATTCACTGTCAGGCATTTTCTGATCGCCTACTACCTGAAGACACAATGCTGAACCCGGGTGGGGGAAGGTGAAACCAGACAGCAGTCTCTGCACTCTGTTCCAGTGGAAGGAACAGACAACAGATAAGACAATTTCACACTGTGATGAGGATCGTCAGTGTAACTTGATGGGAAGCAACTGACCCCCAGCACCAGCGCCACGTCACACAGAGAAAGCTCTGTGAGCATGTGCTGCACCCACGGAGGTGAATGCCCCGACCACGGGGTCCCACTGGGGCAGCCCACGTTCTGTGGTCGCTATGGCAAGGGGGACAGGAGGGGCACCAAGGTGACTGAGGATCCCTCCACTTGCTCAGAACTGAGACCACTCCCCTCCACAGCTGGCTCCCAGCTTAGCTTTTCAAGCATGCAAGCATCCAGCTCACAACACCAAGGAGCCACAGGAGAATTTATACACACTGCCTGTCTCGGTTCTGTCTTGATCACTCTGAGGAGCTATATCATCAGGGCGGGGAAAGTCCCAGGTTATGATCTCATGGTTTGTGGGTTTGAGCCCCGTGTCGGGTTCTATGCTGACAGCTCTTTCTGTGTGAGACTGGGGCCTGCTTCAGATTCTGTCTCCCTCTCTCTCTGTCCCTCCTCTGCTGACGCTCTTTCTCTCTCTCAAAAATAAATTAAAAAAAAATTTTTTTTAACAGTGGGGAAAGAAACACAAGAGGCTGGTTCATCTGGTGTGCACTGTGGAGACTCGGTGCACTGGGCCTGTCCTTCACACAGCTCATGAGCCACAGAGCCTGGCTGCAAACCCAGGTCTGGGGGACTCTGCCATTCACTCTGCCGCGAGGGCTGTTTGGCGTCCTGGCACAGAGAAGGTAAGCACAGGGCCCGGGCTCACCCCACAGAGAAGGGCTGATTGGGCTTTTAATCCCGGAGTTAGCTCTTCGGATCCCTGTTCAGTGTTCCTGGGCCCACCGTGCTGCCTTGAAAATCTATTTAGGCCACTGGACAAACTCTCTGGGTATAAAAGTCAGTATCTTGGGGCATTTTAAGAAGGAAAGGAAAAGAAGAAAAGGCTGGCCAGCAGCAGTGACCCCACCAGAGGGAGGTGCCTGATGGATTTTGGGGGGGATGGAGACATGGGTCTAAGTGAGAGCATGAGGGCTGGAGTCTGGTTTAAAAAGTCTGGAGGGGCGCCTGGGTGGCTCAGTCGGTTAACCATCCAACTTCGGCTCAGGTCATGACCTCACAGTTCGTGGGTTCGAGCCCCACGTTGGGCTCTGTGCTGACAGCCAGCTCAGAGCCTGGAGCCTGCTTCGGATTCTGTATCTCCCTCTCTCTCTGACCCTCCCCTGCTCATGCTATCTTTCTCACTCTCTCTCAGAAGTAAATAAAACATGAAAAAAATAAATTAAAAAAATTAAAAGCCTGGAAGTTGGGGTGTCTGGGTGGCTCAGTTAGTTAAGTGTCTGACTCTTGACTTGAGCACAGTTCGTGAATTTGGGCCCCGCGTCAGGCATGGAGTCTGCTTCAGAATCCCTGTCTCCCTCTCTCTGTCCCTCCCCTACTCATTCTCTCCTCCCCCCCCTGAAAAATAAATGAAGATTTTTTTTTTTTTTTTAAGCATAGAAATTGATTCCCTGGGCTGTCATCTCTTGACCTGGTTTGGTTTACAGTCCTGACAGGGAACCTGGCCGAAGTCAGTGCTGTCCGACAGAAATACAAAGCAAGCCCCAGATGCAACCCACAGAGGTTGCGTTACTTTCTAGTGGTCAGATTAAAAAAGCAAAAACAGTAGAAACTGACTGGCTATGGGGCGCCTGGGTGGCTTAGTCGGTTAAGCGTCCGACTTTCGCTTAGGTCATGATCTCGCGGTTCGTGGGTTCGAGCCCCACGTCGGGCTCTGTGCTGACTGCCAGCTCAGAGCCTGGAGCCTGTTTCAGTCTGTGACTCCCTCTCTCTCTGACCCTCCCCTGCTCATGCTGTTTCTCTCTCTCTCCTAGAAATAAATAAAACATTAAAAAAAAATTAAAAAAAAAAAAAGAAACTGACTGGCTGGCTCAGTCAATGGAGGATGTGACTTGATCTCAGGATTGTGAGTTCGAGCTCTGCCTTGGGTGTGGAGATTACTTAAAATTGAAATCTAAAAAAAGAAAAAGTAAAACCAGGTGTAATATAATGTATCCTATTTAAACCTATCATCTAAAAATAGAATCATCTTAATGTGTAATCAATATGATTATTAATAAGGTATTTTACATTCCTTTTCTTTCCTGCCGGAAAGAAACATTCCTTCAAACGCCGGTATAAATTTCTCATACTCAGAGCACATCTCTACTGGGACTAGATCCCCATCTCAGGTGCTTGGCTGTCACATGTGCGGAGCGGCCCCTGTACTGGGTGGTGCAGGCTGACGACACACGGTGACAAGGCTGGAATGCGCCTGACGTACTGTATGTACCCGGGCCGGCAACATGGAGTTTAGTCTAAGAGCTGTTCCCATAGGGCTCTGATAAAAAGCCTGTGCAGGCAGAATCGGCTGGGTGATTTGTGGGACCCAGTGCAAAGATGAATATTCAAAGCCCCTTGTAAAGAAATGATTAAGAATTTTTCAGGGCGCCTGGGTGGCTCAGTCAGTTAAAGCGTCCGACTTCAGCTCAGGTCATGATCACACAGTTCATGGGTTCAAGCCCCACGTTGGGATCTGTGCTGACAGCTCAGAGCCTGGAGCCTGTGTCAGATTCTGTATGTCACTCTCTCTGACCCTCCCCTGCTCACACTATTTCTCTCTCTCTCAGAAGTAATAAAAAACATTAAAAAAAGAAAAAAAAAGAATTTCAAGATGATGGAGCACCCGAGCAGCCCAGTCCGTTAAGCATCAGCTTCGGCTCAGGTCATGATCTCACAGTTCATGAGTTCACGGCCCACATCAGGCTCTGTGCTGATGGTGCAGAACCTGCTTGGGATTTTCTCTCTCTTCCTTCTCTCTCTGCTCCTCCCCTGGTCTTTCTTTGTGTCTCTCAAAATGAATTAATAAACTTAAAAAAAAAAAAAAGAATTTCAAGATGTAGCAGTAGGGCATCGAGCCAAGAGTGGGGCAGGGCTCTTCGGAGCACAGCCCCTGTGTGACCACCTGGGCCACAAGCCCACGAAGCCAGTCCTGGGTGCAGGAGAGAAGGACCCTTCAGGCACACTCCTCGAAGGGCTCCAGGATGACACTCACAAGGGTAACCAGCAACAGCAACACTGCCCATCACCAGCCTGGGGCCAGACCCTGTGCGACGCTCTTTATGGAGGATACAACGACTGTAATTTTCAGAACAATCTCTATTGTCGTTACTATTATCATCCACTCTTCACAGCAACAATAACAGAAGGACGTGCCATGTACCCTCAGTACAAATGATTGGAAACACAGGTATTTCACGTTCGGGTACTTGATCATTGATGTAATGCTATTATCTAAGAGACAGCCTATGGGACGCCTGGGGGGCTCAGTGAGTTGAACGTCCGACTTCCGCTCAGGTCAGGATCTCATGGTTCGTGGGTTCGAGCCCCGCGTTGGGCTCTGTGCTGACAGCCAGCTCAAAGCCTGGAGCCTGCTTCCGATTCTGTGTCTCCCTCTCTCTCTACCCCTCCCCTGCTCATGCTGTGTTTCTCTTTGTCTCAAAAATAAACTATAAAAAATTTTAAAAAAGAGAAAGACAGCCTATATTCAAATCTGCTCACTTGTTCCCAGAGTGTCTTTCGTGGCTGTTCTTTGCATCCCAGGAGCCACCCTGGGACCCTCCTGCATCTGCTCCCATGACTCCTCCGTCTCCTAACCTGCAACCATATCTCAGCCTTTCTGCCTTTTATGACCTGGACGCCGTAAGATGCTCTGCATGTACTTTGTCTTACTCAATATTTTCCTCGAAGTCCTCATAAAGTGTAGCTCACAGGCAAATGGGACAAGGTCCATAGGGTGTGTGATGCCAGAGGTACAAGGTATTCGGGGACAGGGAGAGGAGGGCCTTCAGCATCAGCTCTACTCGACTGAGTTAACTGACGATTTCCTAGACACAGTGACAGAGGATGCTGGAAGGCGAAGGCTCTGGCAGGTGGACCGAGGTGGTGCAGACAGAGGCCAAGGCTTGGGAGTGGGGGCGGGGGGGGGGGGCGGCAGAGTGCCCCTGCACTTCCGGAGGCCGTGCCATTCTCTGGACCTGTCCTCTCCCCCGAGGTCCCCCAGGCGTGCCCAGCCTACCGCTAGCATCCACCCAGAGAAACAGGCCGCCAGGTCCCCCCAGAGTTCGGGGTCAGGCGAAGCACAAAGGACCCCCTTTTGGGGCAGGTGCGGCTGCCAGGCAAGTCCTCAGGATTCCCACATCTTGTCCTGCAAGTGAAATTACACTTTCTAAACCTGCTTCCCTTTCGCCACCTCTTGGGGCGTGAAAACACTCAAGATGAACTTGTAATTGACCACAGAAGTGAAAGATGCGAGGTGGGAGTCACCATCCGAAGTTTCCTCGGACCGGCTCTTGGCATGAACGAGACATTCTCCCTGCCAAGTCTGGTCTCCTGGAGGGCAAAGCAAGGTGCCCCCGATGGCAACCCCATGAGCCTTCCACTCTCGACTCTGTTGTGCATGTGTGGGTGCTGGTTTAACCCTCAGAATGCAAAGGGAGGATTTATTTTAGCGCTTGAGCAAAAGTACTTTTTCAAGGTGACCCTCACCTCATTTCCTGGGGACAGAAGGCCAATGCATGTACAAGTGATTCTGCCAGCCTGCCTACAGAAGCAAATCCGTTACCTGTTATTTTCACGTCGTTTTTGTTTATTTTGTTCCCACTTTAAAGGGGCTCATCCCGCTGAGCTCCCTAGGCCAAGCATTCTTGAAAAATCCGTCATGTACATTTGCATGTCCTTCAGACCAAAAGCCACACACAGGCACACTCGCACACATATGCATGGGCACACACGTGTGCACACACACTTGCACACCCAGCACCACAGAAAATAGCCACTGACACAAGCTGAGACACACCTCCACATACCGGTAGATATGTGCAGATAAGTATCGCGCACGCACACACACAGACACACGTCTGCACTCACAGCGCCTGGCAGTCGGGGTCCTGCAGCAAGCCCGGCTCCTGCTTAAAACGCCTCCTCTATGCCACTTTGCAGGGTCCCAGGGATGGGACGGGCGGATTCATCCTATGAGATGCCTCCAGACACCAGCTCCTCCGGAGGACAGAGGACGCTCCGGACTTCCAGGCGGTCCCCAGAACATGGGCTCAGATTCCGGGGGGGGGNCGTCTGCACTCACAGCGCCTGGCAGTCGGGGTCCTGCAGCAAGCCCGGCTCCTGCTTAAAACGCCTCCTCTATGCCACTTTGCAGGGTCCCAGGGAGACACATGGAGGGTTCATCCTATGGGAAGGGCCGTGGGGACACTGTTTCTTCTCTATGGCTTCTCACCATCCCATCCCTTGTACTCTCCTAGACGGTGGGGTCGTTGGGGGGGGGGGGTGGGGGGTGGAGGGAAGGAGGGGGAGGGTGCCTCACAAGCAAAGCGGATTTGGGCAAAGGATGCTCTCAGCGGGTCCCCAGCAAGTGCTGGAGGCAGGGGGGCGGGGGAGGGGGGAGTGGAGGGAACGAGTGAGAGGCTGAGAGGCGGCTTCACAAAGAGGTTTGCAGATAGAGACAGACAGAGACAGAAAGGAAAAGATCCTCAAAGAAACAAAGACGGAGACGCGGAAACAAACAAACAAACAAGAGAGAAACACACAGAGAAAAATAGAACAGGGCCTTTTAAAAAAGACTAAGCCCAGCTCAGTTTAGACCGGAAGGATGAGCCACCTGACCTGGGACTTTCAGAACCGGGCTCTCTGCCCTCCACCCCCTTCTCCTTCCTGGAGCCTCTTCCTAGATTTTTCTCGCATAGGCTCCCGGGACCCCCGGAGTACAAAGCAGTGATCCAAGGCTTCGGATCCTAACCGACACCCCGCCCCCCAGCACTCCATTGGGGCAGGCCCAGCAGACCCCGCCTCTGGCGTGGCCACAGCCGGGAAGGGGCTCCGAGGGGCACCGGGGCTTCTCCTAGACCTCGGGGGCCCGCGGGGCGGCTCCGGCTCTGACAGCCCACCTGACCCTCTCTCGGGTAGGGGGTTCGGGGCACTGGCCACTCTGGCCCCTCCAGTATAGCCCAAGCTGGGGTCAATGCCTGTCCACAGGGGGCCAGAAGAGGCGGTGGGGACGGGGGCGAGATGGGGAGGGAGGGGCGGGGGAGGAGAGACACAGAGCTGTCGGTCACGTGCTGCTCCGCAGTTGCCATGACGACAGCAAGGGGGCGGGGGCACCCGGACCCGAGGCTGCAGGAAACACGTTGGTTCTAAATCACCGCGACAGCACTTCAGCTGAGCTATTACGCTGTTGCCGTGGCAACCACCGGGATCGAATCGCAGAGGAAATCTATAATTATTACACGCCAGATACCAACGAACTTGGCGCAGTAATCAGCTCATTAGGGCAATTCAACGTTAAGTTTGGGAGGGGGAGACGCCGGCCCCCAGCCCCCAACTCTGGGAAGAATAAGGCCCGGCCACAGATGGGGCCCAGAAGGTGCTCCTGGCCAAGCGAGGGATGAATGTTCAGTGAAGCCGCCTGGAACTGCCGACATTCGACCACTGGACAACATTCTCCATGAATTTCCTGTGCGAATTTCCAACACACAGGAAAGTTGAATTTGACAGTGAATACCTGCATTCGGACTCCACCCCTCGGCTCCTGATGATGCCACTTTACCAATCTCACTTTATCACACTCTACCCCGCAATCCATCCATTGATCCTCTCCATTTTCTGATGCAGTTCAAAGTAAACTGCAGACATCACGATGTACCTTTCCCCCCTCAAGTACTCAAGCCTGCCTAAAATTAAGCGTTTTGTTATTTTTGAACAAAGAGAGCAATTTCAAATGGTTCAGTTTAAAGTCTAGAGGTCTGTGATCCATCTGCCCATCTGTCCATCCATCCACCCACCCACCCATCCATCTTTTCTTCCATCCGCCCATCCACCTGTCCGTCCGTCTGTCCATCCATCCATCCACCCACTCACTCATCCGTCCATGCAGTCCAGGGAGATCTCACGCGCGCTCATGATTTCCACAAATGATTCAACATCCCTGAATCTTCCTCCCTAGGCCAGTATAAACACCCCCAATAGGATGTCCTGCATATTAAAAAACACTTTTTATGTTTATTTTTCAGAGAAAGACAAGCGCTAAAGGGGGTGGGGCAGAGAGAGAGACACAGAATCTGAAGACAGGCTCCAGGCTCTGAGCTGTCAGCACAGAACTCAATGCGGGGTTCCAACTCACAAACTATGAGATCACAACTGGAGCCAAAGTCGGATGCTTCACCACCTGAACCACCCAGGCACCCCCAAATCTCCAAACTTCTAAATGCAGTAATCACTCTTTCCCAGCATCACTGTGCTTGAAGGAATTTGTCTCACTGATATGAACAAAAAGCAACCTAGATATCCATCCGTGGGAACTGGCTGAATACATTTTGGTGTATCTGTGACACACGATCACTTTGGCCGATAGAAAGAATGAGGTAGCGCTTTCCGTACCGACGAGAGAAAGTGCTGGACGTCTTAAGTTATGGCAAGTCGCAAAGCAGCATGTGAGGTGAACTCTCCCCAGTGTCCCCAGCAGCCCGTACATCTGGGCATCAGGCTGGTCTGAGATGTAACTGGGTGTGCCTGTGTGACCACAGAGCGTGGCTTTGTGAGCTCTCCCTATTCTCTGCCTCAGGCCACAGCACCGCTCCCCACCAGGCCGGAGAACAAGAGGCCCAGGGCGCCTTTCCCGCCTTTCAAGTCGGCCTCTATGGCAGGTGAGGGGGCCCTGCGGCTGCCATCCAACGGAGGGAAGTGAAACTGAAGCCCGCTTCTGGGAAACCGCACATTGCAGGAAAGCACAGGGCTGGCAGGGGAGCATCTGGGGCCAGTTCCTGCTCAGACATCCAAGGGCTCTTGTGCCTCCATCTCTCCAGCTCTGCCAGGGGCTGACGGTGCCTCCCAGGGTCGTTCTGAAGGTCAGAGGGGGCGATGGAGGTGCCAACGTCATCTTGCTGGACAAGGTAGACCAGGGTCAACTCAGCCACCCCGGAATACTAAGCACCCCCAGCACCTGTTACAAAAGCTATAACCTTTGTTTCCGTCTGAGCACCTTTCTCGGGTGCCTGGGGCAGAGGTAAGCACTTCACATATATGATTTCATTGAAGCCTCAAAACAATTCTTTGTGGTGGGGATGTCTGCTCCCACTTTGCAGATGAGAAAACTGAGGTGCACAGAGGTTAAGGGACTTCCCTAGTAGCACACAGATCATGGCGCTACCCAGATAAGCCCCTAAATCTTTATGGCTGGAAAGTCCACGCTTTTCCCATTTTTTAAAAAATATCTTTATTTATTTCTAGGAGAGAGAGAGACAGCGTGAGCAGGGGAGGGGCAGAGAGAGAGGGAGATACAGACTCTGAAATAGGCTCCAGGGTCTGAGCTGGCAGTCAGCACAGAGCCCGCCGCGAGGCTCGAACCCACGAACCGCGAGATCATGACCTAAGTGAAAGTCTGACGCTTAACCGACTAAGCCACCCAGGCGCCCCTACGCTTTTCCCATTTGTTAATCGTTCCTACTTCTTAAATCATACCTCTAGACCAGCACTGTCGAAAAGAAATACAAATGTGAGTCTTAGAAGCAGTAAAATCCTCCAGTGGTCATGTTATAAAAAAGGGGGAACAGATGAAATTAATATTAGTTGTATGTTCTATTTAACCTGATGTATCCAAAATATCATCATTCCAGCAACTAACATGAGAACTAAGTAATGAAATTTTAGTATTTCCTTTTTGGTCAAACTACATCTTTGAAATCCCACGTGTATTCTATTAGTTGTTATTTAGAATACAAGGTGTTTTTTTTTTTCATTTTATTTTATATTTAAAAATTTAAATCCAAGTTAGTTAACATATAGTGTAATAATGATTTCGGGAATAGAATTTAGTGATTCATCACTTACACAGAACACCCAGGGCTCATCCCAACACGTGCCCTCCTTAATGTCTATCGCCCATTTAGCCCGTCTCCCACAGAACACCTCGCCAGCAACCCTCAGTTTGTTCTCTGTATGGAAGAGTCTCTTACGGTTTGTCTCCAAAGGTTTTTTGTTTTTTTTAAGTTTATTTATTTATTTTGAGAGAGACAGAGAGAGAGAGAGCAGGAGAGGGGCAGAGAGGAAGAGGGAGAATCCTAAGCAGACTCCGCACTAACAGCACAGAGTCTTGACCGTGAGATCATGACCTGAGCCGAAATCAAGAGTCAGATGCTCAACGAACCGAGCCACCCGGGCGCCCCTGAAATTCCATGTGTATTTTACGCTTACAGCACATGTCCGTGCAGACTAGCCACGTTTGGGGTGGTCAGAAGCCACGTGTGGCTTACTGGAGAATACAGCTTGGCTTACAGATAACCTGGAATGAGTCCAAATGGCCATCATTTAGTGAGTACCTGCCCTGTGCCTGGCCCTGTTCTAACTACTTCCACATACGTTAAGTCCGCTTATTCTCACGACTCTGGGAAGCGGTGCTCTTACGAGCTACCGGGGAGGAAGCATGAAGCTCAGGTAGTTTGGGTACCATCCCCAAGATCGTGGAGCTCACTAGCTAGTGAGGAGCCGGGGCTTGAACCAAAGTCCCTCCAGAAACCTAGCCCCTCACGTGGCCGCCCATGGATGCCAAATATCCTATTACAACACGTCAGTCACATGGGTCTGTGAAAATTAAACTCCTGAGAAGACGATTTGACCTGTGGCACCTAATTTTAAACAATCTGATTAATCAATACATGAGATCGTGTAAGCATCAACTAAAAAGGATACAGCTCACTCTGAACTTTGCACCAGCATGGGACCTTAAGAATAAACCAGACAGGGGCACCTGAGTGCCTCAGTCGGTGAAGCGTCCGACTTTGGCTCAGGTCAGGATCTCACCGTTTGTGGGTTCGAGCCCCGCGTCGGGCTCTGTGCTGACAGCCAGCTCAGAGCCTGGAGCCTGTTTCGGATTCTGTGTCTCCCTCTCTCTCTCTGACCCTCCCCTGGTCACGCTGTCTCTCTCTGTCATAAATAAATAAAAACACTTAAAAAATTAAAAAAAAAAAAAAGAATAAACCAGACAACGAATGCCCCCTCCAGAGTGCCTTCTTTGGCCCCAGCGGGGTGTGGATTAGAGGGACCAGCCAAGTCCGGCCACTACTCACTTCGAGCGGCTCCCTGTCAGACACAGTGGTGGCTTCGCTCCTTCATGGGCTCCCCTGGGGAGGCCAGCTGGCTCTCACGTGCCCCTCCCGTTCAGGCCAAATCCGACCTGACCTGTGGCATGCAAGACTTGGCACTGTCTCACTGGAGATGGAGACGGTGGTGGTGACTTTGTGGCTGGTCCTGAGATGATCCTGGCCAAGCCCCAGGAGATACACGCCCCAGAGCTGCCAGCATCCCTCGATCCAGCCTGCTTTTGGGTCCAGAGCACGGCTGCTGCCTCAGAAACGCAGGCTTCACTCCTGCCCCTTGCAAACTGGCATAAAAGCCGGCCACGCTTCAGTGCTGACTTCTTGAACATGACCAGCACTACCTGGTCAGGATGAAACCAGACAAGGGAGGAAGAAAGGGAACCCAGATTTGCCTCTCAAATAGGTCTCTGATTTATCTGTTTCTCTCCCTCATTTCCGCTGCCTCCTTCAGGCCATCAAGGTCATCTACTGCCAGGACAGTCCCCTTCCTGCTCCCACACCCTTGGCTTGTCACTTCTCAGCTCAACGTTGGTTCCCAGGCTTTCATGACATTCTGCGACACTGCCGAAGCAATCCCTGACTCTGATTCCTAGAAAGCACAGAGCTCCGTGGCCTCAGGGCCTTTGCATGGGCTATTCTTGCTGCCTAGACTGTTTCCTTGACTCCTGCTCGGCCAACTTCCACGCATGCCTCAGATCTCAAATATCCTATGTTATCTCCTCAGAGAAGCTTTTTTATTAACCTCATGAAAAGAAAAGCATCCACTAATTTCTCAGAGTGGTCTGTGTTATGGTTTCTTTTCATGTAACCACAGTTTCCATGTGTATATTTGTATGTCATCTGAATACACACCTTCCATGCCATTCCCCACTGCCCAGAGATGTGGTGCATCCCCAGCAGCCATTACAGTGCCCGGAACACATGACGGGCACGGTCAGTGTCTCCTGAATGAATTCTTACTATCCCTGTCTTACAGATAAGAGACCTAAGAGACCAGAGGGCTTGGAAGAAAAGAAACTTCCCCAAACGACACAACTATTTTTTTTAAAGTTATCGACATCCTACTCTGTGCAAAGTCCTAACCCAAAGGGGCTCCACCAGGGAATGTGAGCAAATGGGTAGTATACAGTTGTACTCAAGCAACAGCATTATTCGCCCCAGGAACTATGAAGCCTCTCTTAACTGCTTTGTGAGATGGAGGGTGTGTGTTAGGTATGGAGTCAATTTCCTTTCTTTGGAACCATGCCCAGAAGGAAAAACCCAAGGACCAACCAGGAGTTACCTTAATGCCTTTCTGATCTCCCGTGCTGAGCATCGGATCGTCACCCCTGGCTCTCCAAACAGACCCCACTCAAGGAGCATCTGAACCTAGCCTTTTTGGAAAAGGATGTAGCCACAAGAAATCAAGAGATACTAAAAAATTTAACTGCAAATAATTCCACCTCCAGAAATTTAGCTAATGCAGGTAATCCTGAATGAAGGACCAGTGCTGCCTTGGAGACGGCACAGGAGTATAATTTACAAGAGTGTACAACTCAAAACAATGTCGATAAACCCACAGTAGAAGATCCCTCACGTAAGTTGTGATGTGATTGCTTAATTATTTCCCGGAAACTACAAAAAGGCAGGGAAATTATTTTCGAAGCAACGCAACGAGAGAGAAGGGACCATGAACTCCCACGGGCAATCTGGCTATAATCTTGTTGAGGTGCAAAAGCAAACCCATAAACTAATACGGGGTAAGCAAGGCTGAAAGAAAGACATGGATTTTCTGTTCAATACTTTTTTGTATTTTCCGGATCACTGTAATGATGTGTTACTGTTGGTTTATTCAAATGTTTGGAGAAAAGACATTGCTCTGGCTTTCTCCAACAACATACAGGGAGAAAGTATATCAGGGGTGGGTGCAGCCTCAGTCAAGGGCAGCCGACTGCGTCTAGACGTTTAATTATAGAAAAACAACTGCTGAATAATTTGACATGACATTAACACAGAGCCTAGAGGCAGTCGAAAATTGATCCGTGTTCAGTTTGGTTTCCAAAGGTGTAGAAAGAGGAGATGAGCCTCCAAATGGGCTATAAAAAAGTACATTAGTGTCCTGGCACTGAACCAGGTGAAACTGGGTTCCAATCCCCAGGTGGAAATGCTCAGCTGGAAAAAGTGGGTCAACACGGGGGCAGGGAGTTTAGTCCACACAGAGTGGGACTCGTCCGCTCACCCCCAGACGGTCGGCTCCAGCTCGGAGTCTGGGGGTCTGGCCTGGGGTCCGCCGAAGGCCTGGGGAAGGGATGCTCTTCGCCCTGCGATTCAGACTCGAGGATGGGGTCTACAGGCTCTGTCCGGCTGCCTGAGTTTGCAAAATGAACGTCTTCTGGAACACACGATCATTTGCGGCCACGGGGCTGCCTTTAAGGGCTCCGCGCCGTCCGGCCCTTTGCAGACACGTGGCTGACCTTCGATCCAGGCACCTGCCGCCTCGAAGCCACAGATCCGTCCCATCTTCCTGATGACAAACTGGCGGTCCACGTCGCTCCCTTCCACAGAGTCCCGTTTGTCGAGGGGGCACGTGCACACTGCGGCTTTCCGGCAGCGGACACTGTCTCCTTTTTCTGCCAACACCTCGGCAGCACCGGAGCAGCACATTCCTCCAGGCTCGGCACCTGCAGGCCGCCCAGCTTTGCTGTATCTGCCACTGTTTTTGAGACCCTTCCCCTTGAAATGATCTCGCACTTGAACAGAAATAAATTTAAGTGATTTTACATCATCCTTCTGTCCAGAAAGCAGTAGATCACTTGCCGTGGCAGCAGGGACCTGTAGAAATTACGCAACGGCCACAGAGCTGGGCTGGTCCATGGCACGGGGGTTCAGGGGTCCGCACGAGGCTCCAGGCGCCCCACCCTTCCACCCCCGCCTGCTTCCCATCGAACCCGTCAGCAAGCCTGTTGGCTTCACCTTGGAAACGGATCCAGAATCCGCCCAGTTCTCCCAACTCCCACTTGCCACTCACGCCCAAGCTCCCAGGCGCCCCCCGCGGCCTCCCGACCGGAAGCCAGACACAGAAGGACAGGGCATGATCCACTTCAAAGAAATATCTGCACCAGGCAAAGTCGCAGAGACGGGAAGCAGGTTTACGGGTACTAGTTGCTGGAGGTCTAGCGTTCACTGGCTGCACGATTTCTGTTTGTGGAGACGGAGAGGTTTTCGGACCAGGTGGTGGTGAGGGTTGCCCAGCACCGTGTGTGTAATTCATGACGCTGACTCGTACACTGACAGACGGCGAATTTTGTTACATATATGTGACCACGATTTAAGAACGTTGATAATGTCACACGCCCAAACCCGCTGAACTGTACGCTTTTGAAGGGGTGAACTGCAGGGTGTGGGAATTGTATCACCGCAGAGCTGGTCCAAACACCAGGGCGTGGGGACAGTGACATGGTGCTGGTCCAGGCAGGGCCTCTGCCTGCCTGCCTGGGACTACAGATCACCTGCAGACACTCAAGCCGTGAGAAGCCCAGGCCACGGGAGAGAGCAGTCAGGAGCACCGCGGGGCCAGGCCTGGGGGTGAGGAAGCCACCTGGGATGTGTCGCCCGGCTGAGCCTTCAGATGATTCCAGCCCCAGGTGCACCCGGCCCAGCCCTGCACGAGAGACACCCCCCTACCCCCCAGCCAACAGGGCCAGCTGAGGCCAGCCACCCCACAGAAGTGCGGGAGATGACGGTCCCTCGTTGTCTGAAGCCTCTAAGTTTTCAAGGCTCATGCTGTGGGAGCCTTGTGGTGGAGGGAGAGCCCTCGGGGGGCCGCTGCCACAGCAAGGAAACGACGCAAGCTCTGCATCAAACATGGTCTCTTCCGGTCTCTGCCCGTTTGCTCTGGCAGGTCACCGGAAGCCAATGTCCTTACACAAGGGTCCTACCTGCGTTACCAGGCGGCTCTAAGGACAGATCCGGTCTCTGGCTGAGCCGCTGCCGGCCCAATACCACCTCCCGCCCCCCGCCCCGCACTCTCCTCTCTCAGCAAACTATGATGGGGCATGTTTTCGAGGCCAGGGGCCCAGGGGGCAGAGCTACTGGGGAACGAGAACTGTGAGCTCAGCGGCTTTCTGTCTTCCCTCTGGCGGCAGGAACACGGCGCCTTCGGAGGGCGCACAGCCCTGCGGGCCTAACTTTGGAGTTCTGGCTTCCAACACCTTGAGACAGTAAACCCCTGCCGTTTAAAGCCACCTGTCTGCGGTACGTCGTTACATCAGCCCCGAGAAACGAGGTGTTATCTCTACAAATGTTTCCAACAGGCACGTCGGGGAGGCTCCCTTTTCATCACCGGCAGTCTCCAAACTGTCGTGTCCTCCACCTAAACACGCACTCGCAGGGGGAGCGGGGCGCAGGCTCACACGTGTGCCACACGGGCTCGGGTCTGCACCCAGGCACCGGCTGACTCCAGACAGTTCCAGGACGACCTCTCTTTCCGTCTCTACCCAAATCCAAGCCACCTCTGCCCCAGGCGCCCCCATGTGTAATCCACTGTCCCGGGGCCACCGGAGGGACCAGGCTCACTCTCCCAAACCTGCACCACGCGCCTGCCGTGCCCCACCCCCCATCTCTGAATGGCCAGCGCCTTCTTCGGCTCAGACTTCACCTCCCCCAGAAAGGCCTTCCTGGACGCCCCCTACGCCACGTCACCCAGAGTTACCGTCGTCACGGCTGCTCGCTCTCCTCTCATTTGTCCCTGGATGCCGCTGTATTCCCGCGCTGGAACTCAAGCCCCTCCCCAGTCTCGTTCACCTCGGTCTCACAGTGAGTGTGCCGCATAAGTTACGTGTGGAATGTTGCTGAGTCCTTCGGATGTGGACCCGTCGGGGGATGGGAGTGGTGAGCTGACTTCATATAGAAACCTAACGTCAGCAAATGATTGTTCAGTCTGGATGGGCAGGTGTCGGGTTGATAACTAAGAAAGCGCCTTGCCCTGGAATGGGTTCCGCTGCAGAGCCGGATATCCTTTCTGGGATGCAGGAGGGGGGCTTCGAGTATCAGGGAAGGGGCTTGGTTACACTGGACCAGCCTACTGGTTACAGGTTCTGAGATCCTGTGCCTGTTTGATTGCCCGCTCTCCTGGGGCCACCGCTCTGCCCCGAGAGACAGCAGGTAATTGATGTCCCCAGGGGCAAGTGGCTGCACCAACAGCCGCTGTGCCTGAGCTCACTGCAAGTGCTATTCGTTCCAGACACAGCCTCCCTCCATCTCAAGCCAGACTTGTTCCCAGTTCTCAGATGGGGAAGCTGAGGCTAGGAGAAGTTGAGGCAAAACCCACCCCCACCCTTGTAGCAATAAGTGTCAGCTGGGACTTGAACCCGCGTCTGTCGGCTGCCTCGCTTTCCTGCAGCAAGAGGAGCATGGTGCCAGGGGGCGGATCTACAGAGCCAGAGACGCGCAACCTTTACAACCACGTGGCTCCTGCAGAAAGTGAAAACTACAGCAAGGTGCCTCCTGCGAACGCAGCCAGTTCGGTCTTTTAACAGAGTCTCTGCGGAGTGCCCCCCCTTTCCCAAAGGAGGAATATGTGCGCTCGGCAACTTTCTCCCGAAGCCATGTGGCACGATGGGCCACTCTTATTTCCGAAGGACGTCCCCCAGCAGAGCTTGAGGACCCTCAGAACAAAGAGCCCTGGTTGCAAGGCTGGCTGCCGGTGGCCCCGTCCCAGCGGCTCCGTCCCAGCGGCTCGGGCTCAGCTCAGGCGTGGGCGGAACACGGCCTGCAGGGCCCTGTGTTCCTGCGAAAAGCGACGGGAACAGGAGGCGGCGGGGGCAGGGATGGGGGGGTTGGGGAAGCAGGGAGCACAGAGCTGTGTCCCCAAACTGCAACTCAGGATGTGGTGGCCTGACTCGCCTTTCTTCTCCTTCTCTGCCTGGGGGCTCCTGCCTGGCCGAGGCACAACGCCAGATTCCCAAGTTACTCCGGGGCTGCCTCGGCCTCTGGAGCACACCTGTCACGGCCAGGTCCAACTGGCCGTTCCGCCAGAACACAAGCCCCTCTTTCAGCAAAGTGGAGGCAGCGACTGGGGATCTGAAATTTAAAACTTTAATTAGCTCTTACAAAACGGGCTCCATTTCTTGAGGGTCCTTGACAACCAAAAATCTCACGTGGATTCCAGTATCAGGCCCATTCTCCAGATGAGGAAACTGAGGCTCAGAGTCACGTCACTTCCCAACACACATCGACAGAAGGCACCTGCTGAGTCACCCCAGATCCTATAGGGTCTAAAACTGCATCAGTGTATGGGTACCGGTGCCTGGGCACAAAGCTCTGTGAATAAAGCAAATCAATTCAATTTAAAGAAATAATGGCAATGATAATGCTGGTGTCCACCGAGCAATTACTCGGTCAGCAATCTTCTGAGGGTCTCCATGCATGATCTCATTTAATCCCCACAGCGACCACCGAGGAAGATACGATGGTTACGCCCATCTTACAGGGGAGGCGCAGAGAGGGTAATCGGCGTGCTCTGGGTTTCACTGCTGGGAAGCAGCTGCCCTGGGATTGGAACTTGTGGACAAGAATTTAGGTGGTGCTCGGGGGAGCAGGCAAAGGAGCTGCGTCCAGGCATTTACTAGACATCATAGCCGAGCGGTCACGTCACCGTTGTCTCTCTATCCGTGGCAGATTTCAGGGGACAGTCACCACATCCGCAGAGTAGTGTCCTCACCCCTCCCCACTCCTTGAGCTCCAGATGTGCCCGGGGAATCGGCTACTCAGGTACCCTGAGATGGTGTCACCTTCCTTCCGCTTTTAACTGTCACCCTTGTGAGGGCGGAAATCGTTGTTGTTTGACGACGTATGAGGTGGATGCACATAAAACACAAGAAATCTGAGTGTGATGGGAGGATGGCATCAAGAGCCAGTTTCTGGCTGTGACTATCGGTTAACGAGATGTAAGCCCTGGGGGGAACTGGGTGAAAGGCACACGGAATCTATTATTTCTTACGTGAGAATCCAAGATGATCTCAAAACAAAAAGCGTACTGGGGAGAAAAAAAACGGGAAAGATGAAACAAAAGAAATCCTTCTGAGCAAATTCACGAAGTAAATATACACAGAACCCTGTCAAGAGCTTCTGAAAACGTTAATCCAGATAATGTATTCATGTATTCACTCAACCAACACTGGCCACATGTTCACTTTGTGCCAAGTCCTGGGACGATCCCGGGGACACGGAAGGGACATAGGAGGCCTGTCCTCAAGGGATTCACAGTTTGGTGCTGGAGACAGAGAAATGGAGAATTAGAGCAGACAGGGTAAAGCCCCGGGAGACGGAGAGCCCGTGGACGCTGGTGAATGACGGGGACCTGCCCCAAGCCAGAGGCGGCTGCCCCTCTGGGTCAGACTGTCCCTGAACCTTTGATCACTCAAGAAGGAAATTTCAAAATTTCAACCGTGTAAAATCTTGGGCAGGTTACTTGGGCACTCTGTGCCTCAGTTTCCACGTCTGTAAGATGTTGATGAGACCAGGACCTACCTGGGGGCTGGACAGTAATCCATATAAAGCATCAGTGACGGCGAGGGCCATGCACTACCTCCGTACACACCCCGGGCCCTGCCCGTGGCTCTGCTCACTCACACCGGGAGCAGAACGCAGAGAGGGGTCCCCGCGGCCCCCAGCCAGCCTTAGCAGGACGTCCCTGCACCCGGACGGGAACATGCCTCATTTTACAGCCTTGTCCAGTTAAAGATTACCAGTCCAGGAAAACTTCAGTCACGGCCCGTGTCTCCTGCGACAGAAGTCTGGCTCCTGCTGGGGCCCGCACCGGGCTCTCCCCAGCTGCGGCGGGGAAGGTGCCCATCCCGCTGGGCAGGGCGGCCCGGCCGCTGCACACAGGGCACGCTTGCTCCCTCCCTCCAGCTAGGTGTGCACACGGCTCCCAGAAGGAGGGTACCAATACGATGTGGCAGGTACTTAGGGGTTCGGGGCCTGCAGGGGATATTTCTCAACTTGTCCATCAACACAAGGGACGAGGGTGCACCGCTGGAAACACCCTGGAATGCGGGATCAGAACGGCGAGTGTTAAAATCTCCGCGGAGCTCAGCGTCACGGGGCTCGCTGCCCCCTCCTCGCTGACATTACCTAGAGCTTCTACCGGCTCCCTACGCAGAGCCCCCGCCCTAGTGGGAGAAAGACCCAGAAACCCTGTGAGAAGCAATCGCCAGGGGCGAGGCGCTGGAGAGAGATGTGCCCCCCCGACAGAAACGCCCTCGGATGAGTCTAGAAAGGGTATGGGAAGGGCGTGCCCCTTACTCAGGGTCTCTCAGCCTCAGCACTCCCGACTTTGTGGGCCAGATCACCCTTCGCCATGTGTGGCTGGGCTGCCCTGTCCACTGGGGGATGGTTAGCAGCATCCCCGGCGGCAGCGCTTCCATGCCAACCCCCCACCCCGCCCCAGCTGTGACGAGCCAACATGGCTGACCTTGCCAAATGTCCTCTGGCATGGGGGGAGGGGTACGGCACAGTCACCCCTGTGGAAATCCCCTCCTCTCACTTATTTATTTATTTAGAGAGGGAGAGCAGGCAGGGGAGGGGCAGAGAGAGAATCCCAAGCAGGCTCCGCGCGGACGAACCTTGAGCTCATGACCGGAGCTGGGATCAAGAGCGGGGCGCTCACCGGGCAGAGGCCCCCAGGCGCCTGGAACCCCCTGCCCCAAACACGCACAAAGAAGGACGCAGGTCATCCCGGCCAAGGCGATGCAGCACCACGTGGGCGCAAGCCCACCGACAAAGCAGTTCTGGTGACGCTGTCCCCGAGCCGGTTCCTGCACTTGGTCGGGGGGGTTGGGGCGGGCTGGTGCAAGCTTTGGGAGGGCTCTACCTCCACGAAATAGGGTCATCCGGGGGTTCCAGAGAGGGTGCTCACAGCGAACTGCCCGCCCAGCACAGAGTAGATGCTGGGGACGCAGGGTGTGCACGAATGCCGGGGGCACCGTCTGCCAGAGGCAGGGACTCATGACAATCTGCACCCCCTGACACCTGGCACCGCACAGGGGAAAGCCAGTCTGTATTGAAAACCTACACCGTCTTCTCCGGGCTCCGAGACCTTCCCGAAGCTCCCGGCTTCCTCATTCTCTTGCCAACAAAGTCCTGCCTCGGAAACCCGCAAGGAACACAGCAGGTGACTGGGTTCACGAAAACAACATCAATCTTGTGGGCTCGGCCTGGATCTGCTGTCCTGAAACAGGGATGGGCCGATTCTGCAAAAACCCAGCAGACACACCTCTTCATTAAAAGCTTCACAATTACTCTAGTTAGAGCAGAAAGAACCAGAACCCCACACTGGCTACCAAGAGAAAACACTGGTGTCCAGAGCAGGATCAGGGGTCTTGGGCTTAGGTACGCATCAGGGCAGCCCCGGGCATGGAGCTGGGGATGGTCAGGAATCCGGACTCAGAACAGTGTTGCAATTATGCAGGTGAGTTTCCTCACCAGTCTGACCCACTCCTTATTTTGAAAAGAAAAGGAAAGTACCACTCAGGTTTAAGAAATTAAATGGTGGGGAGGGGGGGGCACCTGGGTGGCTTAGTCGGTTAAGCATCCAACTTTGGCTCAGGTCATGATCTCACAGTTTGTGGGTTTGAGCCCCACGTCGGGCTCTGTGCTGACAGCTTAGAGCCTGGAGCCTGTTTTAGATTCCGTGTCTCCCTCTCTCTCTGACCCTTCCCTGCTCACGCTGTCTCTATCTCTCTCTCAAAAATAAATAAAACATTAAAAAAAAAAAAGAAATTAAATTTGGGAGCACCTGGGTGGCTCAGTCAGTTGAGCGTCTGACTTTGACTCAGGTCATGATCTCTAAGTTCCTGAGTTCGAGCCCCGCATGGGGCTCACTGCTGTCAGCACAGAGCCTGGAGCCTGCTTCGGATCCTCTGCTCCCTTCTCTCTGCCCCTCCCTGTTTGTGCTCGCCCTCTTTCTCTCTCTCTCAAAAATAAATACTCAAAAAAAGAGAGAAATTAAGTTGACAGAGAGCTGGAAATGGTCACGTTTGTCCCTCGGAAGCTGTGTGGCCTTAGGCAAGTGACTTGAGCTCTCTGACTTTTGTCATCTGTGGAGTGAGGCCAGCAGCGCCCCTCAGGGTGACGATGACGAGCAGGGAGAAGAATGGCAGCCCACAGCGGCGGCGGGCACCGGGCGCGCCCCGCAGGGCCCAGCAGGCAGGACGTGGCTCCAGGCTGGGGCAGAAGGAAGGGCTCCAGACCTGACAGTGCTGGTGGGACCCGGGCAGCCGGGCGCAGAGGGGCCGTCGCTTCCAAGGCTGGCAACACCGCGAGGCCCGGCGCACGGTGCGGCGGGATGCGGCTAACGGCACTGCGGTGTCACTCTGGAGGTGGCTGTGCTACTGCTTCCTGCAAAGAAGCAACCCCGGGTGTGCTCAAAGCGCTCCCGGAACTGCTCTTTATCTGGAAGATTCAAGGGGACCCTTGTTATTTGCTCAGGATAATTGTTCTTGGTACATAAAAACCAGCCCTTGAACACAGTTCAAAGGCCTGGAGGCCTGGCCCTGCTCAGGGTTCTAATCTCCATGCATATCACCTGCCCCGCCCTCTGCGTCCTGCCACTTGGATCTGGTGTCTGTCCTGTGCAGGCTTCTGCCTCAGGGCCTTTGTAGATGCTGTTCCCACTACCCCCAAATGCTTTTCCTTTGGTTTTGCTTCCTTAAATCCTATTCCACTCAAGATGCACCTCCTCCAGGAAGCCTTCCCTGACCCTGTCCCAGCAGATCAAATCCCTCTCTTCACACACTCTTGGACCCACAGGCCTCTCTCCCTTACATGGCACCTCTGTTTGCACAATTACTTTGTTCATGTCTGGGTGCTTACAAGGCCGGAAAACTCTTTAAGCTGTATTTATACTTAAGATCACATTCCTTGGGGCACCTGGGTGGCTTAGTCGGTTGAGCATCCGACTTCAGCTCAGGTCATCAGCTCATGGTTTGTGAGTTCAAGTCCCACATCAGGCTCACTGCTGTCAGCACAGAGTCTGTTTCGGATCCTGTCTCCATTTCTCCCTGTGCCTCCCGCCCACCCCCAATAAATAAACGTTAAAAAGAAATCAGATCCCTAACATCACACTGTCTGGCCCTACACTGGGCTCTGAATACATTTTTGTTAAACTGTTGGAAGTGCTGACTGGTAAATCTCTTCAGAGGGCAATCCGGCCAGTTCTTTTTTTTTAAAAATTTTTTTTAATGTTTTATTTATTTCTAGGAGAGAGAGAGAGAGAGAGAGACAGCGGGAGCAGGGGAGGGTCAGAGAGAGAGGGAGACACAGACTGAAACAGGCTCCAGGCTCTGAGCTGGCAGTCAGCACAGAGCCCGACGCGGGGCTCGAACCCACGAACCGCGAGATCATGACCTAAGCGAGAATCGGACGCTTAACCGACTAAGCCACCCGGGCGCCCCCTTTTTTTTTTCTTTTTTAATGTTTTGCAATCCGGCCAGTTCTATCATTCTCTAAGGCCACTGTGGTTAAGACAACGTGGTGTGCGGGTAAAGACAATGACACCAAGGCAGCAGAGAATAGAGAACGGGAGAATAGAGCTACGCTCGTGTAGAACACCTGGTTTCCGACAAAGGGGCAGTGACATTGGGTCAATTACATTATCCCTGTGGAAAGAAAAATTCACCATGATCCTCCCTAATGCAATATATAAGAATCAACCCTGGGTGGTAGTAGATGCAGATCTGAAAGGTAAAACGTGAAAGCTTTTCGGGGATAAGAGGGGAGCACTATGGATGACCCCGAGTTTCTGAAACAGGACACAGAAAGCATTAACCGTGAAGGAATGTGGGTTATACAGAAATTAAAAATTCCAATCATCAAAAGTCACCTCTGAAAATGAAAATCACACCACAGGGTAGGAGATGTTTGCAATACCTATGGCTGCCAAAGGGATCATTACCAAGCATGACAAAAACTCCTCCAAAGCAGTAAAAGAAAAAAAAAAAAAGACAATTCAAAAGAAAAATGGACAAGAGAGCTGAACAGGCACTTCAGAAACAGCAAATCCAAATGACCAAGAAACACATAGAAGAGATGACCAAATTCAGTAAGTAGGAACATTTCTTTTTAAAGTTTTTTTTTTAATTTTATTTATTTATTTATTTATTTATTTTTAAAATGTTCTTTAATGTTTATTTATTTTTGAGAGAGAGAGACAGAGTGCGAGCAGGGGAGGGGCTGAGAGAGGGAGACACAGGATCTGAAGACAGGCTCCAGGCTCTGAGCTGGCAGCACAGAGCCCCACACGGGGCTCGAACCCACGAACCATGAGATCAGGACCCGAGCTGAAGTTGGATGCTTAACTGACTGAGTCACTCAGGCGTCCCAGTAAGTAGGGAAGTTTTAAAAACCGCTACGCGCACCCTGGACTACTGGCCAACAATGGAAACAAATGGACGAGGCTACAGGGCATGGACAGATCGCGGGTGTCGTGGCGTGCAAAAGAAGCTAGGCACCACGGAACACGATGGAAAAAACCAGGCGAAACTAATCTGCCACGAAGGACGTGTTCTCGGGTAGGACAAATGCAACCAGAGAAAAGCTGGGAAAGGCTCGGGGGGCGGGGGGGCCGTAAGGGGCACCGTGGGGGCGGGATCGCAGTCAAGAAGGGCACCAGGAGCCTGCTCTTCCTGGCTCTCGGTGGGCTACTTGCTGACCTGGTTCTTGGTCATATGACCGCTGATTTCATGAAAAAAGACTGTTCTTTTTTGTTTGGGGTTTGCTTCTGTACATAAAATGCTTTCCAAAGTATTTGGAAAACACACACACACACACACACACACACACACACACACACACACATTTTGACGTAGCACTTCCACTCCTAGGAATTTATCCTACGGAAATACGTGCACATGTGTGAAATGACTATGTGCACAGATGTCCTGACAGCCTCCCCTGTGACGGCAAGATGTTGGAAACAACCCCGAGGCCCACTGGGAGGGGCTGGTCGGATAGATTAAGTGCCCTACACCACAGAATATTCTGGAGCCATGAAAAGAGGTAAGAAGAGCTCTCTGTGATATATTAAGGATAAAGAACAAAGTGCAGAACGGTGACCACTTTTAAAATACAGAGCTGGGGCGCCTGGGTGGCTTAGTCGGTTAAGCGTCTGACTTTCGCTTAGGTCATGGTCTCGCGGTTCGTGGGTTCGGGCCCCGCGTCGGGCTCTGTGCTGACTGCCTGCTCAGAGCCTGGAGCCTGTTTCAGTCTGTGACTCCCTCTCTCTCTGACCCTCCCCTGCTCACGCTGTCTCTCTCTCTCTCCTAGAAATAAATAAAAAATAAATAAAATAAAAACTAAAATAAAATACGGAGCTGCCTCTAGGGAGAGGAAGGGGCCCAGGAGATGCGATGGGGGAGGGAAATTTACTTTTCTCTGTAAACTGAGTTGTATTGTTGGAGTATTTTACATGCACTACTTTGCCTATTGGGAAAATAAATTAATTATCACTTAAAAACAGAATAAGCACACCCAGGGGCGCCTGGGTGGCTCAGTCAGTTGAGCATCTGACTTCAACTCAGGTCACGATCTCAGGGTTTGTGGGTTCGAGCCCCGCATCGGGCTCTGTGCTGACAGTGGGGGCAGACTGGGCAGAGGAAGGCATGGGAAGGGAGGGACGCGGGATTTTGATTCACTGACCCTTGGAGGTCCCCAGTGAATCATGTTTGAAGACGGGTTTTGTAGCCAGGCAGGTCTCGATCAAGTCCAGTTTCTGGCTCTTCTTACCCCTGACCTTGGCCAAGAGATTTTAAAACTCTGATTCTGCCTTTATGCACACAAGAGGACCTTACCATCTGGGCTACTGAGAGCGTTAAGGGAGATCATCCCGGGGCGCCTGGGTGGCTTAGTCGGTTAAGCGTCCGACTTTCACTTGGGTCATGATCTCCCAGTTCGTGGGTTCGAGCCCCGCATCGGGCTCTGTGCTGACTGCCAGCTCAGAGCCTGGAGGCTGTTTCAGAGTCTGTGACTCCCTCTCTCTCTGACCCTCCCCTGCTCACGCTGTCTCTCTCTCTCTCTCTCTCTCTCTCTCCTAGAAATAAATAAAAACATTTTAAAAAATTAAAATTAAAAAAAAAAAAGGGAGATCATCCCAACGGAGCCTGTGTCTGGCAGGTAGAAAGCACTCAGCCGCGTTCATCCTTATCCTCCTCCCCAGCAACACCAACGTGTCCCAAGATGTGGTATCCTTGCTGCATTTTACAGATAAGGAAACTGAGGCCCAGACGTCACAATCTCCAGGGCCCTGAGCAAGCCGGCGCGATACAGCTGCTTTATGCAGGCCATCGGGGGGGGGGTGCGGGGCGGGAGCATGCGGCCGAAAGAGATTAATCACCGCAAATAATCCGAGTTGTCTGTGGCCAGGGGCTGCTGAAGGAAGCGCTTTGGACTTTCTCTGCCCACGGTGGGTCTTATTCAGCATTTCTGACTTTTTAATTCTGCTTTCTCATTGGCCACAGCAGCTGTTCCTCCCAAACTGCAGGTCAAGGGATAAGACATTATGACTACCATCGACTGATAAGTAAGCGGAGGTCAGAGAGCGAGGGGAGGAGAGGGCGAGGGCGGGGCGAGGAACAGGGACGACACACCCAGGCGCATCCACTTGGCGCCTCCGAGCCTGTGAGCCCGGGTCTCTCTGTCGGCACGCCGCTGTTACCTGGAGGGCCAGGGCGGTCCCCAATCCTCTCTAGGCCTCACTGCCCACCTCGGCAACCTTACCGGCCTTCCCTGCAGGGTTCCCGTGAGCAGTGACATGAGCAAACACGCAGAAAACCCTTAGAACCACCCCAGCACCCGCTGGATTCTCGGCAAATGTGAGCCGCCCACTATTCATGGGCGACTGGTGGTCATTAGGTGGGCAGAGACGAGGCTGAAACCCTGTTCCACGGTCCTCCGAACGTTTCCTCTCGTCCCTCTAGCTTCTCATTACCCTGACAGCCTAGATCCGAGTCCCTCCTGGACCCTGTTCCCGGGTCAGAATGCCCAAGTCCCAATGCAGCTCTTCTGTGAGCCCTGCTCCTGGCCCCGGGGGAGGACTGTGCACTTATGCCTGGGGCAGGACGCCAGGCACGCAGACCTGCAGGCGGGCAGTAATGTGCACAAGTGCTCCAGCATGTGCTCATTTCCAGCCTGTCCCCAGAAGGGCGCTCAGTCTGCAAAGCCAGCAGAGAGCTATTTACAGCTCTGGGCGAGGAGACGGGAGGCAGGCTCTGTTCCCACTCAGAATGGCCCTCTGCGGTGGCTTGCTCTTTTGGCTGTTTCTAAGAGGCTGTTTGGCCAACCTTGCCCCAGAAGAGCTCTGAGGTCCTAAAAGCTTTTGCTTGAAGGCCAGCTAACTGCCCCAAGGGTTGTCTGGTCCCCTTAGAGAGCTCGTGCTCAAAGGCAAGTGGGAGAAGGCGTCCCTGGACTCCCCCAGGAGAGCTGCCAGCGGGTTCTAAACATCAAGAAGCAGGAGGCCCGTCAAAACCATGGACAGCTCTAGCCGCTCAACTAGCACTCTAGGTCGGAGCTGGACAACTGGTCCACTGGCCTGTTTTTATAAATAAAGTTTTATTAGAACATAGATTCCTCCCATTCGCTATGTTGTCTATGGCTGCTGGACTGTAAGTATCCGGCCCGCAAAGTCTCAAGTATCAGCTATCTGCCCCTTTACAGAAGAATCTGCCAAGCCTTACTCTAGGCGATGTCCCCATCACCTCATCTTTTAACAGGCTTCTCTGAGCCACTTATAGTTGGGGGTCTGCTCTCCACCCAACTTCCAGAAGGATCTTTCTCCGGTGCTAATCAAATTAGCTCACATCCTTGTTTAACATCCTTCCGTGGTTCCCTACTGGTGTCTGGGTCAAGCCACTCATTATCATGGGTCACCTGGATGTCCATGATCTCTCTGGCCCTCCCACAGCTTCCCCCTCTCCTCACTCACCCGTGCTGTGCTCCACCAAAGACCTCCCCCATTCTCTGACCATGGGTTTTATGGGGGGGAAAAACTGTGCCTCAATGGAATATTATGCATTATCTGTATAGTACAAACTTTCAGGCTATCTGATTCTACCCCTGTTCATTATCTTTGAGTTATTTTTCCCAATGCTTTGTAAGTTGAAGGAAATGGATATACAAGCAAATTCTGTTTTGTCCAATCATTTCCCCCTCCATTTGCAATTCATTTCAGTATTCCTTTCCTCCACATACATAGTTGTGCTTTAGTCGACTTTGCCTTTGAACCAGTTCTAATATCTGCCTGGCTTCCTCACTGATTGAGCTTAATATAGTCTTGAACAAGTGCTCCCTTTTGCATCTGCACAGGACTCATGGTTTTACCCCTTTTTTTTTTCCCCTGAAGATTTTCTTTTGACAGTTTTCCACGAGGTCTCTGAGCTTCTGTTCATGTTCTCTCTGTCAAGAACATCTTTCCTGCCTTTTCCTCCTGAAACTTTTTTCCCAGCAGCTCCAGGGTTTCTCTGAGTTCCAGCCTCTATGTGCCCGCAGCACCTCCTCCCCACCCCCAGGGGTGCATCTCGCTGAACAGTAGTCGTTCTGGGTCTGTCTCCCCACAGCCAGCCTAGAGGATCCTCTGGTGTGAGCAGGTGGGTCTCTGTCTCTCCCTCATCACACACATGCACACGCCTAGTACTGCACAGGACACATGGAAGTAGTACAATAAACAGACACATTAATGAATGAACAAATGTCAGACTGCCCCCCTAGACAGAAGCCACTGAGTGTGACACCTTGTTCTCTTGGCTCGATACCATACACGTGACGCCGGAGCCGGGCTTCTGCTAAGTACCCAATAAATACTTGCTGAGCAAATGAAAGAATACCATGTACGTTCTGGTTTTTGGCCTGCTTCTTAAGTAATCTCCCATTTCTCCACTTTGGAAGAGCAGAGCCGGCAGCTTCAGGCCACTACCCTCCCACCTGGTGCTTCCCCGTATCAGCACCTTTCATGCTAAGCCTCTCTGGGTACTCTTCCCCAATTTTCATTTTGCTTCACCTTCATCATGTGACCTTGAGCGAGGCACTGCCCCCCAGGGCCACTGTTTTCCCCTGCGCCAAGCCATCAGTTCAGACATTCCAAGAGAGTGCGTAAGGCAAAGACACGACTGGCCGATAATGCTGGAATGATGTTCTGGTCCAGACACCACTTACCCTGTAACAGATGCGCCAGTGTAACTCATCAGCCACGGGAAGCAGGGCTTACCTTCTGAGATGTCCTAGCGCAAGCTTCCCAAACTTGAATGTGACCATGAATCCCACCTCCTCCCTCCCCCACCGACTGCCAACCTGGGATGTTGTTAAATGTAGATTTGCATTCTGTAGGCCTGTGTGGGGCCCAAGAGTCTGCATTTCCTTTTTTAATTTTTTTAAATGTTTATTTTTGAGAGAGACAGAGTGCAAGCAAGGGAAGGGCAGAGAGAGAGGGAGACACAGAATCTGAAGCAGGCTCCAGGCTCTGAGCTGTGAGCACAGAGCTTAACTCGGGGGTCAAACTCACAAACTCTGAGATCGTGACCTGAGCGGAAGTCAGATGCTCAACCGAATGAGCCACCTGGGCGCCCCAAAAATCTGTATTCTAATGAGCACGCTGCTGCCGCGCTGCTGCTGGGTGCTGTACCATCTTCCAGTAGCAAGGTGCTAGGTCACAATGGGTCGTAGCTTTGAAGAAATTCTCCGTTTGGCCAAGGTGCAGACTTCCAGCACGCTGCCAATAGTGGAAGGCAATACACGTGAGCACCTAATGGGAGGTGTTGGGGGTTAAGTCTACAGACCCCTGAGAACGGACAGGTTGGCAAGTGGTGGGGGCAGCGCGGTCTGTGCAGGGCTCTCAGAGAACAAGGAAACCAGGCTGGGAGTCTTCTGCCAGCACAGCGATTCTACTGAATCATCAAGTCTAGTGATTGGGGCCAACCAACCTATGCCAAAATGTGAGAACCACTGTGCTAGGTGGAAAGGGGGTGGGGGTGAGGCGGGTAGAACGTTCCAGTTTGAAGAACAGTATTCTGGTTTCCCATAGGAGAATTTTGGGCATGTGTCTGAGCTTTGTAAATTGCATTCATTTATTCATCCATCCATTCACACACTCCTCCATCAATGTATCCAACCAACAAGCGGTCGGGTCCAAGCATCCATGCACCCGTCCACTCACCCACCCAACATCCAGCAAGCATGTCCTGAAATGCCCACCATGAAAAGGCACAAGAGTTATGACTCAAATTGCAGATATACAGACGTGTCTTAGCCTCTAACCCGGTGATTCTCAACCAGGGAGAACAAGTTGGTCCCCATGAGACATTTGGCAATGTCCAGAGACAATTTTGGTTGTCACACTGGGGGTGGAAGTGCTACTAGCATCTAGTGGGTTAGAGGCCAGAGATGACACTAAGCATCCTACCACACACAGAACAGGCCCCCCACCCCACCCCAGGAAAGTTAATAGTGTTGAGGTTGAGAAGCTTTGCTCTAGATTGTGAGCCCTCGTGAGCAGTAACTGTATCGTAGGCACCTGGATGTCCCATGGTCACAAGACGGTGCCCCACCCACAGGAGCTGAGCAGATGTTCCCATGCAAGAGGAAAAATGGCAACACAAAAATCCATTCATGTCTGTAACGTGCTCTTAAAACTCAACCACAAAAAGACAACTCAGTTCAAAAATGAGCAAGGGACTTGAATAGGCATTTCTCCAGAGAAAAATCTACAAATGGTCAACAAGCACATCCTTAGCCATTAGGGAAATGCAAATCAAAACCCCAATGAGGTATCGCTTCACACCTGCTGGAACGGCGGTAATAGTGATGATAATAGTAATAATAATAATAATTGGAAAACAACAAGCGTTGGTAAGGATGTGGAAGAACTGGACCCCTTGCACACTGCTGGTGTGAACAGTAAAGTTCCTCACAGTTCCTCCAAAGGTTAAACGAAGAATTTCCATGTGACTGATCATATGACTGAGCAGTTCACTCAGGGGCCGATAGCCAAAAGAACTGAAACCAAAACTTGTCTAAACCAAAACTTGTACATACATGTTCTTAGAAGCAGAAAAGGCCAAAGATGGGGAAATGAAATCCTAAGGGGTCCACTGGTCACAGCCTGAGGCCATCGTGCTGGTAGGAACCCAATCCAGATGCATTCAGTCCAACCCAAGGGCCCACTGGGGTTTTTAGGAGTTTTCCCCAACACCCCACCCCCACCCCCCGCCCTAGAGATTCAGCCTGGGGTCTGGGGCCTGGGGAGGGAAGGCCTCAGATTCCTGTCTCCAGAACACTGAGGCTCCAGAATTCTGAATTTCAGCAGCTGGAAGTGCTGGTGTGAGCACTTTCCCCAGAGGGAGGGATGAGTCCAGGCAGGAATGTGTCTCCCCCTGGGGACGGGGGGGGGGGGGGGGGGGGTGCGATCCTCTAGCGGCAGGGTACAGGCAAAGGGCCCCAGCCTGGGCTTCAATATGGAGTCCCAAGCCCACATTTCCTGGCTGAGACCCAGAGCAGGTCTGTCAACCTCTGTGTGCTGCGCTTTGCTCATTTTTATTCTTGTGTCCGTCTACCTGTGTGCACGACTGAATGTTTCTAGAAGAAGGGGGGCTGGGCCAAAGGGCATGCAGTTTGGGTTCTGGAAGAGACCGCCAGACGACCTTCCAAAGAAGGGTCCAGAACCAGGTTATTTCTGAAATTGTTGCTGGCACGAACATTTCTTTGACCTCTAGGGGAAGGGAGTAATGCCCTTAGACAAGCCGTTTAACCTCGGTGAGACTTGGTTTTGCTCATCTGTACAATGGGAGGCCTAGAGCAATGCACATGAAGGTGCTCTGGAGGTAGCAAAGTGCTGTTTAAAAATTTTTTAATGTTTATTTTTTTTTGAGACAGAGAGAGAGCGAGTGGGAAAGGGGCAGAGAAAGAGGGAAACACAGAATCCGAAGCAGGCTCCAGGCTCTGAGCTGTCAGCACAGAGCCCGATGCGGGGCTCAAACTCGTGAACCGTGAGATCATGACCTGAGCCAAAGTCGGACACTCAACCGACTGAGCCCCCCAGACGCCCCTGCAAAGTATTATTTAATGTGAAGAACTGAGATTGTCATTAACACTGGGAAGCTCAGTGGCTGGACACCACCCCCTCCATCGTGCAGAAGGCAGAGCAAGGAGCCCAGCGAGCAAGGAGAAGGAATCTGTCTTCTTTTTTTTTTTTTTTTAATGTTTTTATTTATTTCTAGGAGAGAGAGAGACAGACAGCGTGAGCAGGGGAGGATCAGAGAGAGAGAGGGAGTCACAGACTGAAACAGGCTCCAGGCTCCGAGCCGGCAGTCAGCACAGAGCCGGATGTGGGGCTCGAACCCATGAACCGCGAGATGATCCAAGCTAAAGTCAGACGCTCAACCAACTAAGCCACCCAGGCGCCCCAGAAGGAATCTGTCTTAAGTCAAGCATCAAGGGTATGCAAGACCCATGTGGCAGCGGGAGGGGTGGGCATGATTCTGCCCCCCAGTGGGCATCTGGCAGTGCTTGGAGACACTTCATTTGGCACAACTAGAGAGGTTTCTACCAGCATCTAGTAGCTGGGGGCGGGGGGGGGGGGTAAGAATGATGCTAAACCCCCTCAGTGCACAGGATGGCCCCAATACCGAGAATTATTCCACCCCCAGGGTCAGCACTGCCGACATGAGAAGGGCTGCTCTGCTCTGCCTTCTCGCCTGATGCCTACCCCCCCAACCACCTCATTCAGAAATAAGGAAACTGAGGCTCAGAGAGAGAACGACTTGCCCAAGTTTCCCCCACCAGCAGGAGGCAGGAGTCAACTCTCTGCCGCACCTGACTTTATGGTCTGCTGTCCTAAAACACAAAGGTTTTATGACTTTGCCCCTGAAATCACAGTTGTTGCTTCCACCCATTTGTAGTAGCAGCTATGCACATTATGAGGATTAACTCATTTTATGCAGATATAAGATTAATAATCTGCTCAAGATCCCACCCCAAGGGGCAGATATGGGTTCTAGGCCCAGATAAGAGGGGTACAGAGGCCAATCTCTTGACCTCTATGCATGCCAGTTCCCCTTCATGCCCTGAACTTTCACCTTGGCACCTTGTACCTGGCTCCCTGCTCTAAATGGGAGCATAATAGCCAACCCCTTAGCTGGAGGCCCACCTCAAGATGCTCCCCCCCATTTGCAGGGACCTGGTGGCTGTGGCCCCACTGGGTGGCTCACAGGGGCTGCTGCCAGTTTCAGTTTCTGCCCCATCCGGTGGCAGGAAAAGCAGCCATGCTCTGAGAGGGACAGCAGACCGCTGCAGGGTGGGCTCAGTACCAAGATCACACGGGGTGAGCATTGAAGCGCAGACCCCCAGGAATGGCTTCTACAGGGTGGCCTGTGGGGGTGGGGGAATGCTGAGTTCCAGCTCTGCCCCTTCCCAGCTGCATGACATTCTCAGAGCCTCTGCGTCTCCTCTGACAAGCGGAGGGGTCAATGCCAGGAGGCCCAGCGCTAAATGTGAGGCCCTGAGCCCCTGTCCTGGACCCCAGCACCCCACAACCCCTGGAGGGACTATGGCCGGCTTTCCCACCCACTGGCCGGATGACCTTGAGCCAGGGTCTTCCCCTCTTTATGCCTCTGTTTGCTCAAATGTCAAGTGAGGGAGCAGATCTTTCATCAAGAAGTCCTTTGGGGTTTGGGGATCCAGGCCTGCCTCTCCCCAGGGCTGACCTCTTTGGGCATCCAGAGCACACGTTTCTCCATACCCCATATCCCGCATGCAGCTCCAAAGAGTAAGGCAAGCCTCCTTGCCTTTCTCTTTCCTGTCCTCCACCCTGGCCTCCCAGAGAAGAGCTGTTTCCAGCCGCTCAAGTCACCAACATCCTCACCCTTGGCCCAAGAATGGCAACAATGTCTCCAGCCCAAGTGCAGCATTTACCTCCTCTGGCCAAGTGCCGGGAATTCCACTGATCAGTGCCCACTGGAGCTAGGGGGGAGGGGGGCCCCGGGGAGCAAGCTGGGACCCCTTCTCTGCATCTGACACTCCCTTCTCTGGGGAGCCTGGACTGCCTCAGGGGAGAGTATCCTGAACACCAGCCCTTTGTGTGGGGGCTGGGGGGTCCCGGGGGGGTCTTGCTGCCTTGGGGGCCATCTCTGTTGTCAGAGTCTAGAGGGTACTAGAAAGGCCCCTAGGCTCAGGGTCCCGGCTTTAAGGGTTTCGTTCTTACTAAATATCCTCTGGTCCTATCTCTAGCCAGGGTGGGAGAGGGGAGGTGGGATGGAAACAAGAGGGGCAGTGAGGTGTGGGGGTACAGTCGGGGAAGGACTAGGTTTGGGAGAGGCAGGGAGAGTGGGTACAGGGAGTTAATGAGAGGGGATTGGCTTGAAAGGGTTGGAGGGAGATGGAGTCAGGTGGGTGGCTTGGCCCAGATGGGTGGCCAGCCCCTTGTCCTGCTTCTGAGTATGAAAGGCCCTGGCCTTGCATCTGATGGAGGGAGAGGGTACCTCCCCCAAAATGCCTGTACTGTGGTGGTGTGTGTGGCAACTGTGTCTTTGTCATGGGTGGGAAGGGGGGTCATGGGCCCCTTGGGGGAGGGGGAGGGAACCCTCCACATCCCAAAGCAAATCTCAGAGTCCAGTTTGGTGGTGGGGTACGCAGGGCGGTCCCTGTTGGGTGTGAGGCCGACATGCTGAGTCTCTGCCCTCGGATTTCCTTGTCTTAAGGAGGGGCTTCTTTCCCAGGACATTTGGAGGGGGTTCATTTTCCACGGAGGGAGGGTCCTCTTATCTACCAGCTGAGAAGACCCTCATCATTCCGAAGCGAGGGTGGAAGAAGAGATCCAAACTTAGTTTCCAAGGGAGGCGGAAGGTGCATCCGTCCCCGAAGAGATGAGAGGGGCCCTAGTTATGCGTGGAGGCAGGACCCCACTTTCGGGGGGGTGCACATTCCATTCCAAGGGGGTAAGTCGGGGAGGGGAAGCCTGGGGCCCGGAGGAAGAGCTCGTTTCTGATGGCAACTGGAAGCTATTTTGCTCTCTGGGAGGTGAGAGACCCCCTGTTTTTAGAGGGAGGGGACCCGCGTCTCGGGAGGATGAGGGCCCCGTTTCTGGGAGAAGACGCCCCGTCTTTGCTCCCTGGGGGCAAGGCCATCTCGGTGGACGGGCCTCCCCACGCGACCCGGCGCCGGCCCTTACCTCCAGGCCCCGGCTCCGGTCTGCGGGCTCCGGTCTGCGGACTCCGACGTGCGGGCGCCGACCTGAGGCTCCTGCGCTCCGGGCTCCGGGTGCGTCGGGTCTGCCCCACTTCCCCCAGCGACTCGCCGGGTTTCCTGGCTCCGCCGAGCCGCGCTGGCCAATCAGCGCTGCCGGCCCCGGCCCTCGCTCGCGCCGCAGCCAATAAGCGCGCCCGCCACGGGCCACCGCCCCCGGGGGGGAGGGGGAAGGCAAGGCGGGGGCAGAGTCCGGCCTTCGGGGGCGGGGGCGGGGGCGGGGCGGGGGCCTGGAGGAGGGACCCCGAGGGCCGGGAGCCAGGGCCGGGACTGCGGAGGAGGAGGCTGAGGAACCCCACCAGGCCGGAGGGGAGCCTACCGAGTGGGGGGTGGGGTGGGTGGAGGGCGCGTTTCTATAAGGGGGCGGCTCGATAGGTTGATTTAGCCGAGACCTTAATTACCTCCTGTCCCTTTCCCTGCGTCCAGGGGTCTGTGGGTGAGTGTACCTGCCCCCCCCCCCCCCCCGCGCCCTGGCTCTGGAACCCTGCATCCGGAGTCAGATCCGTAAGACGCCCTGCTCCTCTCGGCCTGGCAGTGCGCACTCTGGGCCCCCCCCCCGCCCCGGTCAGCCCCCGGCCGCCACCCCACCTATCCGACCCCCATTTCCTCAACAGTAAACGAAGACAGTGAGGTAGTACCTCCTTCAAGGCTGTAAATGAGACTGTAGAGGTGATGAAGGTGCTCTTACACAAATTAAAACGCCATATGAAAGCTAGGTAATACTAACGTGTGAATGACTGCCCGGTAGGTTTCTAAAGGTATTTGGAAAGAGGATTGATTCATTCATTCACTCATTCATTCACTCATTCTTTCTTTCACTCGTTCATTCGGTGGTAGAGTCAAAGACGCAGAAACCGCCCATCAGAACAAAATGAGATCTCCGAGTGCTCATGATGATTGAGTGGAAATTCCAGACCCTAAAAGGCCAAGAAAGAATACAGCTTGGTTTTCCCTACCCATCCTGGTCAATAAGTACTTCCCTAGTCTGCTGGTATCTTACAGAAACCTGAGGTCCCTCCTGTCTGCCTTCCAGCAATCGAAGCTGCCCTATCTCTGGTTAGGCAAGGAAGACTGTGTTCCTAGAAATTAAGGAGCTAAGATAAATATAAAACAAACAACCAAGTAAATAAAAAACAACCAAGAAACCCCTACCTGGCCTCTAGTATGGTCTATGACCACAGGGACCAAAAAGAAACAATAAATAAGAATCATTCAAAAGAACAGACAGAACATTGATCTCAGGTTCTGCTGAAGTTAAGAGAGGTTTGCCAATCTGTTTGGTATATTAATCCTGCCACCTTGCTTGCAGAACTTTGTGAGGCCTGGGTTATAAATCCAGCAATTTTTCCTTAGAACCTAAGCCATGCAGATAATGTGCTTTATTGCCCCTAACTCACCCAAAGAAATAAAATGGCCAATAAACATGGGAGGAAATAAAGCTTGTCAAAGAAAGGCAAGTTAAAGTTAGAGACAGAAAAATTTCATCTACCAAAATGGCCTAACTTTCATTATCATAACCACTATTATTTGTGCGGGTTTCAAGGAAGTAGCCAATCTCATGAATTGCTGATGGGACTATAAACGATCAAAGCCTTCTTGGGGAGAAACTGGGTATTTCCATTAAAAACATTTTTCAAATGGACTTACTCTTTGACCAAGAAATTAAACCCCCATGAGTTTATCCTAAACAACAAATGGTACAAAGGCTTAGTGATAAAGCGGTTTACTATCATTTTGTTTATTGTGGCAAAAAACTGGAAACGAATGTACAGCTATAAAGACTCTAACGGAGTATCCGTTGCATGAACAGAATACCTCTGATAAAACATAAGTATTGAGTATTTGAATGGTATGAAAATGCCATCTCAAAATATTAAGTGAACAAAGATATTCACCAATGAAGTATTATCCTGTATTTGCTAAGTCTACATAAATAGATGTGGATAGATCAGTGCTATCCAACAGAACCTTCTGTTATGGGTAGAAATGTTGTGTCTGTGCTGTCCAACATGGTAGCCACTAGCTGGACATAGGTATTGAAGTCTTCATGTGTGCTGGTTGATGGAGAAACTGAAATGGACATTTTATCTAATTTTTGTTTCAGGTCTATAGTCATATGTGGCTACTGGCTAGCACATTGGAGAGCACCAGTATGGACAGACAGAGAAGTAGAAAAAATAAATGCCCATTACTATAAATAGTTATAGCTGTATGTTGAAATTATAGATGATTCCAAGTTTACTTTACTTGCATGTCACTAACGTATAATTATTTTATATCTACTTCTCCTATACTAAGAAAAAATATTTAAAATGAAAAAAAAAAAAGGAAAGGTTAAAGCAAATGTAGCCTAGCCCACCATCTGTTTAGTATGACTTGCGAGCTATGATATAATATTGGTTTTACATTTTATTTTATTTATTTTTAAAATGCTTATTTCTTTATTTTGAGAGACAGCGAGAGACAGTGCGTGCATGAGCCAGGGAAGGCGGAGGGAGAGTGAGAGAGAACCCCAAGCAGGCTCCACAGTCAGTGCAGAGCCCAAAGCAAGGGCTCAATCCCATGACTGTGAGATCATGAACTGAGCAGAAATCAAGAGTCGGATGCTTAACCGACTGAGCTACCCAGGCGCCCAGGGTTTTAGATTTTAAAAACTGGAAAAATTCAAAAGAAAAATAATATTTTCTTTCACATGAAAATGACATGAAATTCAAATCTCACGGTGCATAAATAAAGTTTTACTGGAACACAGTGATCCCCCCTCACCTAAGCATCATCTTTGTGCTATAGCACAGAGCTGAGTAGTTCTGACAGAGACCGTGGGGCTTGCAAAGTCAAACATATTTACCGCCTGACCCTTTTTTTAGAAAAAGTTTGCCAAACTTTCTGGTTGAGGAGGGTGTGAGAGGGATATTTACAGCCAGGTGCTTTGCAAGCTGATTCTCAAGTAGCTTCATTGTGATACTTGTGAAGGAAACTGTCAGCATGCGGAGAAGGCCTTTCTCACATTTGCTCCCCTTGCATTTTCCACAGCCCCAAGCAGCGGGCCTCTTCCGGGGGATGCTGGGGAAGTTTTCCAGAGGCTGGCTGAGGCCCAGGGTGGAGCTCCTTCCAGGAAAGCACCTCTGAGCAGGGAAATGAGGGCAATGGGGCATGAAGCTCTCAGGGCTCTAGCAGTCTGAGCAGGAAAGGCCCTTAGAGACCAGCCACCCATTGTAGAGAGGGGGAAACTGAGGTCAAGGGACATGGATGAACTTGCCCGGAGCCAGATTAGAATGCGTGCCTTATTTCTTAGGTCTGTGCTTTCCACAGTCCCTGCTCACAAAATAGTACAGGGATATCACAGAGGGCATTTGGGTGTGAGGAAAAGGGGACCAGCCCGGGACTTGGTGGTGAATTCCAGTTCTACTTCCCAATGGCCGTGTGACATTGGGACAAGTTATTTACCCTTTCTTGGCCTCTATGTTCTCACTTATGAATTAAAGCGACTACCACAACACCCACATGTGAAAGAATACAGTTGGACTCTTATCTTACACCATACACAAAAATTAACTCATTATGGATCAAAGACCTAAATATAAGTCTTAATACCATAAAACTCTTAGAAGAAAACACAGAGTTAAATCTTCATGACTTAGGATTTGGCAATGGTTTCTGAAATATGACACCAAAGGCATACGGAAAAAAGAAAAGAAAAAAACTAGATAAATTGGAATTCATCAAACTCAAAGGTGTTTTTTTTGTACATCAAAGGACATGATCGAGAGAGTGAGAAGACAGTCCATAGAATGGGAGAAAACATTTGCAAATCATGTATCAGAAAAGAGTCTAGGATCCAGAATATATAAAGAGTTCTTACAACCCAACAACCAAAAGGCAAACAACCCGATTCAAATGACACATGTGGCCAGGGTGTGGAGACACTGCAACCCTCACACACCGCTGGGAGGAATGTGGAACGGCGCGGCCACTGTGGAAAACAGTCTGGCAGCTCCTCAGGAAGTCAAACGTGGTCACCCTGTGACCCGGCAATTCCACTGCTAGGTAGATACCCAAACAAACTGAAGACAGGTATTCAAACAAAAGCTTGCATATGAATATTCACAGCAGCACTACTTACAATGGCCAAAACATGGAAGCAAAGCGAAAGTCCACCAACTGATGAATGGATGGGCAAACTGGGGTGTGTCCATACAGTGGAGTATTCCTCAGTCCTACAAAGGAATGAAGTACTGTAGGCACCTGACTCAAGGTGGGTGAATCCCGAAAACAAAAGACCACGTGCTGTATGGGTCCATCCATAAGAAATATCCAGAATAGGGAAGCCCACAGAGACAGAAAGCGGTGAGTGGTTGCCAGGTGCCAGGGATGGAACAAATAGGAGTGACTGCTTCATGGGTATGGGGCTCCATTTGGGGTGCGGACAATGTTCTGGAACAGAGGGGGGTGATGGGTGACCAGCGCGGTGAATGCGCTTCGTGCCACTGTAAAATGGTAAATGCGTATTTTACCGCGAGAAGAAGAAGGTCCGTAGCACGTAGGTCCCCCTTTGGGGCAAACGTTAGGGTGTGCATTGCTGGTCCCTGGTGGACATCCACACCCTGGAAGCTGTTATTATTAGCAGCTTCACCAAGCGACTCGCCCAATTGTGCGAGGTTGGCCCAGAGCTCACTCATTCCCTCGTTTAGTAACTTATCTGTTCATTTAGTCAGTCAACAAACATGCATTTAGCACCTAACCTGTGCCCGGCGCTGAGCTGTTCCAGGCCTTGGGGGTTTGAGGCCCCATGTCCACGGAGCTCCCATTCTGGTGCTGGGAGACGGAGCATAAGAGGCAAACATGAACCAAGGAAACAAATTTTTGACAATAAGAGCTTGGAGATACATCAAGTCCCTTGGAGCGAGGACGTCAGCCGTGGTGGCCAGGGTGGGGGGGTGGGGTCATGTGTGTGGAGGACGTGACATGTGTGTGGAGGCCTGAATGCTAAGAGGGGCGCCTGGGTGGGACTTCCCTGCACTCATTCCCAGGCACCAGCCTCCTCCAAGACCCAGGTGCTGCCTCTGGCTTTCCACTACCTACCCGACCCCGACCTGTAAGGTGGGTGTGTCACGCCAGCTGCTGCATCTGACACGTCGCAGATGTGTCACAGCTTTGTTCTACTGTCATTGCCGTGACTGGGCGCTTCAGAGCTGCCAGCCCCAAAGAAACACAACAGTGTGATTCTCTTTCTAGCTCAGGACACACCAGAAATGACAGGGGAACCGTGTTGTCCCCCACTGCCACTCCCACGCCCTGGAGGGCTGCCCGGAGGCAATAAATACAGAGCCAGCCCCCTAACCACGGGCAGCTCTCCTGCTCAAAACGTCACTGGTGCTGAGGCTGAGGAACCCTGTGCTGGAAGCATGTACACAGTTTCAGCACCATGGAAGGTGCTCGGCACAGTCTAGGTCCCTTCTTCCTGCACTCATATTCGCCCCAATTCTGCTTGCCAGTACGTGCGAGGGCGTTGCAGGGGCCAGGCGGAAGAACGTGGCTCCCCGCTCATCCCCACCGCTGGAGAAGACAGCTAAGCATTTATGTCTTATCTGAGATCTTTGAGGACTTTGTTGGCATGTCTGACATTTATGGCATTTCTGAGATCTCTGAGGACAGTAGCTGGCACACGGCAGGTGCTCTATAATACTGATCTGTTTCACTGTGTGCAAAGGACAGTGTCAAGCCGGATGCTGAGCGCGGTGCTGACCCCTCTCACCCCTCCCTGGGGGGCCCCTGGGAGCTGTCCATCAACTCCCTGCTGAACCTTCACCAAACCCAAGTCAAACTCTTTCTCCAGGGCCAGAGAATCCTAAGTCCTTACTCCTCCCCGTCCTTCCCTCTCCTCCCTACAGACAGAAGACGAAAACCAGGAGACAGAGCCATGGAGCTGTTAGTCCTCAAACTCTGGAGATCCTGTTGTGACAACGAGGAGGAATCCCAGAAGATGAGGCTGACGATAATGCCGGAGGGCTGGGCTCTCACGCCTGTGAAACGGGAGCATGTCCGTACAGCCTGCAGCAGGGTGTGTGGCTTCAACAGGTCCTTCACGAAGATCAGCTATTATCATGAACGTTATCAAAGTCCTCACTCCCACAGTTTGGGCCTTTCCAGAAACAGATCCTGAGACAAGGACAGAGTGCTCCTGGGGAGTGACCCAGGGTAAGGTGACCGCGGTGGGCAGCGGGGGTGACGTCCCGCTGGGGAGTGCTGGGGGCTGGCCAGGTAGGACACTCACTTCAGAGTCACCCCACAGAGGGGTGGGGGGGGGCTGGGCATTTATACACCAACGACTACCAATCACTGGTCAGGGACTGCCCTCCCAGGTGCCAGCTCCCCAGCGCTTCTGGCTCACCCCTTTTGGGCTGGGCAGGCTGAGGTGGCCGTAGAGAGCCCTGGGGCGGGGGGTGGGGGAGGCAGGCGAGCATAAATAGAGAACGCTGGGCTGGGCATCGGCGGGGGGGCGGTGCTGTTCCCCACCGCCCCTGTCATCAACGCCGCTGCTGACCGCTGCTAAGGTCTTTTCCTTACTTGTTTCTTCCCCTTTAAAAAGGCTTTGGAACAGGTCCACAGCAAAACTGAGGAAGAGAGAGAGAAGTCTCCCATGCACCCACCCCCTGCGCCCACACGTGCACAGCCTCCCCTCTATGAACATCCCCACCAGAGGGGACGTTTGTTATAACCTATGAACTTCACGGAAACATCAGCACCCGCTGTCCGTGGTTTGCACGGGGTTCGCTCCCGGTGCTGTGTGCTCGCAGGTTTGGACAGATGTACGGTGACACGTGTCCATGATGACAGCTTCATACGGTGTCATCTCACTGCCCCCCAAAGCCCCTGTGCTCTGCCTGCTCGCCCTCTCTCCCCTTAGCCCCCTGAAACCACTGATCTTTTTTACTGTCTCCGTAGTCCTGACTTTTCTGGAATCATCCAGTTTGTAGCTTTTTCAGATCGGCTTCTTTCACTTAGCGATATGTGTATGAGGGTCCCCCGCGGCTTGTCATCGTCACGGCTGGGGAGCTCGTTCTTTTTTAAGCACCGAATCTATTCCAGGGTGTAGATATGCCACCGTTTGTTCACCCATCCATCTAGTGAGGACATCCTGACGGCTCCCAACTCCGGGCAGGTAGGAAGAGAGTTGCTGTGGGGTGCCTGGCGGGAGGCACGCCAATGCTCAGTTGCATGTGACTCTTGATCTCAGGGTTGTGAGTTTGAGCCCCATGTTGGGGGTGGAGGTTACTTAAAAATAAACTCCTTAAAAAAAAGAGAGAGAGAAAGAGACTAGATGGACGCCTGGGTGGCTCAGTTGGTTAAACATCTGACTCCTGATTTCAGTTCAGGTCATGATTTCACAGTTCCTGAGATCAAGGTCCACTTTGGGCTCTGCACTGACAGTGAGAAGCCTGCTTGGGATTCTCTCTCTCTCTCTCTCTCTCTCTCCCCCCCCCCCCACGCCCCTGCCCAGCTCTCTCTCAAAAAAACAAATAAACTTAAAAAAAGAGACTGGAGCTGCTGTACACACGTGCGTGCAGACCTTGTGTGGACGTCAGTTTCCAACTCATTCGGGTACAGGCGCGGGGCAGCCGCCGCCGGGCGGAGCGCAGGGCGGTGCGGGTGTGGCGCTGGAAGGCACTGCAGGCTGTAACACGGGCCGGGCCGCTCGGCCGGCCACCAGCCACGAAGCAGACTTCCTGCTGCTCCACATTCAGAGTTTGGTGCGGTCGCTGCTCCAGGTCTGGGGGGGGGTTCTTCCTCTGCCTCCCTTTCCTCCTCATCTGCTGTCATCCCTGGCGGCTGCTAAGCTTCTAAATGGCCGTTGTCCGAGCTCTCGCAGCCTGGACTCGCCTCTTCCACGGCACTCACAGCCTCTCGGTCACGACTCCGAGGGGACTCAGGCCCTCAGTCGCTCCTCCTGTCGGGTCTCCTGCGCCTACTGAAACTGCTGGCCCACTGCTCGCTCTGTGCCGGGCACCGGCTGTTAAGTGGTCTGTACCAGGGGTGTCTCCTCTGGCCCTGGGCCTGACCCGTCATGGGTGGGGGGCGGCGCAGGGGGGCCAGGCACAGCACCCAGCACAGAGCAGGGCTCGGTGTGTGCTTTACTGAAACGATGAGAGACAATGGTCTCCTTTTATTTTTCTGTCTTTCCAAACTGAACACCCCGCAAAGATCCCAGGCTTTGCGGGAACTAGACAGTTGTTTCACTGGTATTTCAAAGGCCTTTCCCACAGAAAAGGCCTTCCTGAGAACAGATCCCGGGCTCCCTGGGGGTTTGCAGGCATGAAGCCCGTGCCAATGCTCAGTCTCCTGCTGAATGAGAGGTGGCAGGTGGAGGAGCTCGACCAGAATGTTCCAGGCCCTCGTGCTGGCTCCCGGGAGCAGCTCCTGAGGCGGATTCACCGGGTTCCAGTCCCAGGCCTCCCCGCCCCCTGCCTTCAGACCCTCTGACCTCAGCTTTCTTTTTATTTTTTTAATTTTTCTTAAACGTTTTATTTATTTCTAGGAAAGAGAGAGACAGAGACAGCGTGAGCAGGGGAGGGTCAGAGAGAGAGGGAGATACAGACTCTGAAACAGGCTCCAGGCTCTGAGCTGGCTGTCAGCACAGAGCCCGACGCGGGGCTCGAACCCACGAACCGCGAGATCATGACCTAAGCGAGAGTCGGACGCTTAACCGACTAAGCCGCCCAGGCGCCCCTGACCTCAGCTTTCTAAAGGCAGATGGTAGTTGCCCCTTGCTGGCTGCTGAGGGGACTGGAAGTGGCAGCTTGCTCCCCGTCCTCCTTATGAGGCCCCCCCCATCGAAGTTGCTGTGTTCTTTGAAATCCCCTCCTCCTTGAACCCCCCTCCGCAGGCCTCTGGAACCCCAGGGAGATGACGCCCTGCCCCTGTATGTCACCACTGCTGTGCTGGTCCGTGGCAGCGTAGGTGGGTCCATGCCTGGGACACAGCGGTGTGGCCTGCACAGAGACCACAGGGGTCTGGCGTGCTCAGAGGCTACACTGGAAACCGCCCGGTGGCCTCCCGTCAAACACACGTGAGCTCCCACCCAGCCTGCTGCTCACAGGCCGTGGGGCCCTGGGGCCCCTCCTCCTCTCTGACTCTCGGTTTCCTTGCCCCGCGGAACAGGGCAATCCCACAAGGCGCATCGGGCCCACCAGCCCACCAGCCCACCCGAGGAGCTCCGCCAGCTGGGTTCTGCCCTGACTTCCTGAGCACCTCCCCCGACTCAGGGAGTTCTGTCACAGCTGGGAGGAGGAGGGAGCCGGTCCAGCATCGAGTGGGGGGAGCCAGGGATGCTGGGGAAACATCTAGAGCGCACAGGATGGGCCCCCACAGGGGGTCATGAGCCCACATGTTATAGTGTTGAGGCCAAGAGCCACTCCAGCCGCTCCAGTGTGACGAGTAAAACCCAGAAAGGCCCCAAATCACCCGGTGGCTGCTGGCGCATTTCAATCTCTCTAGTCTCAGTTTCTTCATCTGCAAAGTGGGGCTAAGAACCATAGTGGGGCTGTGGAGAGCTTTAGGAGAGAGCCTGTCAAGCGTCCGTGCCCAGGACTGTACAAACAGCCGGAAAAACAGCAGTGGGAGGACCCCTCCCCACCTCTGGAGTCTCTGACTCTTCCCAGAGAGGCCGCCCTTCCCTCCCCAGGGAACAGCCAGGTGTGCGTTGTCATGGAAACCTTTCAGAGAGAGTGCACTCAAGAGTTTGATTTTTTTTTTCCTCCTCAAAATAACCCATGCTGTCAGTCAAGTAACACTAGGAGCGGTGGTTTGGCAAGTGAGATCTTTTTTGCCATCATTAATGGCTGAGTGAGGCACCCGGTTGGGGAGTTTCCGCCTCTTGCGACAGGCCAGGCCATTAATAGCAATGCAGCAGCAGGTAATTAATCATAGTGATGGTGATGGTGACAGTGGCCATGACGGTGATGGCTACGTGCCTTGCACCTCCCCTCACCCCCCAAGCCAGTTCGCGTGCCCGGTGCTTCACAGGCACATCAAGTAGGACTTTGGCAATAAGTACCAGTAGTGTGCCCATTTGACAGACACGGATGCCCAAGGCTCACCGGGGTTAGCCCAGTTCAGACGCCAGGTGCCATGCTCTGACCACCGAGCCTTAGTGCCTCTCAGGGGTCTCCAGTGGAAGAGGGTGTGGGGGGAAGGGTCAGTTCCTTCAGTCCGTGGCCCCAGCATCCAAACTCGAGGCTCCAGGCTCTCTCCTCGGTGAGCTCCGAAGCTAGAAACACCACCGCCTGCCCATTTCCTCATCGGTCACTCCTGCTCCAAAGAAGTGCTCCCGCCCAGCGCCCACACTGCTCCTTCGCACGGCCTGAGGCAGAGCCAGGTCTCAGCCCTGACACACTGAACCCTTGGATCTACACCAGGACAACAGCACAGCATAGCCTGCAATCCACTCACTCCTTGTCTTCAAGCAATCTCTACTCCAGGCGGGAAGCAATAGAAAGATGCTGGTTACAGGGTCTTGGACAGACCTGGGTGTAGACCCCTCCCTCGTTACTTCCTAGTCCCGTGGCCTCGGACAGGCTACATATGCTTTTTGGGCCTCAGCTGACCCACCTCTAAAGTGGGTTCAGGGTTGGTATGCTGATAAATGAGATCAATAGTAAATGCCTAACAAAAACGCGGGGGTGATCTGAATGAGGTGTGGGGTGAGCTGGGTACTGGGCGGCAATCAGAGCCAACATACCCCCGTATGACGTGCATCAGGTTAGTAAGGGGCCCCTAAGAGCCACTGCGGATCCCTGCTTTGGAGCAGCTGCCAGGGGCTTAAAGGGACTGAGGACCACCCGTAGTTCTTTGGCAGTGGAGTTGCGCACCGTCAATTCATGAGGCGACGGCGCCACCTTGTGGCGAGGGCCCTCCATCGACCCAGCCCTGAGGCGAAGAGCCAGACGAGGCCAACCTCCTCAAAACTCGCAACCTGGGGCAGGAGGAACCGACCTCCAGGTCCCTCGGCCGAGAAGCCCAGAGCAGGCTCCGCTGCGACCCGCACCACGGGCTGGCCCAGAGTAAGGAGCCCTGCAAACGGTCCTCCTGCTCAGTTCATTCATTCCCTCCTCCGTTCGTTCACTGGGCGCAGCGGGCTCCTCGATCCTCAGGATTCTCCTCCCATCTTGGGCCCCCTCCCGGGCCCCGCGTGGGCGCTCCCCTCGCCCCTGGATGGCTTACTTTTCTCCACAGCCCTTACCAGCCCTGTCCAGGTTATAACGCTCAAACCACTGAATCAAATTCTTTCGAAACTGATAGCACGTGTCAGTCTTGTGTAATTCACCAGCGAGGAATGATGCAGGCTGACAAAGCTGGTTCAGAAGAGAACACGAGAGACGGGTGTGTACAGTCCACAGGAGAGAGAGGGTGTGTACTGTCCACAGGGAAGTGATGGGGTGCGTACAGTCCACAGGGAAGTGAGGGGTGCGTACAGTCCACAGGGAAGTGAGGGGTGCGTACAGTCCACAGGGAAGTGAAGGGTGCATACAGTCCACAGGATAGAGGGGGGGTGTACTGTCCACAGGGCAGTGAGGGGGTGCGGTTGGGCCACAGGAGAGTGAAGGGGTGCGCACAGTCCACAGGGAAGTGAGGGGTGCGCACAGTCCACAGGGAAGTGAGGGGTGCGCACAGTCCACAGGGAAGTGAGGGGTGCGTACAGTCCACAGGGAAGTGAGGGGTGCGTACAGTCCACAGGGAAGTGAGGGGTGCGTACAGTCCACAGGGAAGTGAAGGGTGCATACAGTCCACAGGATAGAGGGGGTGTGTACTGTCCACAGGGCAGTGAGGGGGTGCGTTTGGTCCACAGGAGAGTGAAGGGGTGCGCACAGTCCACAGGGAAGTGAGGGGTGCGCACAGTCCACAGGGAAGTGAGGGGTGCGCACAGTCCACAGGGAAGTGAGGGGTGCGTACAGTCCACAGGGAAGTGAGGGGTGCGTACAGTCCACAGGGAAGTGAAGGGTGCATACAGTCCACAGGATAGAGGGGGTGTGTACTGTCCACAGGGCAGTGAGGGGGTGCGTTTGGTCCACAGGAGAGTGAAGGGGTGCGCACAGTCCACAGGGAAGTGAGGGGTGCGCACAGTCCACAGGGAAGTGAGGGGTGCGCACAGTCCACAGGGAAGTGAGGGGTGCGTACAGTCCACAGGGAAGTGAAGGGTGCATACAGTCCACAGGATAGAGGGGGTGTGTACTGTCCACAGGGCAGTGAGGGGGTGCGTTTGGTCCCCAGGGGAGTGAAGGGGGGCGCACAGTCCACAGGGAAGTGAGGGGTGCGCACAGTCCACAGGGAAGTGAGGGGTGCACACAGTCCACAGGGGAGTGAAGGGGTGCGTATGGTCCACAGGAGAGTGAGGGGGTGCTCACAGTCCACAGGAGAGTGAGGGGGTGCGCACAGTCCACAGAGAAGTGAGGGGGTGTATCCGGTCCACAGGAGAGTGGGGGGGTGCTCACAGTCCACAGGAAAGTGAGGGGTGCGCACGGTCCACAGGAGAGTGAGGGGGTGCGCACCGACCACAGAGAAGTGAAGGGGTGCATATGGTCCACAGGAGAGCGACGATATGAACTCACCATAGTAGACACGAACATGGTTCATGTCCCGCAGGGCAGGAAGACTGTTCCCCTTGGGGCTGTCTTCCTGCTGCACAGAAAAGGAGGTCATCACGTGGCCTCAGGTTTACAGAACTGCAAAACGCGTGTGCGGTCACCTCGTGGCCCTACTTCTGTGTTCGGATCATTGCTCTTCATACGACCCAGTGTACACTATGTATTTACTTCTGCTTTGTCCCTGTTCTCTCATCTAGTGTTGGACCCTGGGAGGCATGGCTGTGAGACATCTTGCTCCCTGCTGCCTCCCGAGCACCCGGGCAACATCCAGCACGTGGGATGTGAGCAAGCATTTGCAGAATGACCGGGTGTGTCGGGCTCGGGGACGAATGACTCCAGTCCTGTCCCCACAGAGCTCGCCATCTGTGACGGAGGCATGCAGGCAAACAGACAGTTATCACACCGAGTTTTAAAAGGCTATATTGCAGAAGGCTCAGGGGCTGTGTACACCTGGGAAAGGCTTTCTGGAAGAAGAAACTAAGGAGGACTGTGTGAGAGGAGTTTCAGAGGGTGGGGGCTGCTAAGAGCGTGGTGCATTCTGGGAGCAGGAGGGAATTCAATATGGTGGACAGGATGGGGCTGGAAAGGTAGGCGGGGGCTAGGCCTTGAGGGCCTGGTGGGCTCTGCAAGGGGGTTTGGGTTTTATGCAATGATCTCTCACGGCAGCTCCAGTAGATTCTTGTATCCAGTCTGAGAAGCAAGTCTCCGAATTCACAAGCATGTAGATGTTCCCAGCAGGAAGATTTTTCCATCCCATTTAGATGCTGAAGAGTATTTTTCAGAAGTCTCATCATCTGCTCGCTATGTCCTGGTTAACCTGCCCTGGGTGGAGGGGGTGGTGGTGGGTCTGCAGAAGACACAGTCATCTAAGCCAGAAAGCTGGGTGTCACCCCTGCCCCTCTTCTTCCTGTAGCCACCCCTTCTGTTCATCCCATCGCTATTTTCCCATCAGCGAGAAAATCACATGACTGAGGCCAGACCAGGCTGATGAGAATGAGGGTCTGTGTGGGGACCGAGATGGGGGCTGTGCACTTTTCACCACCGAGCCCATGGTCTGTGGTCGCAGCCCTGCCCACTGACTTCCCACGGAGCATGGCCCTGGGTGGTTTCAACAGAGGTCTGAACTGCTGAACTGACAAAACCACGAGATGGGTATCATCTGCTGGAGAGGCTGTAACATCCCTTAATAGCTCATGGATGTCAAGGCCACCAGTGGGCCGCCCGGTGCCGCTGGGCAGAATCACTAGCCCACGTCGGGACGGTGGATCCCTGCTGGTACCTGCTACGTGAGCTGCCACGTGAGAAACAGCACAGCCTGGAGGGTCTCCCCGGTTCGAGCTGGGATCCAGGGCGGAAAGTCCCGCGACTTCCACTGTCTGCGGCGCAGCCGTTTGCTGGGCACGTGCACTGGCCAAGGGGAGCAGGGGGTTCCACCTGGCAGCCTCTCCCAAGCTGCAGTCGGCCACAACCTAAGCGCTTCCAGGGAGGACGCAGGGCGGGAAGCTCCGCGCGTCACCCCACCGGGAGGCCCACGCCCACAGCTTCTTCGCCCCGCACCACGGAGTGGGCACGTGTGGCTGCTACAGCTGACAGCCAAGACTGTGCAGGCCACCTTGACACGTGGACAGCGAGATGGGCCTCTACTGGTGTTTCACACCGGAGTCGCGTAAGGCCAAGGTCTGCCGCCAACTCAGGGCTCCCCGAGTCTAGGTCACCCCGCACACGAGTGTCTCACTGCACACGGGGTCCATTTTATCGTCACTCTGCATGAGGCACCTGACTCTGAGGCTGCTTCCCTAGGAAGCGGGTCTCCCCCTGCTGGCAGCCCGTGGAGCGTCTCGTTGGACTTGGGGCCAGCGGTGTGGACGGCCTGCCCACTCCTCTGAGGGCCTTCCAGGTCCCCAAAGTGACCCTCGTGTGAAATGCAGAGCACGGGTTAAGGCAGGCCTGTTCCACACGACTTCATATTTGCTCTTTGCCCAGCTCCTGCCTCAGGACATGGAACAAAGAGGGTCCTCTCTGTACCAGAGAGAGGTGCAGAGGGCTCAGAGGTTTCTCTAGCAGATGAGGAGGCCACGGCGTACCAGCTGACAACACTCCCGAGACAAAGAATCATGCTGCGACAGTATCTGCAGTCTACTGAAGACGTCCCTGGTGTGCCCCCGCGGATTACCTAATCCCTAGAGTATCTCACGTGGATTATATAGTCCCTGCTGTACCTCACGTGGATTATCTAATCCCTGGTATACTTCACACGGATTATCGAATATAATCTTCACACTAACTCTGTGAAGACAGGAGTCTTACCATTTCACACATGAGGAAACAGGCTCAGAGAGGCTAGGCCACTTGTCCAGGGTTGTCTGGCTGCTCTGGGGGCAGAGCCGGGATCAGAACCTGGGTCTGCCCAGCCCAGGTTGGCACTCTTGACCAGGAATGACACATCCCAGCCCTGATCCCCACAGTGGTTGCTGGGCCAGCAGTGCCAGGGTCACCTGGCGGCTCATTAAGTTCCAGGAGGACCGGAGTCAGAACCTGCATGTTGGCAAAATCCCGGATGACTTGAGCTCACAGTAGCTTGAGAAATGAGGAACGTGTTTGCTGGTTTTACATCTTTTCTGTGCAAGCTTGACCAACCAATTCCCCACCTTGGGGCCGTATATTCTCTGAAAATGTTAGAACGTGCAAAGAAAAAAACCCGAGAAAGCAAAAAACCAAAAACCCAAAACCCCACACCAAAAAAAAACCCCACCTCCAATCTAAATTATCTAGATTAATTCCCTAGCAGAACACCTTGATGTTTTGATGATTCTGAAATATTCCTGCCAAACAAGCACTTATAGAGGTTCAAGCAAAGCTGTAAAAACATGGTGATAAGGATGCATTTTGCCTCCAAGGAGTGAAAATCTGATGATGCTTTGAATTACAGCCGATCAAGATTAACTCCAGGCCCCCCTCAGAGGAAGCATTCAGGCCAGTGCTTGAGACATGAAAGCGTCCTCCCTGACGCGCCAGGTGAAAGGAACGACGACTCTACTGCTCGGTGCCAATTACATCTACGAGCTTGTCCCCAGGAGTGCCGGGAAATGTCAGATAGTGCTGACACGGGGCCAGCTGGGGGCTCAGTCTCTTGGGGCTCTGTTTTGAGGACTCATTATTCATACATCCTGTGGTGATCCGCAGCTCCGTTCAATTACGGCAGGTCTATCTGCCAGGGCTTTGTGAACCTCAGGAAATGGGAAGGGCTCAACAGCTATGCTTCTGGAACTGCTCACCGCGCACAAATCACTGGGGTCTTGTCAAGGAGCAGTTTCCGCGTCGGGCCTGGGCTGGGGCTGCCGCTGCTGGTGGTCCGGGAGAGCTGCCGTGGGAAAGTGCGGGGAGCGTGGGCTACAAGCCCAACTCTGCCGCTTGGCAGCTGTGTGATGTTGGGAAGGTGGCTTAACTGCTCTGAACTTCAGATTTCTTGTATGTCAAGTGCGGATTGCTTCTGCCCCCTGGGGTCTTTGTAAGACTTAGAGATGATGTGTGTGGGCCTCCTTCCCACTCCCAGAGGGGAGGGGGAGACTTGTTTACCGCATTCTCCCTGACCCAGATGGCTCACTGCTGCCCCCCTGGGGGCCGTCCTGCACATTACAGGACAGTTAGTGGCATCCCTGGCGGGTAGCACCCACTTCCCGGAGCTGTGACCACCAAAACCTTTGCACCTGGGAACCCCCTCCCCAGCACAGTTCCTGTTCCTGTCGTTGCTCATTTGACGGTTTGCGTTGACTACCTACTTTGGGCCAGACTGTGTGCCAGGAGCATGTGGATATTTCAGACAGACAGGGCCCTGGCCCGTGGAGACGTCCATTTAGAGCTGTAGTCTTCTCACCTGTTCGATGGGTGTAACCAGGCTACTAAGTCCTGGCTGTCGGGAAATGTGGTGAGTTAATCCGGTGTCTGAACAGAGCTGGAGAGGCAGAGAGATGCCAGGAGGCTCTCTGGGCTGTGGGTGCGGGACAGGGATGGGGACATGCTGGCCTGGGGCCCAGGCAGCAGGAGGAGGAGGGGGGGATGGTGGGAAAGGGCGTAAAGCAACAGGCAGGGGTGGAGACAGGAGGCCACGGGACATAAGACAGCAGACAGAGATTTGCTCCTATGATGCGGGCGAGCAGGGAGCCCCCGGGGAGGAGGGGAACTGGGCTCCGGGAGGGGAGGCCGTGACGCTGACCGAGGCACAGATGCTGGGGCGGCCACACAGGTGGGGAAGAGCGGCTCCTTCTGTTCTAAGCTCACACGATTTAGGTTCTAAAGAGTGAAAACAGAAACTAAGGGCACCCGGCCAGCCCCTTGGCCTCCTCTGAAGGGGCCTCCCTGGAGGAACAGGGACTGAGCAAGGCAGCCTTGAAGGAAATGAGGCTGCTGCATCTCATTCTGAGGTGTCACTGCCGCAGCCGTGGCGAGCACATGAAACACATCTGAAAGCAGGTAACGGGGGCACTGAATGCCCTGGCCTGGCCCGGGGCCCCCTGCCCCCAGGGGCTGCCAGGTAAGTAATCCAGTCACGTGGAATCGAGTGGAGAGCGTCTGCCCAAGCCCCCGAGACAGCCCAGAGCATGGATGGACGACAAGCCAGCAGCGTAAGAAACACAGGACAAATCGCACTTCCAGCCCCTGGAGCAAGAATGCTCCCCGGCTGCTGGGGGGCAACGGCCCCCAGAACACAGTCCTGGGGCTTGTCAAGTGCACGGGCCACATCTTTAAAATGATCAAATCTCAAGCATGTCACTTTGCGAGCTTTTGATTTTATTAGAAATGTATTCTGAGAACAGTCGAGAGCCGTGCCGGGGGTGCGATGGGTCACGTCACGGGTTCCACACAGATCCTCCAGAGCTCCTGCGGCAAACAGAGAGCGGGGCTCCCGAGGCGCGCAGAGACCCCCGGGTAGAGAGGAGGCGGCCCACCGCGAGGCGCGCAGGCAGCCGCCAGCTACCACACGCGCGGGCACTGCCTCCCGACTCTCTGTTGCCCTGGCGGCTCCTCCTGCCGCACCACGGAGGCCGGACAAGCCCTGGCATTAACCCAAGATGCATCGGACGTCACACAATCGAGATGGGCCCGAGGAATGGCACGAGCCACGGCTTTTCCATCTGGGGGCACCTTGAGTGCCGCCCCCGGTGACTGCTGACTTTCCCGCCCGCGTGCACGCCTCCTGACACGCGCAGGTGGAGAGGCTGCACACACACCCAGTCCCGGCGGAAACCTCCCGTCCTCACGGGCAGAGGCAGGCCGTTTGCCGTCCGTGGGGAGGCGGCGGAGCCATGCACACAAGGTCGCTCCTCTCCACGGCACCCACGCGAGTTCAGGGCTCCCTGTGAGCCCGCGTCCTGCCCTCTGCTCCTCAGAACTGGGCCTGCTCTCCACACACCCAGGGGGAGGGCTCCCAGGCCACAGGCAAGGAGAACAAAGACATCAATCCCAGACCTTGACCTGGAGCACCCGGTAGCTCTGAGTGACTTTCAAGGGTACTTTTAACTTCTCAGGATTCCCCCACCAGGCGGGTTTAAACTGTAACAGGAAGTGATTAGGCCCAGCTCCCTGCTGCCTGGTGGGGTGACTTACCTGGTCTGGGCAGCAACTGAGGCAGGGGAGGGGGGAGCTGGGCCAGTACCTGGCTGTGTACCCTTACCAGGAGGGTTACCCAGGCCCGGTCTGATGGGCCGAGTGGGCCTGGTTGGAAGGGCACTGGTCATCAAACAAACCCGCCCTGTCTGGGAGGCCGGCACATTTCCACGGCAAAGGTGTGGCCTCCAGCCCTGGGGCTCCTGCATCGAAAACTCGGCCAAGTGCCCGACTGACTCCCTGCGACCCCAACCACCGCCGCCTGCGCTCGGCCCCGCTTCCTCCGGAGTCTGAAGTGCCCGCAGGGACAGGACGTCCTCGGAAGTCCAGGGTGACAGGCGACCTGCAGGCCCACCTGCAGACCCGGTGGGCCCTCAGGACAGGGAGACCCCAGCACCGTCCCTGGCTGTGAGCGCCCCTCTGCCCCGGCAGCACCAGCGTGCAGCGCCCGTGCGGAGGGCCCGGGTGGGCGGGGGCGCGCAGGGCAGCAAGGCCCGCACCTACCAGCTGCCGGGTGCGCTCGTAGGCCAGGAGCTGCGGGAAGGACGCCTCCACCGGCTCCACCGTGAAGCGCAGCCGGCCGGCCTCACGCCTCTCCAGCCGCTGCAGCCAGGAGCGGAAGTGCTCGTACGCCTCGCACGTGACTTCCAGGTGTCTGAGCGTGAAGTTCAGCCTGTAGACACGCAGCCGACACACAGGCCTCGCTCGCCTTCCCGCCGCCTCCCCAGCCACATGCCCACTGGTGGGTGCTCCCTGAGTGCGGAGGGCTGTGCTCCCTTCCTTCCCAAATCTGCAGGAGGGCCTGGGAGGTGGACGCTTCACAGATGTGGAAACTGAGGCTCAGGGAAGTTGAGTCGGGTGCCTGAGTCACCACCGCCCGAAAGAAAGACGGGCCCTGTCCAGGGCCACGAAGTGGTGCGGGAGGTGGACAAAGAACATCGCCTGTCGCACACCTCTCATCACGGGCGCCTGTGACTGTCTATGTGACAAGGAGATGAAGGGCAGGGGCCTCCGAGCAGTGTCCTCGGAAGGCTGATGGGAGGTGGGGGGCCTGGAACCGTCAGAAGGGTGACCCCAAACAGCTCCTTCCAGGGCCCTTACAGCCCGGCCGCTGGGCCGTTCCTACACCCCAACCCGAAACAACTTCTTTGCCTCTTTCCCTTTTCCTCCCAAGACTTTCACTACGAAGAATTTCCAACAGAGAGCTGAGTGCCCAAACTCCGCCACCACCAGCTCACAACGGCGAGGCCTCGGCCGCCCCGCACAGCCAGTGGCATCCTTAAAAAGCTAACGTCAGCCGCCGGGCATTTCTGCCGGGGACAGGGCCGCCTGCACCTCAGAAACATAGAGCCTCCTCTGTCTTTGTTTCACCTGGAACAGATTTCATTGTAACTGTTGACCATTCCAACATTCAGTCAGGTTCACCTTTTCCTAAGGGTCTCGAGCTCTCCCTTGGTGGTCAATAAAACCAGTACCCAAGTGAGATGCACACACCGGCAGCTGCCACGCGTGCCTCAAAGGGGTTCCTCGACATGATTGGTACAAATGCCACTGCGACAGGCACGCCCAGATAGACGGTGTGGACACAGCCGTGATTGCTTCCACAGGGCGGATTCCTCGATGCGGCACTGCTGGCTCACTAAGTGGTTTTATGGCCTTTTTTTTTTTTCTTTTTTTTTTTTTTTTTAAAGATTTTATTTGTAAGCAATCCCTACACCCACCATGGAGTGTGAACTCACAACCCTGAGATCAAGAGTGGCAGACTACTGACTGAGCCAGCCGGGAGCCCAGGTTTTTGGCTTTTGCTACATATTGTGACTTGCCTTCCAAAAGGCTGTGGCCTGGGGGTATCTGGGTGGCTCAGCTGAGCGTCTAACTTTGGCTCAGTCATGATCTCACGGTTCCTGAGTTCGAGCCTCAGGGTGGGCTTGCGGCTGTCACCACAGATCCTGCTTCCAAACCTCTGTCCCTCTCTTTCTGCCCCTCCCCTGCTAGCACTCTCTCAAAAAAAACCAAACATTTAAAAAAAAAGACAAGTCGTGGTCTACCATATGATGGGAGAAAACTGTGTGAGGCGCCTGCTTCTACCACGGAATGGACACTCCCTGAGCGGGAGCCCAGTGCTTCAGGATGGAGGGGCTCTGTTTACATCAGGAGAGGACAGACAGACAGAGGCCTGGGGTGCTGAGGAGAGACAGCGGCCCAGTGGGGATGTTCAGAAAGGCCCTCGACAGCGCAGTGGCCACGCGTCCGTGGAACGGCTGTGTTCAAGTGTGCGTCCACTCACAGACCAGCCGGACTGGCTCCCCGCCTCCCCTCCGCCATCCCCGCCACCTGCAAGGCGGGCGGCACGTACGCACAGGGCCGGTGGGTGGGTGGTGCGAGGTCACGTGTGGGAAGGGCAGCACTGGCTGGCACACGGCAGGCGCTCCATACGTGAGCGTCAGGACGGCGCGGGGCTCACCTCTTCTCCACGGACAGAATGGCCGTGCAGGCATTCTTGAGCTTGTGAGCGAGGCGGGAGAGGGTTGTAAACAGTGCATCGGTTAGGTCGTCGTCATAAAACACTGCGGGGGAGGGGGGGACCAGGCGTGAGGGGAAAACCCGCCACCAACGGGAGACCTGCCCCTGGAGGACCCCCGGCACCAGACGGAACCCCTATGAATGTGCCACGGCGACATTGCTCAGGCTGGAAACACAGGCGGTGTGGCGGGTACCCGGGAAGCCAGGAGGGCTCCACAGTGGGGAGGGCGCCTCACCTTCGGCCGCAAGCAGGATGGTGGTGTGGCTGTACAGGTCGGAGATATCCTCCTGCGACCAGCTGAAGGGGACCTCTGGGTCTGTGGAAGAGGACAGGCCACTCTGCACCACCAGGCAGGGCCAAACGCCGGCACGGGCCGTGTGGTCTGCCTCCCCATCCAGGGGAGGCACTGCTGCCCCGTGAACTCCTGTGTGGCCCTGAGGAAGCTGCCTCCCCTCTCTGGGTCAGTTTCACATAAGAGCGGGCGCTACCGGACGCTGCCTTCAAGGCTGGCTGGGGGCTACAGCGCTGAGTGCTCAGCAGGTGACAGACCTTGACAAGCAATGACCTCCCACCTGACACCCGAGAAGGGAGCTGTTCACACAAGCATGCAGGGCTGACACAGCCTGGATGATCAATTCAGAAAACTCGCCCATCCGGGGGTGGTCCTCTGGGCAGGACAGAGCGCCGTGTGCAGGCGGCTTCCCAGCCCTGGGCAGGTGTTTGGCCCCGAGCATCAGGCCTCACCTGTAGCTCAGGGGCCACCTTGCCTACTATACGGGGACCCCGGAGTCTGAGTGACAGCACAGGTGGAAGATGCCAGCAGCTGACACCCATCAGCTGATGGACAGAAGTGGCTGCGGGCTGAGGGGCTGTGAGGCCACCGGGGCGGGGAGGCACACACCTGTGCACAGGTCGTCCTGGAGCCAGTCCAGTTCTTTGACCTTAATTACACCACCTGCAGGAGTGGAAGCAGGCAGAAAGTCCACACTGTAATAACAAGTGGGAAAGAAGACAACCCTCCCTTCTACACCGACATCTCCCCATCCCCCCAGCACATGGTGCTAGGCATCAGGTCCTGCAAGGGACACAGGGAATACCAAGGCTTAGGAGACATGTCCCTGTCCTCGGGGACCAGCAGCCCAGGAGAGACTGGCTGGTAGCCGACAAGGCGGTGTGGTCAGGGCACTGAGCTGAGGACCAGGACCTGCTGGGCACAGGGGGAGAGAGCAGCTCAGATGTCAGACGGGGGTGCAGATAAGGCTCCAAAGAGAAGGTGAGGCACGCCTACTCCTCCCCTTTCTTCCCTTAGGCATTCAACAAATATGGGGGGGGGAGATCACATAGGCCCTGTGGCCCAGTGGGGTGTCAGAAGCAGATCAACCAGGCACAGACTCATCAAAATGCGGTGGTTCAAGCTGAAAAGGAGGCTCTGCTAGGGAGCTGTGACCTCGTCTGGAGCTCTGAGCATTAGGAAGAGCAGCTCGAAGGCCTGGAGGAGACCCTCAGATAGGCCACGGTGACCAGAACAGAGGGAGACCTGTGAGTCAGGGGCCGCGGGTGGTGGGGCCAGACCCCAGCGGGACGTGGGACAAGTGTAGGAGTTCGGGGTCCACTCAGACAGCAGGGCAGACGGCTGGAGGGCCTGAGGCCTGGGGGCTGGAGTGACCTGATCTGAGTGGGAAAGCGCCCCGGCTGCTCAGGAAGGGTCTGGGTGCAACAGTGAGGGAGGGGCAGCTGCCGGCATGAGCTGGGCAGAATCTGACACGTGAGCGGATTCTGCGGGTGGCACAGCAATCCAACAATCAGGCGGTAGTGACGGGCAGGCAGAGGGCAGGGCTCGTGACCGGGGTGCCTGGCTCGCCACACCATGGCTGGAAAAGGGAGGAGGGGCAGGCAGGGGTCAGAGGGCGAGCTCGGTCTTCACCCTGGAAGATTTCCAGTGGGGACTAAAGGGGTCAGGCTTCCATCTTCACTCCAGAGGCTTCACGGATGACACCTTGGGCAGGTCAGACAAAGAGCCGGGAGACCAGGTGGGGGCCACTGTGGCATCCAGGAGGGGGCGAGCTGACACGGGACATGGCAGGGGGCGTGGGGAGGAGGAGAGGGAGAGAGGACAGGGTCCGCAGAGGTGAAGTTCCAGGAAGCCAGGGCTGTGCCCAGAGGGTGGCGGGCAGACCCCATCTCCCAGTGTCACGGTGCAGGGTGCCCGTCCCACCTGCCCGGGAACCCCGCCCCCTCAGGTAGACCCACTGGGCCTCACCTCCAGCGGCAGTCAGGTGGCCGTTGAGGGCAATATTTCGCTGGCACATGGCCAGGAGGTCTGCACCGACATCTGGAACGACAGAAGGGCACGCCGTAAAGCCCGAGCTGTGACCACGCTGTTGTGCCAGGAGTCTGCCTGGAGAGGGCTGGGCCGACGGTGTGACTGCAGACAGGCCCCGGGTGAAGGGCAGCACATGTCCTGGGTGCACACACAACTCAGCGCGCGCCCCTCAGGCTCTTCCTGATGGCCCTTCCCTCATCTAAGAGACGGCAGTGCTGGTGGGGACGACTCTGCGCACACTACACAGGGAGGGGGGGCTCCTGGTGCGGCTGGCGTGTGTGACAGGTGTGGATGTGCGGATGTGAAGAATCGAGACAGGGCAGGTTCGACAAGCTGGAGGCACGCTCTTCAGTGCATGACTCGCCGCCTCGGCCATCCGTGTGTCCTGAGCCTCCCTCCCTTTCTCTGACGAGGTGGCGTCTCTCACCATTTCAGCAGAACCTTGTCACAGCCGTGCATCCCTGATGGGGCATGGGGTGTGGGCATTTTACCAAAACTTCATATTCAGTCAGGACAACGTATGTGTGGAAGGTACAGAAGGCTGTGTGCTGACGTGTGCCTGGCTTACTATGGCCGTGGACCCCCAGACTGGCCTATCCCCCACGGCAGACTCGGGGAGCGCGCCCAGCCCGGCCGTGGGGGGCTCCCCACTCACCACAGGGGCCCACCCACCCCTTCCCTAGGCCACTGGCTCAAGAGGACACTGATGGTATGTGGCTGACAGCACACGGCCAGGGGCAGCTCCTACGTCCTCACGGCAGTCGGCAGTCCCTGTCCAAACAGATCTCATGTGGGATTCTAATCTAAAAAGGGAGTGAGGAGAGTGCTTTGGCCAAGGGGGGGCGGTGGGAGTCCAGAGCCCTGGGGCTGCCCCCTAGTTATCCCTTTGCCGGCCGCTGAGGGAGCCCTCAGAAGTCTGCTGCACAGAGAAAAGCATGAGCAACTGGCACCCTCCCCCTCCCCACATGACGGTCGCTGTGTGCATGACCCAGGGCCAGCCACCCGACCTTAGCCTGGTCGGCCCACCTGGACGAGGGATGGTGGCTGGCTCCCTGGCGAAAGCCCAGGCTCGCTGTGAAGTTACGAGCAGGTGCTGAAGCACGTGAGAGGCTGAGGTCTAGACACAAGCTGTCTTCTTGGTGCCTGGAAACCCCCTCTCGGGCATGACAGCTAGGTCACGTCCTGCCGTTGGGCCCCAGGCACAGGTGCATTTCGGCCTGACTCCGGGAAGTGCTCACTGGCAGCTGACGCGACCGCCCCAGCGATGGAGCAGAGGGGGGCTGCCCTGCAGACTCCCGGCCAGCGGCCAGCGCACGGTGCCTGCCAAGCGTGCCTGCACCCCAGGCCACCCCCGGCTTCCCTTTCCGGTCTCAGATGCAAAAGATGAGTGCCGCGAGCATGCAGACGAGGCATCAACGCAATGCAGACCACGGGAGCAGGTGCGCCTTCCCGCCTAGGAGCCACTAAAGATCTAAGGCGCAGCGTCGCAAGCTGAGGAGCCACTCCCCTCGTGAACTGCGGGGTCCCCTGTGCCCAGGCGTGCAGGCCAGTGGGGGGCCGAGAGCACTGCCCCCGTATCAGGCTTCCGGCTTCACCGCTGAACTACGGTCACGTAAGACTCATCCCTGCGGGGAGCGGGGGGAGGGCTACATGGCTCTTGCTGTCCTATGTTAGCAGTTTCCACGCCCATCTAATATCATTTCAAAAGAAGAAACAGAGAGAGAAACCTCTCGGCAATATGAAGCAAAAGCTTAAAAAGGGTCACACATGCTTCTGGGAGTGCTGCCGGGGGACTACTGGACACTCGCCGCGGTGCAAGGGACAGTTGTGAAACAAACACAAAACACCTAAACCCATGGCAACAACCAAAATGCCCAGAACTAGGAAAATGGTTAAAAAAAAAAAAAGAGGAAATATTACCTGGTCAATAAAACTCATAAATAATTTCTAATGACTTTGGAAAATGCCCTTGAAAAAATTTTTTGACATTTTTGGCAACACACAGCACAGAACAGTCTGGTCTCAGCTACTGTCTGGGATTAGGTGTGCTCAAAACACCCCAAGTGAAAGGACTGGAAAAAAACACACACAAACAGGTCAACTAATGATCGCAAAGCCCCCTGCAGACAGCGACTTGACCTGTTCTGTCCGCTCCTGGTTCTCCCGCAGCCAGGACCCTGGTGGACAGATCACTGGCAGGCGCTCCGTAAAGTGCACTGTGTTGAATGATCTGGGCTTTGCAGCATAATAGTAAATTGTATTTACCTGTACAATAGACCGTCCGCGCCACTGTGGCTGCGACGATGCTGGCCAGCCCCGTGCCCGCCCCGAGCTCCAGCACGGTGCTTCCCTGGAAGAGGTCCCGTTGGAACAGAATGTAGTCGGCCAGGAGCAGGGCGCCCCGCCACACCTGGAGGAGACATGGACCGGGGATGCTGGGCGACGGAGGCTCCGGGCAGACCCCACAGGGCCCCAGGGAGTGGGCGGGACCTACCCACCTGCTTGCCGACATCTTCCAGGGGGGTGGCCATGGTGTGCTCTGGACAGGATGGAGACCAAAAGAGAAAGGGCCACTGTGAAAATGGAGACGGACAGAACACGGACAGACGGGGTGCATGGCATCTGCCCACACAGCAGGATGGGCGCCAGAGCCAGGCTTTCTAGAGAGTGGCAGAAACACAGGCCACGGGGGTCGGGTCGGGAGGGGGCGTGAGGCTGCTCAGAGAACCGGTGTCTCTGCCCCATAGCCCGAAGCTAGCATCACCGTGGAGCCTGATCCCACCTGGTCAAACACCCCAGTCCATAACGTTCCATAACTGCACCTCACGTCACAATGTCCTTCTGTTGTTCTGGTCACCTGTATGCTGGTGACAGTCATAGTGCACTCCCAAGTATTTTCTTACACTTACAACCACACCAGAAGTCAACACTGTCATTCAGAGCTTATATCCTTTCTCAGGTAAACTATGATAAGAAGTCTCAAGCATGAAATACATTCCGGTACAATCAGTGGCGGTACAGGGGCCAGGGAGAGAACAGAAATATGACACCAAAGGGCAAAAGGAAAATGGCAAATATCTTTGCTGTTAAATCAGAGCTGGCTGGGACACCTGGGTGGCTCAGTCGGTTAAGCGTCCGACTTCGGCTCAGGTCATGATCTCATGGTTCGTGGGTTTGATCCCCGCGTCGGGCTCTGTGCTGACAGCTCAGAGCCTGAAGCCTGTTTCGGATTCTGTGTCTCCCTCTCTCTCTGACCCTCCCCTGCTCATGCTTGTCTCTCTCTCTCTCTCTCTCTCTCAGAAATAAATGAATTATTACAAAAAAAATTTTAAATCAGAGCTGGCTACCATATCTCTGGACAAGATGGTGATGATCACCAGACGGAAATGCGCATGGCACACACATGGGAGGCATGCACACCACGAGGCACACACTCAGGGGGGTATGTGTACCTTGGGGCATGTGTACCATGGGCCCGCACATGGGGGGCACGCGTACCCTGGGGTCCACACACAGGGCGGCAGGCACACAGGGCACAGCTCCGCGTGCCCGCCAGCCTCGCACAGATCAGACCACAGGTTCACCACAGGAGCAGGGTCTGAGGTGGGGGTGGGTTGGTGGGGGTCTGCCTGAGGAGGTGAGGGGCCCCGAGCTCTCAGAGTGCCGGCGTCTCAGCGAGTCCCGTGAAAGGCGAGCACCGCCCCTGCTAGTGGGTTCCAGAACAGAGGCCACCTCTCTGGTGCTGAACGGAAGCAGCAGCCACCTATCCCCTGCCAGGGGAGAGACCGGCTGTATGCACACCTCCTGGGAAGCTGGCCGCCACTCTGCGGGCTTCCCCGGGTGGATCTGACCCATGACCTACACGTGGACTTCCGATCTGATCCCTGAATGGGTGACTGACGCACTATGCCACAGCACCTCGGCTGGACTGGGTCCCAGTGGTCTAGAAGAGGCCGCCTCTGGCAATGGCACGCTCGCTTCAGGACTTCAGGCCGCAGGAGCCCAACACACACTCGCCCACCAGCAGGGTCCCTTCACTGAACGCTTCCTGGACAGATACCCCCGAGCCAGCCAGGGGCCACTGAGGCTGTACCTGATCCTGACAGCAGCCCTGCAAAGTAGCCATCATCGCCCCAACTTACAGATGTGCACACTGAGGCCAAGGCACAGCATCGTGGCTGTAAAAGCTATGGGAAAACACCTTTTCTCCGGGGCCAGGCCCTGGGCCAAATGCTCCGAGAGCAACCTCCGATTTAACCCTCAAAACCACCAGTGGCACAGGCTTGGGGGCTCCCTTACAGGGGAGAAAGCGAGCTGACAGAGGTGAGGCATGTGGCGGGACCCAGAAGGGGCCCAGGACGTGGGGTGAGGAGTGCGGGGCAGGGGACCCCTCTGGCAGGCTGGAGGCTGTAGCCGAGGCTGGGCAGCGAAGAGGCTTCCCTGGTCCCGCCTGTGTGGTCCTGCTCCAGACCTCGGTAGCGGCTGCCCCTGGCCCACATACCCCAGTACCCGCAGCCCCACCCTGCAGCATCCCCCGGTCTCTCCTCGTGGGTCCCCTCCTGCCTGAGGACTACACCAGAGAAACCAGGCTTAGCAGACAAAGGGAGACCAAGTTTCAGAGTCCGGTCTGTGCCTCTAGACCTGCAGGAACCCCCCTCAGCCAGCCTCCCTCCCACACCCAGGGCCCAGGGACGGCGCTAGCGCAGCCCGCGCTGCCTGAGGGCTACACCGCGTGCCGCCACCGCGGCCACACTGCCTGACAGCTCCACCGCGTGCCGGCACTGCGGCCACACTGATGGAACGGCTACACTGCATGCCGGCACTGTGCTGAGAGCTCTTCGTGAGTCATCCCTTCGTCCTTCACAATCAGAAGTAGTCACACCCATTTTACAGACGAGGAAACGAGAGGTTAAGGGACTTGCCCAATTCGCTGGGCCTCGGAAGCTGACAGCCCAGTCCCAGCCCTGCCCCCTCCTCTTCTCTTCGGGTCTCAGTTTATCTATAAAGCAGAGAAAACGATCATAATTTACTTTGAACCTTGGGTCTGTGGATTCCTAGCAGGTCCATGGATAAAGGTTTTTAGGTTTCTGACAGTCCCCTGAAATGACCTGGAAACGATTCTGCTTCTGTTGGGGTATTTTTTAATCGGCTTCTCAGATGGGTCCATCCCCTGAAAACAACGACTTGGTTCACAGCCCGGAGGAGAAGGGTGGTCAGGAGACAGACCTCAGCTTGGCGTCCGCCCAAGCACCCACTCACTGGGCATGACTGATGAGTTTTCATCAAAGTGCAGTTCCCCGGGACCCCATGGCATAGGTGTGAAAACAGGCTCTGGGTGGGCAGACACCTGTCAGGGATCACCAGGCTGGTGAGGGTGGAGGGTCAAAGCCCAGCTCTGCCAGGTGTCAGAGTCTGAAGCCTGGTCCCTGAGGTCACACACTGGAACAAGAGATCACTGCTGGAGCTCACTGAATCGCCTTGCACTCCCCTCCCTCGGGGCGCTTGCTGGAAGGAAGGGCCCCCACCATGAGGTGCAGGACACTGGCCGGCCACCGGCAACACGCTGGCCCTTAGCTGCGGGATTCTGTTCTCAGTTTGCAAGATGGTAAATCCTCAGGACATTAAACACACACACCACAGCCAAATCCTTGGTATGAATAACCGTGTCAGCCACTCTCTGCTCAGGGAGGCCAATTAGGTGATGGATGAGAACGAAATGAGCCATCATCGTGTGCCCCCCCCACCCCCAGAGCTCCCCAGAACAGAACTTTCTAATGTTCTCATCATGTGACACTGAGTAAGAACATAGGCTGTGGTGCTGGACAGACCTGAGTGTGAATCATCACTCTGCCACTGACTGGCTGTGTGACCTGGGCAAGTTCCTCAACCTCTCTGAGCCTCGATCCCACATCTGTAAAATGGGAATGCTCACACTTGGAAAGGCTGTGAGGAATAGAAGTAATCCATGGAGAACATGGAGTAGAGGTCTGGTGTGGATTCCACATCACCCCCAATGGAAGAGTCTAGAACAGTCGGCCTGGTACCAAGCAGACACTCCGTAACTATCTGCTGTGTGGCTGGGCAGACGGAGAAGAGCTGCTGCTGCTTCTGAGAGGGCGCCCAGCTGTCCTGGGACCTCACATACCATTAGGGACCCTGCATCTCAATGGATAGACTCAATTCAGAGCTCTTTTCCCCCAAAACGAGCAGTGTCGGGGTGGGAAGAGGCCTGGCTGTGGAGACGGATGACCTGGATTCAGAACCTCCCTCACGGCCACCCAGTTGCACGGCCTCGGGCTCGTCACCTCCTCATCTGTATGCTCCCCCGAGCCCAGAGGAGGGCCGCCGAGACGCAGGTAAAATGTCTAAACGTGACAGGTGTTTAACATCAGCGGCTCACTTCCTGCCCCAGCTCCCTACCGCTCCTGGCGTTTCTACTGTGCCTGCTTCCAAGATCTGAAATCCTGGTGTCACCGGGCCCTGGTGCCCGGTGGTGGGCACGTGGTGCTGCCCCTGCATGCCCGCCAGAACTCGTTCCTGCCCTCCTCCGGCCACGTCACTGCCTCCCCCTTCCCAGCTGGCTTCTAGCTCCCAGGCCGTCTGATTAGCCCACAGGCCTCCTCCAGACTGGTTCTGGTCCACCTTCCTCTCCCCCAGCCACACTCTGGCTCCAGAATCTCCCGTGGCTCCCTGTTGCTGGCCAAGTCTTCCACAAACTCCACCCTGACCCATGGCCCCAGCACACAGAGTTGGATCAGAACATCGATGGAAGAGGAGTAAAATGAGGGCTCCCTGGAGGAGGCGATGGCTAAGCTGATACAACAACCAGCAACATGTTGAGAAAGAAGAGGCTGGGGGCAGGCTCTCCAAGGGGGTGGAGCAGAGCAGAGGCCACAGGGAGACAGCACACTGAGGGTGTGCGGTGACACGGCCACGTCAGGCAGGGCCGTGTGAGCTGAGCCCTGCGGCCTGGCCTGTATCCCAAGGGCAGTGGGGAGCCGCTGAGGAGTCTGGAGCAGGAGGGGCCTGCGTGTCCCAGACAGCTCCCCCTGCTGGCGGTGGCTCCCCCCTGCTCTGTCCCAGCAGAGCTGGCTCCGGAACCTTGGCTGGTCCCAGGACACGGGGCCTGGGCCTGTGCACACGGCCTGGGCTGTGATAATGCCGCGGTGCCGCCCGCAGGGCCTGCACTTACCGATTCTGATGATATCCTGGGGGCGGCCCTCACCGGCTCCGTCTGCCAGTGTGTCCTCTTCCTCCTGCGTTAGAATCATGGGATGCACCTTGTCTCTCGGGGGCCCTGCTGGCTCGGGGTCCGAAACAGCCCGTGGTCTCCTCTCCACGTCCAAGTCCCCGTCTTCGTCCAGCTGCGCTCCCGGCCCCGCCCGGCTGGTGGTGTCAGCACCGTCAGCACCACAGCCACTGCCCCGAGGGCACCCGGCGCTGCCCGGCCCGGGGGTAGGCATCTCCTCTGCGGGAACAGCGCTGTGACCACCACCCGCGGCCCCTGAGTCTGTCTGAGCGTCTCGGGTCCACAGAAGCTTGAACTGGGACAGGAAAACTGAAAGGCAAGATGAACACACAAGGGGACTATCTCCAAGCTGTCTTCTCCTTCCAGAAAATCTGATTTCCACCCTTCCTGATGCCAGGAAGAGGCATCCTAACGCCCACAGAAAAGGCCTGTTGGCCTTGGCCGAGAGGCTGGGGCCACTGAGAGCAGCTACCGTCTGACGCGCGTCCCCAGGGAAGGCACTCGGCCCATTATCCCAGCCCTCCTTGTTGCTATGAAGATAGTGGCACCAGCTCCACTTTTCAAATGTGGAAACTGAGGCTTAGAGAGACTAAGTGGGCTGACAAGGCCACACAGCTTTGGACGTGGCTGAGGCAAGACCCAAACCCAGTCTGCTCAACTCCTAAAGTGATGCCCTTCGCACGACATTGTTCCACCTCGTAAGATCCGGAGGACAGGGGGCGCCTGGGTGGCTCTGTGGGTTGGACGTCCGACTTCAGCTCAGGTCATGATCTCATGGCTTGTGAGTTCCAGCCCCTGTGTCGGGCTCAGTGCTGACAGCTTGGAGCCTGGAGCCTGTTTCGGGTTCTGTGTCTCCCTCTCTCTCTGTCCCTACCCTCCTCATGCTCTGTCTCTCTTTCAAAAATAAACATTTTTAAAAAATTAAAAAAAAAAAAAAAGATCTGGAGGACAGGACAAGGACACCAAATGGCCCTCCCTATCTGGTGGCCAGAAAGTCTCTGGGACAAGTTTCAGTAAGAGCACGGGTTCCAGAGAGGCAGGCTGGAGGCGGGGGTGCAAGTCATCCACCTCCCCAGGCCATCCGGCCCCAGGCCAGTCCCGGATCTGTGCTGAGGCCCAGGCTCCTGGGTTCAGGATCCACACAGGACACAAGGAAAGGGGAGCATTTCATACCAGGACAGGCTAACACAGGGCGATCAGAGCCGGGGAGGGTGGCCAGGGAGCACCTGTGTGAGGTGAATCGCAGAGTCAGGGCTGGGAGGGGAGAACCTTCTGCGTAGAGAACCAGCGAGAGCAAAGGCGCTGAGGGAGGAAGTGCGTGCAGCATAGAAGGGACAGGGAAGGAGCAGAGAAAGATCAGTGTGGCCCCGCAGGCAGGGCTGCGTCAGGCTGGGCCTCACAGGCCAGGGTAAAGAGTCGATTTTATTTTAAGAGCAAAGGGGAGTCCCTGGAGCGTCTACACCAGGGCACTGATAGGATATGCATTTGCAGAAGATCCTCTTGGCTTCGGGGGAGATGAGTAGCGGAAGGCGTGCAGAGCACAGCCAGGGAGCCCGGGTGGGAGGGGCTGCAGGCAAATAAGTGATACAGGGGGCCGATGCAGGGGGCCGGACTGAGGGGGTGCTGGGAGCCCTCCGGTTCTCCCTGCTGGACCACAGCCTCCCTGAGGGCAAGGCTTGGCTCATCCCCTCTGCGTTCCCAGCATTAAGTCCTGGTGTCCTTCCCCCTCCAGAAAGTAGGTGCTCAGGAAAGCACAGTTTACTCTCTGAAGCCAGGGCGCTTAAGAAGTGGAGTGAGGGGCGTCTGGGTGGCTTAGTCGGTTGAGCGTCCAACTTTCGCTTGGGTCATGATCTCGCAGTGCGTGGGTTCGAGCCCTGTGTCGGGCTCTGTGCTGACTGCCAGCTCAGAGCCTGGAGCCTGTTTCAGATTCTGTGTCTCCCTCTCTCTCTGACCCTCCCCTGCTCGCGCTGTCTCTCTCCTAGAAATAAATAAAACATTAAAAAAAAAAAAAAAAAAGAAGTGGAGTGAGGTTGGGGCACCTGGGTGGTTCAGTCGGTTGAGTGTCTGACTTGATTTGGCTCAGGTCACAGTCTCACAGTTTGTGGGATTTGGCCCCACGTGGGGCTGTGTGCTGACAGTGGTGAGCCTGCTTGGGATTCTCTCTCTCTGCCCCTCCCCAGCTCACACACACTCTCTCGCTCTCTCAATAAATAAATATTAAAAAAAAAAAAGTAGAGTGAAGTTAACAGCTGAACAATCCAATCTCCCCAATCTTTTCCCCAAAGAGAGGAGTATGAGAAAGCAGCGAACAAAATGGGGTCTGCGGGGTGCTGGGCCCCTCCACATGCACCCAGGGCCTTACCGGGCTGCCCCATGCCGTTCAGCCGCACCATGAGGTGTCTGTGGTTCGGGGTGTAGAGGTGGACGTCTGACAGCACAGTGTCACTTTTAAAGGTGACCTCGTCCATGGCCGGGCTCCACCGTAATCACGGGACAGGAGCACCTGGAAGGCAAGATCAGGTCCTCAGGACAGCAGGTCCCAAAAGGTGTAGACACTTAAATAGCTTTGTGTTCTTCCCTTAGCAATTCTCTTGATTTTTCCTAAAGGAGAAAGCCTCAGGGCCTTTGCAAGGAAGAAGAATCCAGCTAGAATTGTTTGTTTGCACTGTGTTTGCATAGTCATCTTTAATTTATGGCGAGGGATCTGAATTTCCATTTATACTGACATCTTTCCCTTTTAATTTCTTCCAACTTTTTCTATTGTGAAAATTTTCGAATAGACTAGAAAGCTGAGGACATAGCATAATAAACAGCTGCTTAGATCCAAGGATCAGCGCCTTGTCATATGGGGTCAAATGACCTATCTGGGTTTTTGCCCCCCCGAACTGAGAGTAAATTCTACACATTTCACCCCCGAATTCCTCTACAGTGTGTGTCTCCTAAGACATGTTCTTGCATAACCACAAGGCCATTAGCAGATCTAAGGTAACGGATTCCTTTGTATCATTTAAAACTCTGCCCATAGCCAACTTTCTCCATTTCTCAAGCAAATGTCTTTCATAGCTGGTTGTGCCTAAAAGAGTATTCAATTTACAAATTCAATTTACATGTTGCATTTATTTTCTCTTTAGTTCTCTTTTATTCTAGAAGTTGACCCCAGCTGCCCAATGCCCTTTGTTGCTTTGAAACTTTTTTTTTTTTTTAATTTAAAAAGAGAGTAGATTCAAAAGAAAAGCAACCCAGGGGCGCTCACTGTACAGGTGATATGCAGATACGGAAATCACGCAGGTAACACAGCAACAAGTGAAGCCGGAGAAGCTCATCTGAGGCAAAGCGGTCCCAACAGGAAGGCCCGCCCCCAAACCCAAGGTCCTCCTCATCAAAGAGCATCACAAGCAGCATCCCGTCCCGCAGAGCCCTATCTGCGATGCTGGGCGGAGCAGGGTGAACCCCATCTCCCACCTCCTGCTTCTGACACCTGGGGGAGACTGGGTCACCGCCCCGGACCTGTGTCTCCAGCCACATTCTCACTGTGCAGCGCTACTGGGGCGTAACGCACCGAGCATCGTCCGTGGTCCACAGCTGTTAACTCCTTGTCTGGGGATGGTTCCAGGCGTGCGGCCCAAACCTGCCCAGAACCCCTGACAGGCGCTGTTCCTTGCCTGATTAGGTGTGTGCACCAGCCGTGTGTCCTAGGCATGCCATGTACCTCTCAGGCCTCCATTTCTTCAATGGGAAAATGGGATGATAACCCAGGCTGTCCTCGCAATCTGAACGCACGGAACGGTCAAAATCTGAGCACATGTAGCAGGAGTTCCGACATGTAAGGACCTGCCGTGGGGAAGCCAGGGTTTCACAAAAGTTTCAAAGACATTTCGTTGTGAAGAAGCTGACACCTTGTTAAATCAGTGGGTCACAGAGCAAGTGGGCCGTGAATGGAGGCTGTGAAGCTAGTAAAATGATGTAGGATTTCGTGACGCCAATGACAGTGATGGAGAAGAAATGCTCCAAACTCAGGCAAAAGCCTTCAGCCAATGAGGGCTGGAAAAGTTAGGCTGGATCCCAAAAAAGTACTTAACGCCTTAAAGGTAGACGAGGCTCTCCCAGCACTGGAAGATGTCCTTGGGGGAAAACTGGGGACTTCCACATATAGTTGTGGAAGAAAAAAAAAGAAAAGATCCCCTGTGACGATGCTGGGAAAAGTCAAACATGAACCAGAGGAAGCTGTTTCCTTTCACGGCACAATTTCGTTGGAAAAATGACATCCCACAAAGGGCCACGGTATTGCAATTACACATCAACTTTTCTTAACTACAGACAAAGGTAAAACTCATACTCTTAGTTTTGTGTTGCATTTTCAGTTTTAAAAATCAAACTACCCAGGCTTCCGGGAAATGTGCCCTACAACTGGGTCCCAGGAAGAGGAATCCCTTTAATGGGCTTCTTCTAGAACCCGTGTGTGGGAACAGACCCGTCTTGTCCCTGCCTCGGGGCTGCGTGAGGATTACAGGAGACAACGATCGGTTTTAAGGTCCAGGTCACATAAAGAACAAGAGTAAGTATCAGTCATTATAGCAATAATAACAATCATTGACGAGTGTGTGGGAAGACGGAAAAAGGCAACAGGAGCTTTTCCACTGGGAACGGCGGTCTCAGAGTCTCTGTCTGGGAAAGCTGCAAACGGATGTGCTTCAGCCCCGTCTCCTCGCTGGAGAGGAGGGAACGGGCACCGCAGATGGGACCCCATCTGACGTCCTCGGGGCTGCAGGTTCATCCCAGCACCTGCTGACAAGCGCGTCCTTGGCCGGCCCTTGAAGGCTTTGGGGGCCAGACCCGGACGCCGTCACCCTTTCTACGGTGGTTCCCCAGTCAGGCCTGCCCCCACCCCCAGCAGTCTGCTTTCTCTGACGGTTGGTGGCCAGGCGCGGGACAGGGCAGGGCAGGGGGTGAAGGCGGGGAAGCTGGAGGGACCACCGCCCAGGGGTGTGGGGACGGCGCGCAGAGCTGGGAGTCAGGGGCCCCAGGGCCCTCCTCCTCCCCCGGGGCTCTTTCTCTCCTGCCGCCTCCCTGAACCCCTCTCTGAAGGCGGTCAGTTCGGCCTCGGGCTCCCTTCTTAATCCGGAGCCGAGGGGGCTGCTTGGACCCGGGGCAGAAACCCACAGGACAACAGGGCCCCTTCACCCAACACCCTTGCTCGGAAGGGAACACTGAGGCCGAGCGGGGACTTGGGCTTTGGGTCCATGGGAGCCCGATGTCGAGGCCAGGCTCTCTGCCAGGAGGCTCCCTGCACTTGACGCCTCCCGCCGCCTCTCCCAGGAACTTACCGGCCTCGGGTACCAGGGCGGAGGCCGGCCGAGTCCTCTCATCCCCGGGCTCAGGCGGCCGCCATGATAGGCGGCCCGCGCAGGCGCGGCCACGCCCCCTCCGCGCGCCTCGGCCGGCGCCGCGCCGTAGCCACGCCCACCTGCCGGAGCTGCTGGGGAGGAAGGGGCCCCGCGGGGACTCTCGGGACCCTTCCTTAACAGGCAGCTGGTGGCGCTTGGTCCCTAGTACTTTGTCCCTTATTCCATTCACGAGGCCTGATACAGACCTGCCATGGTGGGCCATGAGGGTCCTACCTTATGTTATGGCCCAGTGGCAATCCTACGTTGGGGTCACCTCCTCCAGGAAGCCTTCCCTAATTCACCTTCCTCCAGCTCACGTTGACCAGTGTCTGGGCTCTCTCAGTCCTCTATGCCCGCCCATCAGAGCATCTGTGACTCGGGTTATCAAGACCCGTTTACCTGTCTCCCTCGCTAGTTTTTGAGTGTCTTGGGGGCAGAAGCAGCTGCTGGTTCATATCTGCCACCCATGCTAGACTTCTCCCTATCTGAAAAGGATAATAGAATAATGCTTGTAAAGCAGTTAGCATCATCCTTGGCATGCTGTGAATACCCAAGAAATACCAACTATAAGGGTTTTGTTTTTTGTTTTTTGTTTGTTTTTTTAGAGAGAGAGAGAGAGAGAGACAGCGTGAGCAGGGGAGGGTCAGAGAGAGAGGGAGTTACAGACTCTGAAACAGGCTCCAGGCTCTGAGCTGGCAGTCAGCACAGAGCCCGACGCGGGGCTCGAACCCACGAACCGCGAGATCATGACCTAAGCGAAAGTCTGACGCTCAACCGACTAAGCCACCCAGGCGCCCCTATAAGGGTTTCTTTTTTTTTACTTTTATTTTTAAAATTTTATTTATTTTACCTTTGCTCTTTCCACTGTATTCGTCTGTGTCGACCCCACGTGGAGCAAAAATGATGCTGTTAGTTTGTTCAGAGAACCCTGACTTCACTTTGAGAGATAGAGTGATGCACAGAACAGGTGCAATTCTCAACTCTGTCCAGCCCGGACAAGGGGGAAGTGCATTTTTCCACTGTGCTACCAGAGTACCTTTCTTTATGACGTCCATGTGCCAAAAGTAAGTGCAGAGATGCTCTCAGGCTGAGCCGTAGTTACCTGTTATTGGCGGCACTTTGAAATCTGTGCAGGGGTACGATTTTGGCCTTGGCATCCAGGAAAACTGTGGTATGATGGATGGCCATCGTTCCTCTGGGCGTCGCGGCTGCATTGCATAGAAACTTCCAAGAACGTGTTATGATTTGAAATGCTGAACTTGGTGGATGGGGAAGGGGCTAGAGAATGGAGAAAAGCAGGGTCAGGAGGAACCTCAAGCAGTCAGCGTAAGGGAGGCAGGGGCTGGGGTCTGGGTTCTGGACTTGAGCTGACCTGGGATCGAGCACTCTCGCCCCGGAGACTATGGACAAGCACTCCGAGCTCCGGCTTCCTTCTGGGTGACACAGGGCAGGATCATCCAACGGCTTCTCCTCGGCAGTGCTGCCCCCAGATGTCAGCACCCCTCCCCCCAGAACGGAAAATGGGGATTATTACCTGAGAGTCAGAATGCAGATGGCCCCTTTCATTTTGTTCCAGCCTTTGTGCTCTGTCTTCTTTCCCTCCCCAGTTCGCACTTTCCTCTGTTTTAGCGCACGGCACTTGGAGACCCTCAGATGTCCCAAATACCCTTTGATGATAGGGCTTCTGCAGCAGCTCCTTTTATCTTGGGAACACTTCACAGACCAAATCTAATCAGCACCGAGCAGCCAGGGGCTCGTGGAGGGTCCACGTCTTCCAGAGTGTGCTTCGAAGCCCCCGCCCACGGGTGCACTTACACTGCCCAGGAACTCACACCCAGCTGGGCTTGCCTACCTGCTCCCCCCTCGCCACCCCCCCCCCCCCCGCAGTGTGGAACTGAGCGCCCAGCCCAGGCACTGCCTTCTACGTGCACGCACCACCTCTGACTCCCCAGGCCACCTGATGCATGCCAAAGGCTGTTTCGGCTCTCTACTGCTGAGTAGAAAACAACGGTAAAACTTAGGGTTTAGGGCAACCATTTTGTTCTGCTCATAAATGCGTGGGGGCAGGGATTCAGGAAGGATCCATCTGGCCTCTTTGTCTCTGACCCGTGTGGTCAGAGCTGGAGGAGCTGAGGCTGAGGACCTGCTTCTGGGCAGTTCTTCACGCTGGCTTCTGGAACATCCCAGATGTGGGTGGGCACCCTCCAGGGCCTCTCCACTTGCCATGGGCTTCTTGCAGCCCCTAGGCGGGGGAGGGGCGGCTCAGGGTAGCCCAGCGACTAGACTCACCTGCGTTTGGCTTCTCCTAGAGCCAGTGTTCCTGGTGACCCAGGTGGCAGTTGCAAGGCCTATTCCGTCTGCCCTGGGAAGTGTCACAACAGCACTTCCGCTGCATGCTGTCAGTCAGGAAGCCTCAAGGCCAGTTCAGGTTCAAGGAGAGTGAGACCCCCCCCAACTCCCGGCGGTGGGGGAAGTGTCTGGTAAAGGATCTGGGAGGGGGGCTGCCTGCACCATACATCCTACCTGCGTTCGGTGCTGGGAAATCTCTCTGAGCTTCACCTGTAAAATGAGGATAATTTCTCAAGATCCACATATGAGTGAAAACATATGGTATCTGTCTTTCTCTGCCTGACTTATTTCACTCAGCATAAGACCCTCAAGTTCCATCCACGTTGCTGCAAATGGCAGGATTTCATTCTTTCTCATTTCCAGGTAGTATTCCATGGTATAGATAAACCACATCTTCTTCATCCATTCGTCAGCGGATGGACATTTAAGCTCTTTCCATAATTTGGCTAGAGAGGGAGAGAGGCAAACCATAAGAGACGCTTAAATACTGAGAACAAACTGAGGGGGAATGGGGGTTGAGGGAGGGGGGAAAGTGGGTGATGGGCATGGGGGAGGGCACTTGTTGGGATGAGCACTGGGTGTTGTATGTAAGCGATGAGCCACAGGAATCTACCCCCAAAGTGAAGAGCACACTTTACACACTGTATGTTAGCCAAATTGACAATAAATTATATTAAAAAAATTTTTTAATAAAAAAGTAAAGTTACATTTAAAAAATGAGGATAATTACATGTTACCCCTCAGGGATTGTTGTAAATGCACTAAGCGTGCAGGAACTCAACCCAATGCATCCATTAACCACCATCATTATTTTTGACACTTCTGCCCAAACGACGCTAGGGATACCTTATTACGTGTCATAGAAACAGATTGTAAGTATCCTATGGGTCGTGACCTCACGGACCTGTCACCTCCATGGGAGGGAGACTCAAAACTCTGGAAGAAGAAGGACAGGCCAGTCCTCAGAGACCAACCCCCCTCAGACCAGACAGAGCCACAGGGCACAGCGACCTGTCTGTGCATTTCCTGGCAGGGACAGAGCTGAGAATGTTTGATAACATTTATCAAGACACACACACACATACACACACACACACACACTGCTGTTTTTCACTATGCAATTGAGGCCGCGTGGTGACGTGGAGAGGCAAGTGCCTGGGGCCCAGACAAGGCCGTGCTCAGGGCCCACCTGTGTCACTTTCCAAGTGTTGACTCCCACTTACCCACTCCAGCTTTCTGACCCTCAGTTTCCACATCTGTAAAATGGGCCTAGTCCTAGTGCCTGCATCAGAGGGCTTCTGGGAGGAAAAAATTTTAAATATATAAGGACTTAGGACAGCGCCTATCACGGTTTGCTTTGTGTCCTCTCCTGAAAAAGACACGCCGCAGTTCTAGCCCCAGCACCTCAAAGTGTGACCTTGTTTGGAGACAGGGTCTTCACAGAGGTCATCAAATTAAGATGAAGTCACGAGGGCCGGCACTAAATGAATATGATTACTGTCCTTATAAAGAGGGGAAATTTGGACACAGAGATGGGCAGACAGACATACAGAGAGGACACCAGACAAGGGATGGCAGAGATCGGGATGATGTGGCAGAAACCAGGCTTGCCACAGGTTGCCAGCAAATCCCCAGGAGCCAGGAGAGAGGTGTGAGCAGATCCCTTGAGGCGTGGGAAGGAGCCAGACCTGCCGAGACCTTCACCCTGCGCTTCCGGGCTCCAGATCCGTGAGAGAATACGTTTCTGTGCTTTAAGACACTCAATCTGTGGGGCGTTGTTGCAGCAGTCCAAGTCAATGAAAACAGTGCCCGACACATAGTAGGTACTCAACAGATGGGGGCTTTTGTGATGATTTGCTGTGTATACCATAGAGATGGCAGGTGAGGGTGCCTGGGGGACTCAGTTGAGCAGCTGGCTTTGGCTCAGGTCATGGTCTCAGGGTTCACAGGTTTGAGTCCCGGCTCTGCACTGTGTCATTGCAGAGGCTGCTTGGAATTCTGTCTCCCTCTGTCTCTGCCCCTCCTCTGCTCATGCTCTCTCTCTCTCTTTGTCTCTCTAAATAAATAAACTAAAATAAAAAGAATAAATATTAATAAAATAATATTTACATATGTGTTATATATTATTATATATTGTATATTTTTATTAAAATAATAAAATACATTAAATAAATACAAAAAATTTTAAATGAGTTCCTGAACCCAGCAATGGCTGATTTATGCTAAAAGACGTGACAACGCATGAGGGGAATCTCCCACCAAATGGAGGAAAAGCTGGAGAAGCCAGGCCCTGAAAGGGCCCGGGCCAGAGAGGCTCAGGAAGTTTGGGGCGGGGAAACAAAGAGCTTCTGCAAAGCATTGTCTTAGAAAAGAGTAAACCCCATTCCCCCAGGCATTTTCCTTCCTAGCGTTCTGTATTTGGAGGCAAATTCCAGAAACCGGAGCTTATCTGGAGCTTATCTGCCGGGCCTGCCTCACTGCCGGTGGGTGGCCCCCCTTGATCGACAGCCTCTCTAATACTCTGCTCTGAAAGGGTGGTTCTCCTACAAAGGAGGGGAGGGGGTGCTGGGCAGCCTGAGACCCAGATGCCAGCGGCCAGTCCTCTCCCCCGGAGGCCAGCCTGCCGTCCCCTCGCCAGGACCAGGCTCTCCCTCTGTGCTTTTGCACAGAATGCCCTTCCTCCTGACTCCCCCACGGACGAATTCCTACCAGCTCTCCCTGTTTCGGGGTCCCCCCACTCGCCTGCCAGGCTGAATGAGGGGCAATCTGTGCTCACTTCTGGAGGCTTCTGGAAGGAGCTCTGCCTTCTTTCTCCTGCTTCTCCAGTCCCTAGGCAGCCCCTAGCCAGCCCGCCCATGTGCCAGCTCAATATATATCGACTTTTTGCATGACTCTGGTCCTTATTCCTGTTCTGTGGGGGGATGTTAGCCACGAGCGAAGAAGACTTCCTGTGCAAAAAACAACATTTTCGATTTCTTCTTTCCCAGGTGGGTAAATGGGTTACCGACAGAGCAGCGCTGAGCTCCGTGGAGAAGGAGAGATGATGGGGGGGAGGGAAGGAGGGGGACTCAGGGGGGTGGGCTGGTAGGAAGGGCTGCGGGTAAATGGGGGGGTGCATGGTGTCAGAGATAAGCAGGCTTCCACAGGAGCCGGGATGGGGAGGCTGGAGTGCCAACAGGGGCTGGGGTGGGTACCCATGTGCTGCGGGACCCAGCAGGGGCGGCGCGGGGGGTACCCACACGCTGCGGGACCCAGAGTGGGGTAACCAGAAACGACTGCTGCCCCAGGGGGAGCCAATGTGCTGTGGCCACAAAGGTCAGGGCTTTGGCAACGTTTGGATTCAAGTCCTGACCTTTGCTAACGAGCTTTGTGACTTTGGGCCACTTATTAATGATTCCGAGCCTCAGTTTCCTTCATCTGTAACGTGGGGTCCATGCCCACCTGACAGGGTTCTTTTAGGGACTCAATGAAACAGCCCAGTTTGGTGCCTGGTATATACTAGTTGCTCAACAAACACAGATTCCTCACTTCAGCCCCTGAAGAGTCATAGAGAACCGGTCAGCAAAAGTCCAGCAGACCTGCCTGCTTTTGTAAGTAAGCTTTTACTGGAACACGGCCCCGCCCACTCATTTGCAACTGTTCACAGTTGCTTGTGCTACAACCACAGAGAGTGTAACTAACAGGTGTGATACAGTCAGCGCCAGGAATGCCTCAAATATTTACCGTTCTGGTCCCGTAAGCAAATCTTGAACCACGCTGAACTCAATGCTGATTGAGCCTTTATCTATGCAGGGATCTCAGCTCTCTCTAGATTTTCACTGGTGTGTTGCCGTGGACGAGAGTCTACGGATACACACAAATGCTGGACTGGTCAGGCCGGCCAGCCCAGTATGTGCTCGGCTAGGCAAACATTTCTGTAGATGGATAACCTGTAATTCTGCTCAGTCACGGCCGAGGTTGGTGGAGGCCAGGCTTGTCTGGCCTGTGTCTAGACGCCTTCTTTTCCCCGGGCCGTTGTAGCCACGAGATACTTGTTTATGCTGGAAAAATGCTTCTGGACAAAAAATGCCAGGGCCAGGGAGAAGGGGGGTGGGGACGGTGGTTAATGCGCTTACGGTAAAAGGCAAATGGGCATCCATGATGCTTTTTTCTTTTTTCAGAAGGGAGGCCTCGGGGAGGTTTTAGACATTCAGATGAGCTCTGGATGGACATAACTAACGGGCTGAACTGAAAAAGCTTCAAGCTCAGCTACTATTTTTGTCTCGTTGATCTGGACTACAGGCCAAACTGGCCACCGAGCTTCTGTCCCTTGTGTTTTACGCGTGTGGATATCGCTCTGGGGAGCGGTGGGGGAGGGTGTAGCTGGGTGGTGGGCAGTTCAGCCCCAGAATGCCCTAGTTATGCCCCAACTGCAAATGCCACTGGGCTTGGGATTCCTCTGTTTTTCGGAGGAGCCGCCTGCTTTGGACTTCTTCCCACTCTTTGTAGCAGAGTGGGGACCAGAACTTACACACTCGTAGGGACCAGGCAAACCCAGATGCAAATCCCTCCTCCTTTTGTGATTTTGGATAGACAACTCCAATGTTCTAAGCCTCGGTTTCCGCATCTCTCACGTGGCGTGACGGTGAGTCCGCACCTTACTGGGCTCGTGCTGGGCACCCGCCCCCCCCCCCGCCCGAAGGTGTCCACGCCCTAATCCCTGTGACTATGTTACTTTCCACGGCAAAGGGGATTTTAGAGATGTGATTAAGGCAAGGATCTCCAGTGAAGACGGGAGACGTTCCCACAGTTTCTGGGTGTGCTCAGTGTGATCACAAGGGCCCTTGTACAAGCCAGGCAGGGGAGGGTCAGAGGGAGGGAGCTTGAAGACACAGGCAGAGGTCAGAGAGGAGACGAGATGCCCCAGTACCTGCTTTGACAATGGAGGGACCACAAGCTGACGAAAGCCTGGAGCTCTGGAAGCTGCAAATGGCAAGGAAATCAATCACCCGGAGCCTCTAGAAGTAGTGAGTCCTTGACATTTGCTTGGGGAATCGGATTTCAGACTCTGCACCTGAAAGAGGTGAATCTGTGTTATTTTGAGCCACTAACCTCATGATGATTTGACACAGCGGCCACAGGCAAGTCCTGTGGGTTCGTTGTGAAGCTGAGTCCTTGGCAGCTTGACGGAGGTGAGGGGCAGCCCCCGGTGGAGGTGAGGGGCTTCCTGGACACCCGGGTATGGGACAGACGGCGGCTGTCATCAATAGTATGATTTTGGTCGACTTTCGTGCCCACACGTGCCTTTCCCATGGCCCCAGGACACTGTGAGGTCCTCGGGGGAGGGGGGAACCCACCCGGATTCATATTGTTTCCTCAGTGCCTGGCACACAGTAGCTGCTCAGCTCATTAGAGCTTGCCGGGCTGGACAGACATGTGGCCACGCTCTTGTCCTCTGTGGGGGCTTGAGTAGCTATGCCCTTTCTTTTTGGGTCCCCCGTTCCTCCTCTGGCTGACGCTGTGGTGTCTCCAGTGCTGAGACATATCTCTCCCAGTCTCTGCTGCACATCCTCGCCGGGGAAGGGAGGGGCCGTGGCCCCACAGCAGGCAGTTTCAAGGGCACGTGACCTTGGAGATCCGGCTGGGTCCAGACACAACCCTCGTGCTGTTCAGAATCTCAATCAGTGAGTTTCTGGCCTGGCCTTTGCTTGCCCCGGCCTCGGAGGGCTGGGGGGAGCTGCCCGGAGGCGGCCGGCCGGCACTGAGGAGGCAGTTCTGGCACTCATGATCTGGAGAGGCGCTTTCAGGGCACAGGGCTGGGGCAGCCTGTTTAGATCCACACCTGGATGGTATGAATACGTCTGTGTTTAGAGCCGGGCCTGGGTTGGAAGGCCGGGTCCACGCCTTCGTAGCTGCGGGACCTTGCTGGGTCAGACTGAGCTGCCACACGTGTCTGCACAGCAGGCACCCACGCCAACACCCGGAACTAACACTCACCGGCTGTGTCCGTGAGCTACCCGGGTCTCTGCTCAGAGCTTCACTTGCCCGATTCCAGGTCACACCTTTGCAACCCCAAGGTCGGGGCATCTTATACCTTTTCTACAGATGGAGAAGTTGAGGCTTGGTGAGGCTTTGGGACCTTGCCCAGGTCCCAGACTAGGAAGGGCTGCAGGCTGGGTTTGCACACGTGGTCTGTCTGCAGCGCCCCTGGGCTGGTGACCGACCCCCCACCTCTGGCCGGGCAACACCCCTCTCCCCGTACCCCTCCCCGGATGGCAGCGTTACAGAGGTGAGGAGGTGGAGCCACTGCATCTGGCACTTGGCAGACGTCCACTTTCCACGGGCGGTGCTGTTGCCATTACTGTCATCCGGGTTATTGTATCCACCTTTACCTTCTCTCCCTGCTCAGTGTTCCTGAGCTCCTCCCTCCCGCTGCCTTCTGTTCAGGCCTGGGTGAGTCCAGGACGTGGCTTTTACAAATTTGCACACGTATATGCATATATATATTCAGGTGTACATGCACTGAATATATATATAATAAACACATATACATATATATTCAGTATATCTACAGACTTGTGTGACCATCATCACTTGCTTCACCCCCAAAAGCAACTTCATGCCCCTTTGTAGTCCTTACTCACCCCCCCTCCCCCCCATGACAGTCACTTTTCTATGTCAACTTGACTGGCCACATTCAACACTTTTTCCTGGGTGTGTGGATGAGGGTGGTCCCAGATGGGATCAGCATCTGCTAAGAGGGTAAATCTCAGGTTAAATGTTCTCACACAAAACAAAAACAACACCGTAACCAAAAACAAAAGGGCACAAGGAAAGTTTTCAGGAAGGCGAGCGATATGTTTTTCGCCTGGATTGTGGTGATGGTAACACAAGCGTATATGTATCTCTAAACTCACTGAATCGTGTAACTTAATCTCATGCAGGTCTTACGTACATCGGTTGTACCATTTATGAAATGGATGGGGGGGGCTGTGTGTTTCTCTGATGGGATGGATGTGAAGACTTAAAAAGGAAAAACACCTGGGGTGCCTGGGTAGCTCAGTCAGTTAAGCATCTGACTTCAGCTTCAGCTCGGGTCATGATCTCGTGGTCCGTGAGTTCGAGCCCCTCGTCAGGCTCTGTGCGGACAGCTCAGAGCTTGAAGCCTGCTTTAGATTCCGTGTCTCCCTCCCTCCCTCTCTCTCTCTCTCTGCCAGTCCCCTGCTCATACTCTCTGTCTCAAAAATTAAAAAACATTTAAAAAAAAAGGGGGGGGGAACACCTGATGTGCCTGCCACATTGTAACAGTTTAGCATGTAAGCTATTCCCAGAGTAGATTTCCGGAAGAGGATTTTACCGGCTTCTTTTGCAGACGAGGAAGCCCAGGCTCAGAGAGAAGTAACCAGTTCTGGATCTTCGGGCAGACTGGCGGCGCGGGAGGCCAGACTGGCTTCTGGTCCCAAAGCTCTCCCTACCACATTGCTTCTGGAAGCAGGTTCTCTCTGGCCAGGGGAGTTTTATTCGGATTTGGGAAGATGTTCCCTGAAATGGAGAGAAAAGGCAGCCTGCCTTCATGCTGGGACGTAATGGGGAAGTTAGACCAGTGGGTTACTGATCCCTTTTCACTCACGGCTAATTGTCGCCTAGGGTTGGACAAGCGGCAGCTGGCTCCCGCTCTGTGTCTAAGGGACTGGTGGAGGCTTTGCACTTAGATGGTTATGAACAGGCCAGGTCTGTGGACTCCAGTTGGCCAGCAGAACACCATGGCCTCATGAAAGTTAATAAACAGACCATTTCTCTCTAGTGCCATAATCTTAACAACTACACAGATATTCTGGCTATGTGTCTACAGCCCCGAGTTTCTTCCTTATGGGTTTGCCACATGGAATAAACTCCGTGCTTGCAAGAAGAGACCGTTGGGCAGAATTCACTTATTAAATCAACAAATCATCACACATCTACTGTGTATGGCGCACGAACCTAAAAGCCAGTAATACGCATTGGGTGGAACGAATGTAATCCCTGTCTGCCTCGGTTCACGAAGCATTTAGCTGCAAACACAGACAATCCTGAAATGGTGGCTTCAACAGACTGGGGCTTATTTTTATCATCGGAGGGTATCCTGGATGTAGGCGATTCAAGGATGGGGCAGCTGTTCAATGCTATTGGAGACTGTGAGTCTGTGTCTTCTTGGTTTTGCCGAGCAAGGAGCTTTATCCCCCATGGCTGCAATATGGCTGCTGTACTTCCAGACATCACATCTGCATTCCAAGTGAACCAAAAGCCTTCTCCTCCCAAGGTCTTTTTTTTTTTTAAAACCTTGGGCCTCACCTTCCTAACAGACTCTACTTCTACCTCATCGGTCAGAGTTTTGTCACATAGCCACCACTGGCTGGGACGTGCAGGGGGAGCTGGATCAGGGTGGTGTTGAATGAGCTCTCCTATAGTATCTACCATACTGCCTGACTGTCCAAAGGAGTAGGCAGACAGGTAACAGGTGACTTCGTTGTTAATCAGTAGTTACTGCTGGAGAGTCTCAGCGCGTGTCTTAGGTTAGGTCTCTTGAGGTAGACCCCGAGGTCGGGATTTGAGGGCAAGTAGTTTTATTTTGGGGGGTGGTCCCAGGACACAATGGTACAAGTGGGGGAATTAAGGTGGAGAGGGAAGGAAACCAGAGGAAGCCGTGCCATTGAGCAGGTCACCGTGCTGGGGAGCTGGGGCTCACCTGCACTGAGGACCTCAGAGCTTCCTCCTCCAGGGGCTGAGAGAGCCGGCCCCTCCCGTCCGTGGCTGTTCCTGGGGCCTTCGCTCTCCAGCAAGTCCAGCCCTTCTCACCCCGGGGAGAACGGTCCACACATGCAGAGTCGCTGGCGTGCCGCCGGATGCACAGACACGAGCTGGGGACTGGAGTGCGGGAGTCAATATGGTGGGACATTCATCACACCGTAACCAGCATATCGTAAGCGCCTTTAACCTAAGCTGGGGTTTAGCTAAACCTTTTCCGAAGAAGAAATTTTTGAGACCAAACAAAAAGAAAAAAAAAGTGGAGGTAACATTTTTCCAGTTAAAGGGAACTGCATGTGTGAGGATCCAGAGGCGGGGAAGAACTTCACGTGTTCAAGGCCTGGGCATGGCAGGCAGGCGGGGCCTCAGGCCCGCAGAGCTGCACGCATCTAGGGTCCACTAATTACAAAATGCTTCCTTGCCCGTGATGCCTGGGGCTTTGTAACGAGAGGTGATCTTTCTTTTCCATGTCCTGACATCGTCCCTCCTTTCTGCCCTTCTTCTCTTTTAAAATATTTCCTCCTTGGGGCACCCGGGTGGCTCAGTCATTTAAGCGTCCGACTCTTGGTTTCAGCTCAGGGTGTGATGTCCTGGTTTGTGGGATCGAGCTCTGCGCCGATAGCTTGAAGCCTGCTTGGGATTCTCTCTCTTTTGCTCCCTCTCTGCCCCTCCTCTGCTCATGCTCTCTGTCTCTCTCTCAAAAAAAATAAACTATAAAAAATGAAACAAACATATCTCCCTACATTTTTTTTATGTTTTATTTATTTCTAGGAGAGAGAGAGAGAGAGAGAGAGACAGCATGAGCAGGGGAGGGTCAGAGAGAGAGGGAGTCACAGACTGAAACAGGCTCCAGGCTCTGAGCTGTCAGTCAGCACAGAGCCTGACGCGGGGCTCAAACCCACGAACCGCGAGATCATGACCTAAGCGAAAGTCGGACGCTTAACCGACTAGGCCACCCAGGCGCCCCTCTCCCTACATTCTTAAATTGCAACCCCCTGCCCACATATACTGATGGAAACGTTGCTCTGACCCTGCAGAGGTTACAAGGTGCTTTTACATCCACCGTCCTCACCCACTCATCCCATCATCCCCATTTTACAGCAGAGGAAACTGAGGCTCAGAGCAGGAAGGCAACTTCTCTGGGCTCTCAGAGCCTGTAAGATGCTGATCTAAGACTCAAAATCAGCCTCCGGAACCCCCTCTCCGATGCTGTTCTCCACCACTCCCGGCCCCAGCATGGTGCCCGGGGTGGCTTTAATTCTAAATGCTGTGGTTTGTTTGGATTCTGCCTCAGGAGCCTTCCAATTTCATCTCTTCAGTTGACTGGCTGAGTAATGATATCACCCAGTGTTTGATGTGCTTCCCCCTTTGCCTATTTATTGAAAAACATTAGTGTCTGTTATTTTTTAAGAGTGACTGAGCACGATTAGGTAGATTATATTAAAATCCTCAGGAAGAACAGAATGATGAAAACCAACAAAGTTATCCTGGAGGAAGGGAGACCTGGTGAGGGCACATGCACAGGCTGCCGTAGGGGGCGCTTCTGTGTTGCTCTGCCATCGCCCTTTCTCCGGGTGCTGGTAATAGCACCTTGGTTTTCCTCTGGGGAGCCACCTGATTTTGCCAGATAAGATAAAGGATGCTCAGATAAAATTTGAACTTCAGATTGGAAAACGACAGCAATTTGTGAGTGTCTGCGTGTAAGTATAGCCCAAATATTGCACGGTAGATACTTATGTTGTAAATCTATTCATTGTTTATCTGAAATTCAAATTGACTTCACCTGCTGCATTTGATAGCCATGACACCTCGTGACACCCCTTAGCTCAAATGTTGGGGTGAAACTGATCCACCCTAACTTGGGTCCAGGAGAGGGCAGGTGATCTAGACTTGGCCATCATGGCATTTTATGCCTCCCACCCACAGAGATTGGTCAGAGAGGGGGATACCAGCTTCAGTTTGGGAAATCTGTGGGGCACCATTGAAAAGGAGATTCTTTCTTTTGGCTGGGGTGGCTAATCTGGGACAGGCAGCCCCCGGGGTGGGGTCCGACGAGTGAGAGTCTGCATAAAAATGAAGCCAAGAGAGAGGAGAACAGCAACAGAGAGACAGAGAGAGAAGAGAGTTGAGCTTAAAGACATCACTGGAGGGCCTGGGACCAGCCGCACTGAATTTCGCCTTCATCCTGCCTCCCTCGTGCTGATGGGACAGTCGAGGGCTGATCCGATGATGCTGTGCGTGAGGACACAGTGACAGCACCATGGAAGTGAAAAGCAGTGGCTTCAGTTGGGGATGGCTGTGGGAAAGGTCCGTCCTCACCATGGCGGTGGAGGAAGGAGTGACGGAGTGGAATGGTGTGCACACTCAAGGCGAGGGTATGTTCTTGCTGGTGACACGCTGTGCAGGGTGCTGCTGCTGCGAATGAAGATGAAGATGCCAGTGATGGAGGTCAGGACGGTGTTGGTAAGGTGAGTAAAGGAACGAGGACAACAGTAATTCTCGACCCGTCTGTCACCAAGTCTTATCAATTCTTCCCTCCTCAAAATTTCAAGTTATCTATTCACTTCACTGTCTGTGTACTGCTGTCACCACCCTAGCCCAAGCCACCAGCAGCTCTTGCTGCTTCTACTGCTGTGTCCTTCTAACTGACCTCCTTGCTGCCCCTCCCTATGGTCTATGCTCCACACTAAAGCCTGTGTGGAGCGTGAAATTAAAAAAAAAAAAAAAGAAAGAAAGTTAAAGTTTCACTTCTCCGCTCAAAGCCAGTCAGTGCCTTCAACCAGAATCCAAATGCTCCATCGTGGCCTCACGACTGGAGTGACCTGGCCCTACCTGTTCCCCAATCTCATGGTCTCTCCTAGCGCCTATGTTCTCCTCTGATTATTCTTCTTTTGGTTTTTCTAGAATATACTAAACCCATCGTGCAAATCATCCCCTAGGTATGAAATGCCTTTCCGTGCTTCCTGTGTCACGTCATGTCACCTCCTAGATTCCAAATCCAAATGACCTTCCCCTGGTAGTTTCTCTCACACCACGCTGTCCTAAGGACACTCTGTTGAGTGATTCTCTCTCCAGTTTATCAGTTGTAGAGTCTTGGCACAAGGTTTCTTTAAGAATGTGTTGCAGGGGTGCTGTGGCTCCTAAGGATGGTCACCCTCAGCATCCAGAGCCCTCCTCCATGGACCCGGGGGTGCCACACAAATAGGATTATTTTCCCTTTGTGCCCTGTCTAGAAGAGGCTGTAAAGCCTACACCATCCACTTCTTTTTTTTTTGTTTTTTGTTTGTTTGTTTTTTTAGAGAGAGAGAGAGAGACAACGTGAACAGGGGAGGGTCAGAGAGAGAGGGAGATACAGACTCCAAAATAGGCTCCAGGCTCTGAGCTGGCAGTCAGCACAGAGCCCGACGCGGGGCTCGAACCCATGAACCGCGAGATCATGACCTAAGCGAAAGTCGGACACTTAACCGACTAAGCCACCCAGGCGCCCTTACACCATCCACTTCTTAATGGCAGGGGCTGTCTGGGTTGCCCATGCCTATATTTTTAACACAAGCTATAAGTGTCTGAAACATAGTAGGCACTCAAGAGGTATTTCTTGAAAGAATGAAAGGTGGTGGGGTTGATAAAGATGGTGGTGATGATAATGAAGTGGATGGTGATGGTGGTGATGGTGGTGATGGTGGTGATGGTGGTGGTGGTGGTGATGGTGGTGATGGTGGTGGTGATGGTTACGGTGGTGGTGACGGTGGTGACGGTGGTGGTGACAGTGGTGATGGTGGTGGTGATGGTGACAGTGGTGGTGACCGTGGTGGTGACGGTGGTGGTGACGGTGGTGACGGTGGTGGTGATGGTGGTGGTGATGGTGGTGGTGTTGTTGGTGGTGGTGGTGATGGCGGTGGTGGCGGTGGTGGCAGTGGTGATGGTGGTGGCGATGGTGGCGATGGTGGCGGTGGTGGTGTTGGTGAAGGTGGTGGCGGTGTTGGTGTTGGTGTTGGTGATGGTGGTGATGGTGGTGATGGTGGTGGTGATGGTGGTGATGGTGGTGATGATGGTGTTGGTGGTGTTGGTGTTGGTGATGGTGGTGGTGTTGGTGGTGTTGGTGTTGGTGATGGTGGTGGTGTTGGTGGTGGTGGTGGTGGTGGTGGTGGTGGTGGTGGTGGTGGTGGTGGTGGTGGTGGTGGGGGTGGTGGTGGTGGTGGTGGTGGTGGTGGTGGTGGTGGTGGTGGTGGTGGTG